>NW_005841845.1:2468583-2477100 GCF_000455745.1 Alligator sinensis | reverse complement strand
GCAGGCTTTTTGAAATGGCTTGTCTTCAGAGGTCCAAATCCACCTGGGTCTACAACAGCTTCCAAAGAGGGGATGAGAAGGGTGTGAACCCAGGCCTTCAGAGACATGGGTTGAAATCTTTCCTCTGCTACCGACTCTTTGTGTGGCCCTGGCCAAGTCACTGGTCCTGAAATGTGTAAGATCCTGAGAGTGGGTCTCTGAATATCTATGAGAAACCAGGCCTTAGGTCTTGGGTGCCTTAGGTTCCCATCCACAGCATGGGGGTTGTTTGTAAGGAGGAAGACATGAAAGACAGAGGTCCCATGAGAGTGGACGTTTATAAGTAGATCTGCTGCTGTACCTGCCATTTTCAATGGATGGCTGATCCAAAACTCAGCTCCTGCTTGGAGGGATTGAAAAAGATCCACCTACTAGATGCAATGAAGAAGACAAGAGGCTTTTAAGTGCTAGATTGCCGCCAGCGGTAAAACCTCCAAAAGGCTGACTTTTGAGCGCGTGCTTTGTCCAGCACAGCTAAGAAGCAACATCATTAGCATCTTGTTGGCCTGTTGGTTCACCTAATAGCTACTATCTACCAACACTTATGTTTGATGCAGGGGTTGTCTTGTTTTTGAAATGTAATTGGGGTGCAAATTAACGTGCTCTGAGATGACGCTCACTAAGGCCAGGGAAGCAGCAGAGATCTGGCACAGTAAAGATTGATCTTTGTGCCTTTGGGATGAATCAAGTGGCTTAAAGGGTTCTCCCAACATGGACAGCGAGTCCATCTGATGGTGGATTTGGGCCTGCTTGCACTACCCCCATCAGATGTCCTATTACATATGAATAGTCCAAAATGCTTAACACTGCTGCACATTTTAAGTGAATTATTAGATATGATTTGGGGAGAAATGTTGCAAAATCCCCCATCCTACTGGGCATATTAAAAATTGAGGGGGACAGGAAAGGATCAGTTCTATAGGTAGTTGAAAACAGGGATAGAGGACATCAACGGAGACAACTTCTTCAGCAGAGCCAATCAAAAGGTTGTTTTTTTAAATTCATGACTTGTGAAAAGTGGCATCTGAAGCGTCTGTACCGGGAAATGTCTGTCCTTCCCGTTGTATTTTCAAGAGAGAGCTAGTCAAACGACTTTCAATTATACTGACCCAGTACTGCAGACGTATTTGGTACTGAGTGTCGATACTTCCTAAAGAGCTTGCAGAGCAGATCTTACGCCTTCTAATTCAAATCAGGAAGCCGCACTCTCAATCTCTGATGGTTTCTTAAATATTACAATTGCGGTACTGTACTGTGGGTATTTTTCCCCCTCATTGCATGATGTGTGACTTGTAGGAATTTGCCCTCTCTGGGCAGCTTTCTCTGGAGGTAACCATAAATATAAAATGTGTTAAATTGAAGGAAGAAACGTCAGAAAAAAACGTGAAAATTAAAGCTACATTTGGCACTAAAGAGTCTGCGAGGGGAACATGGTTACAGACAAATGCAAACCATCTGGATGGTGGAGAGGAATTTATTCTGATTCAGTGTCCTCCACCCAGAGGACTGCAAAAGCCTTTCCTGTGAGACAAATGAAAAGGAAAGCATTGGATAAACTTACCAAGGGCAAGGATCTTGGTTCTCTAATGGGATCCTCCACCAGGAAGGACTTGGTTCAGCAATGGGAAGTCTCACTGGCTCGAAGAGGATTTGGCTGTAGCCATAAGCAATCAGAACAGACAACTGAAGCCACAAGTGAGTTTACAAAATGATTTATGCATGCAAAAAACCCAGCCCCAGCTTTCTGCTCCCTATGGGCACAGAGAGCGATGCAGAATGAAACAAGTTTTTCACTGCTGTGTTGGACACAACGGGGAATGAGCCAGACTCGGTCCTGGGTCTTGCAAGGTTTGTGATGTGAACTTCAGGGGAGGGATGGAGGCTTACCCTGGCTGAGGAGCCAGCCCCTGGTTTATAACTGTGAGAGGGCTCGTACCTAATACCTTTTGCAGCCAACTGCTGTTTGCATGCTGTGCTAAGCTCACATGGGCAACACCCTTGACGTCACGGCTCTTAAATACCATCCCAATGGGTTGAAATTTTGCTCCAGATGGAAAATCCTGCCCGTTCTCTTCTGCTCGTGTTTGTGAGCTTAGCAGCCAATGGTGCTCCTGACTGGGAAAACACTGGAGGTTTTGAAACTTTGAAAAAAATCCCCATTTTAAGTCAAGAGGAAAAGTCAAAGCCTTGATCATTTTCCCGAGGAGATGAACCAAAAACCCCCAGCTCTGGGACCGTATGAACAGTTCATCAGTAGCTTAATTACAGCTGGGGGAGCAGATCTCAGCCCTAAGTACCCAACTTAGAGGGAGCAAAGTTTGGTGGTAGACACCACTGGCCTAACCACCACTTCTGCCCAGGGCACAGAAACAGCTTGTTACATCTCTGAATTTAGTTTCAATAATTCTGAGATATTTAGTTCAGGTTTAATTTTTTTTCTATATTTAAAAATCTTGTATTACTACAATCCATTCAGATGTCAAAATGGCAATGAGGTTTTGTGCTGGGATGTGTCCAGCTGGACTTTTGGACAGTGCTTTGGAAACTTTAAGGTTTTGTTGAATGGAGGAATCCTTTGACACCCCCCACCCCTTCCGCCAACCCTTCCCCCAGACGCAGGTTTGGTTTGGAGAAACTAAAATCAATGAGAAAATGATTTGCTCCAACTGCATCAATCATTGTGGTGTCTATGCCTCTTTCAGTGGTTTGGTTGGGAGCCTCACAACTGCTGGGGACCTTTGAAGCTTCCTTTAGGATGGCTTTACAACCCCTCAAGCTATGCTCCAAGCTCTCATCCCCATGACAGCGTCATGTCAACCTTTCATCATAATGAGGGTCTTGCAGTTGGTCCAATTGATGCTGCATAACACAGTTAAAGGGCCTACCGGGGATGCTCTGGCTTGTTACCTGTGTTTCGGTAGCTCAGAGGATTTCCATTCTTGGAAAACGCATTGGCGCAGGGACCCTGGACATCATGCATGTGCATCGTATGGGCGTTTTATGAACACAAAACAAAGCCTTGTCCCCAGTAGCTTACAGTCCTAATGCCTGTCTTGTTCTGTGCATGTTCTTAAACTGTCCTCATAGGATCACAGCGTTGGCATAGACCTTACAGGTTATACAGTCCAACCCCTGGCACAGATACGAGACGCTCCATTTCTTTACTATCCTACAGCATATGCCAGTTGTGTGCTTTACAGTTGGACTACGTCTGTACGGTTCATTCTTTCCCTTGTCCTATCCTTGGGGCTTGAAGTCCGTGTGCATGCCATGCTTGTATTGGACGACAGGGTTTCTTGGGTGCATATGTGCTGCTGTGCGCTTGAGAGAAGGAGGAGACATGGCAAAGAACTTGGACTTGGAGCAAAAAAAGAAAACGTGAGATTCAAGATTATTTCTACTGCTGATAGGGGAAGGTGGGGGTGTTGTTGGGCTGGGCTGGGACCCCGAGGAAGTGCTATCTTCCAGCCAGGCAAGTTGTACCCATACAGTAGGAAGGTCAAAGGTGCCTGGAGAGCAGAGCTGTTGACCTGAGTCTTCACCCCAGAATTTTTTGTGATCTTGTAGATAGGCTGGATTGAGGCCATTGCATACTCCATGATGGTGATGTGTCCTGGTTGGGATAGGCATGAACATACCACGATCACCCATGTTTGCAGGAATACCCCAACCCTATAAATATATCAGTGAAGACATTTGGGAATGTCTTTATCAAAGGGACACGTTACTTCAGCCAGAAGGTATGGCCTGTAGCATGCAGGAGGTCGTACTATATTATCTTAATGGCCTTGGGACCTACTAATTGTGAGATATGTCGATGTGATGAATCTGCATGCGTGAATCTTAGGTTACTTTCTGTTGAATCTGCTAATGCCAATGCACGTATAGTTTTACTTTATGTTCACAATATATGCTGTGCCTTCCAGCCCTCCCGCTTGCACTCATTTATTTGTGCATGCCTTGGCCAAACATAACACAAACTGTTATCTAGCCTGGAATTTATCCATGGCATTTGGGGGGAACTTGCATTCATGCCCATGATCCCATGAAAGTGATCCAATAAGTGAAATCCTCCAATGTGATCCTGTCTGGAAAGCCGAGCCTCTTTCAGTGGGATGCTCTGTGCAGCAGTATTTGGGAGGGTTTAATTTGGGGGGGCAGAGAGCCAGCTACTGAGTTTTGGTACCACTTGTCATCAGAAGGCAGTTGCCTGAGCTTATTATGGGGGTCCCTCAAGACCACACAGGGAGCTGTGTACATACATCCCGAGACACCACCCTTGCCCGGAGGCACCTGCAATGTAAGGGGTTGGTATGGGATGGCATGTGAAAGGAAAGTGCTCAATGCAACGGCTGTGATTACAATTTTGGGGTGCTTTGCATACAGTCAGCTGCACCCTCATACAAGTTTTGGCCACTACTTCAGGGGCAGAGGCTCTCACTCACCAAAAAAGCAACAACACGGACATGAGTGAACCAGTTCTTGCACTGTACAACTCTTCTGGACCCCGCATGGGTATGTACAGCACCTTGCACCGTGAAGCCGTACTTCTGATTGGAAGCACTGGGGCTAACTCCATTATAGAAAGGAACGGCGGTCTCTGTGGTTAAAGCCCTGGCCTGGAACGAGAGGGATCCAGGCTAATTTTTCAGCCTCACTGGGCGCATCTACATGAGATATTTAATAACACTGCGCAGTCGAGTGTCACGGCAAAAACCGTGCTAATTGCCTATTGCGCAGTGCCATTAGACTAATGCCTGGCAAGCACCACTAAATAACCGTGCACCGGCGCTACTGCACAGTAACTTTAGGTACCGTGCATTTAGTTACTGCTTTATTAAGGAAGTCATAAACTAAATGTGCAGTATCTTAAGGCGCATTAATGAACGTGCAGACGCACGCATGACCATAAGCAAAGCACTAACTCTCGGTATCAGTGTCTTATTAGTTTAAAAAAAAAATCCTCCTTTCATTATCATTTCATAGTTACTCGGGGCTGGAAGGGACCTAACAGATCTTTGGGTCCAGCCCCCGCTGCACTTGGGCGCACGGGGCCAAGTAGTTTGGGATGTCTTGTATCATGTGCATGGGCAGCACCTTGCAGCACTCTTAGTTTTTACTGATTGTAGAGTGCCTAGAGCCCCCCCTCCCTGCCAGCTAATCTCTCTCTCTCTCTTTAAATATCTCTATCTATCTATCTATCTATAGATATATCTATATCTATATATCTATACCTATATCTATATCTATCTATATCTATCTATCTATCTAGATATATATAGAAAAATATAGATAGATAGATATCTATATGTATCTATCTATATATATATCTATACATATATAGCTATATCTATCTATAGAGATATCTCTATATATAGAGATATATATAGATAGATAGAGATAGAGATAGATAGGTATACAGGGAACCGGTTCAGGGAGCAGGGGAGAAGCCTCCGCGCTTTGGAATGCAATCAGCAGAAGGACTCGAGGCACCGGCCCCCACCTGCCCCTCTTCCCCCCACTGTGTGAACCTACTGTAGATTGCTGAATCCCCTTTGATGTTTATCTCCCCGGTAATTCTATTTGGGGGATTTGCTAAAGCGACAGTTCGAAGAATACAGCACGCAATAGAGAGGCCGAGTGGCGAGAAGAATGTTGGAAACAGGATTAGGATCATATTCTACCCGCGCTTGTCAGACCGTGAATAGGGCTAAAGTTCCTTATCGGCCCAGGGTGGCAGGACTCTTTTGTCCCAGCTGGGATTTCTTTCCCCTCTTCCCCTCCCCTTCACATAAAGCTTTCAGTGTAATGATGAAAGCATAATCATGGCCCTGAATGGGGAGAGGTGATATTGGAAATTCCACCCCAGGCATCAGGCCCGGGGAAGGGTGCTGCCTACAACGTGCTGCTCCCTTCGCCGGGGACCTGCACTTGTTGAGTTATGGGGATGTGGCACTTGTGGCTTGGAAAAGGAAAGGATAGGAGGGGGCTGGATACCATCTGCATGCCCTTCTGGGAAAATCCCCAGCTCCGGCTGGTTGAATTTTGGCGGGGAATCGCACTGCTAGAGCAGAGGGATCAAGCACTTGGTTTTGCACTTGGTTCTTGTCTGGTGTGGCTGGTCAGGTTCGTCACGTGATTGGTTTGTCATTGAGGAGGGTTATGTTTCTGAACGGGTTCATTCCGGGGGGGGAAAAAATGGGAAAAGTGTCAGATGAAGGGAAAATGTTGGAAACAAAGAAAAACAAAAGCCAGTTTGGGGAATGAACGTGTGTCTGAAATTTTAGGAATACTGGCAGCGATTTTTGGTACCCGTACGTGTGCGCACACACGCATCCCATCAGAAACTGCACTGGCAACGTCAACCGGGGAGGAATTTACCCATGCAATATTCAAGTTTTATTCCCAGTCTGAGCCCCTGAGACAGGGGCTCCTAGCTTTTCCCACCTTGCAATTTCTCAGGTCTGTTTTAACTTCCAGCCTAATAGCAGGGGAGATTTGTAGTGCGTTTTGTCATGAGGTCAGCACTAATATTATCACCTTTCTGTACCAGCTGGGGAAACAAAGGAGCCCTTTGTCTGCTCTGCGTCTCACACAACCGGCGTGTTCGAACCCAAGATCAGACGAAGTGTAATCAAAGATCTTTCAAAGAACGGGAGATCGGAAAATGATTTCTTCGAGGCGGAGGGCATGCCAGCAGAAATTAGGTGGGAAAAGAAGAGAAGCTGATAAAACTACTCCAACCCTTTGATGGGAAGCTGCAAAGTTTGCTTATAATCACTTAATAATAATAATAATAATAATAGGTTTAATCACAACATTGGTTTATCCACATGATAATAATAATTATGATAATTATTTTATAATAATGTAATAGCATTAATATTTATAGACTAATATAATAATAGAAAAATAGATTATTATATAGTGCTAATCGCTATTATTGTTGTTATTATTGCCATTGTTGCTGTTATTAATGTTGCTGTTATTGTTGTTATAATAATAATGACTATCGTTATTGTTATTGTGATGATATAATTATATTACAATTATATATAATAGTTATTATTATTATTATGAATAATAATAATAATGATAATAATGGCAACATTATTAACAAGCACTGGATGAAACAAGAGAAATGTGTCCGTGTGTCGTGCCTTGTAATTTTCCGGTAAAATGGTTTGGGGAATGTTGTTAAAGAAATGACGGGAATGTTAGAAATGTGAAAAAAGCAGCGTGGCATAACACATCCCCAACGGACACTGTTTTCGTGAGCCTGGTGATATTTCATGACTTCCTTTAAAATCTGGGTCCTGGAGTCTTGTGAAGATGTGAGAATTTTTAAAGCGAGTTTCTAGCCGTGGTAGTCAAGTCACAAGACCAAGTTTTGGAAACTTACTGGGAGCGCACCTTAATAGCAAAGGGAAATGGCTCCTCATTTCTTTATTATTACACATCATTATCTCATGATTTGTTGGATTATGACTCACGATTATTGAATGCTTGTGGCTGGGGATAATGTAAACTGAAAGTAGGCTAGCGAGCAAAACTTGCTGGTCTGGTTTCCTTGCCCAAACTGAGTGGAAATGCAGGAAAATTAAACCGCCAGGCGACATGGTGTATTGTATGCAAAAATTCTTTAGCATTTAGTTGTCTCCTGATTTTTTCATTTTATTTTAATGATATTTGTTTTCAAAGACGGGGCCACATCCTGTAATTCTTACCTCTTTCGGCTAAAGTTTCGCCTGTGCATGGTTTGAGCCAATACTTTGTCTTTTGACTGCAGTCCTTTAAATCCAACAGTGATAGTTATTGCTATGATAATTTGCATTACAATAGCTGTTCCCCCTTGTGTCGCACTTGGTGTATATACACAAGAAGAGACAGTTCCTGTCCCAAAGAGATGACAAACTACATGGATAATATGGGCAGAAGGAAGCACTATTAGATCCATCTTAGAGATGGGGAATAGAGAGGAAGACACAGAGGTGAAGTGACTTGATCAAGGTTAGACAGTGAGTCTGTGTCGGAGCTGGGACTAGCGTCCCCACCTCCCACGCATGCACTTTCACAAGTCCTATCCAAACCACTCCTTTTGTGTCATACTTATACACAGGGGGCCAGATTCTGCCCTACCTATTAGGTGTCTTCAAAACTCGGCAGTGCCTAAGTGTGATCCTATTGCAGCCTGTTCAAGTCTCTACAAACCAGTGCATGCCACAGACAGGCAGGTCCTCCTCCTCCTCCTCTGCTTTTTGTAACTCATTCTTAAGAGTAAGATGATGCTGTCGTACCAAAGTAGGTGCATTAATGGATTTTCTGGACTTGAACAGGGTGGAATAAAATACCACTTTAGGTTCCTAAATCCACTTACCTGTCTAATAGGTGAAATAAAATCTGGCCTTGTGTCTTTTCCTAAATGCAAACACCTGAATTTTGAATCTTATGAACAGGGATCCTGGTTTTCTCAGATAA
>NW_005841845.1:2455886-2468552 GCF_000455745.1 Alligator sinensis | reverse complement strand
AAAAAAAAACCCCCCCCCCCCCCCCAATTTTCAGATTAAAAAAGTAACCCCAAATCCACATTTTCCCACGATTAAAATAAAACACCAGTATACACACACACGTGCGCACACACACACAAACACACACACATATAATACATATGTGTGTGTGTCTGTGTGTGTATATATATAAAAAAATATATGTGTATATATATATATATATATGTATATGTGTATATGTGTGTATATATGTACATGTGTATATGTGTGTGTGTGTATATATATGTATAAGTATATATGTATGTGTATATATATATATATATATATATATAATTAATTAGTGTCGTTTCATTTTAATCGCAGGAAAAATGTGGATTATGGGTTACTTTTTTAAAATCTGACAAATGGGGATTTTTTTTGAATCAGAGAAAACCAGGATCCCCGCTTATGAACAACTATTCAGATAGTTTTTTTTCAGGAAAGTAATGGTTATTTGAGTACCTCTCTTGAAGTTAATGCTGGCATCCCAGAATAAATTTGACCCTCGTTAAAAAAAAAAAGTGTTAAAATGGCATTAAAACCCACAGTGGAGGATGTTTCTTCTTCTCCTCTTTGCTATACGTACGTACAGCACCAGGCACAACACGGCTTTGGTTCTTTGTAGGCTTCTCACTGAGGTTTCTCAGTACTAATATCAATTAGACGTGAATGTGTGAACCTGTACAGATTTTTTTTTGCCTTTTCATTAATCTTTTAGCCAGTATTAATGGGTCTTCAGAGGAAAGAAGGCACCTTTTAATAAAGGGGCAGTTATCTGAGAGTTGTGAGAGGGGGTCAGTCCTTGTCTTCTACATCCCAACTGGTGAAAGCACATTGCAAACTAGGTTTCATGTCGCATACTCCTTATTTCCATGCTCGGGTGCTGAAACGTAGCTCTTTTGGGCCTGCTGAAATGAAGTCAAGTCCCCTGTATTCACCAGATCGCAGAGCATCTAGAAGTTATCTCAGTTATAATTGAGAAAAAAGAAAGGACGTTATCTCAAAGGCATGAACAGTAACCAAAATATTTCATTTCCAAACAACCCTGGATCGAAAGCAGGAGGTCTCAGCTACTTCCACGTGCCTTCCCACCAGGCTCATGGGAGTCAGTGGCGATTGACTCTCTCGAGTAAAGCTCCTCTGCGGTGGAAGGACACAATCAGAGCGATGGCTTCCCGAGTTTGCGAAGAGTGAGCCAGATTCTAAACACATGCTTAAACACGGTGCTATTTGCCCAATAATCAGTAAAATGGAGAGAGCGATATTAAGCAAAATAATAAATTGTGTGCTTGGCTTCAAATTGGATCCTTTTCGTGTTTTATTTTGCTAGGATTTATTCCATTTGACAAACCGTGCTGTTTAGAATATAATAGTGGCATAATCACAGCCTCGGGCTGTCATTCTTCATGATAATGGGATACTTATTCATCTAAGGCAGGTACAAGTCTGTCCTTTGGCTTTCATTTTACAAGATTACTTGTATTTCTGTCTCATTTGGAATAGGTGATAGCTGACAGAAAGCAATTTTCTTCCAATTTGGGGTTTTTCTATTTTGTTTTTTAAACTATTTGCTCTTGATTTTTTTTTTCCTCCCTCCCCTATCTCTTGACATACATTTGGCAAGAAACCCAACGATGTGGATAAAAAAAAAAAACTCCACCAAAACCCTCAAATTCTTTTGAACTGTTTACATAGCATGAAGATTTATTAGTTAAGCGTGACAATGGAGGAATTTTTCAATGCACAAGACATTTTGGCTGGTGTGTGTGTTCCACTTTATTCTTAAAAAGAAAACTGCATTCATTTTTGTTCAGCTTGACAGACAAAAAGTTCACGGGATAAGAGGCACTTGTCAGTGCGGTTCCAGTGCGAAAGGCATTGTTTTCAATTCCATTTGGCATTTTTGAACGTAGGACCCTTAACCCCCCTGCCTCCAGACATCTAAGGAAAGGCTTAGTTTTAAGCATGTTCTTAAGGGAAGCTGGAAAAAAATAAAGATTTCGTTTTTGGGTGGTTGAACCAAAACAGATTTTTTTCTCTTCCGAGTCGGGAGAGAGGGAGTTTCAGCAAAACAAAACGGGCGACGGCAGAAAACGCAACGAAGAAGCCGTTGTGATTTGGGGACGAACCCGAGATCTTTCATTTGACTCCAGAATGAAGGGCGGTGTTTTATTTTCAAGGTACCTTTTCACCCCTTTTTTAAAAAAAAACAACTTTTGGTCTTCTTTTGATGTAGGTCAGCTGTTAAAATAAAAAGGCCATTTCAAAGCAAAACCTCACTTTTGCTTTTTAAAAAAGTTGAGACAAAATAGTTTGTCATTCCCAAATGAAAATTTCACTTTAAAAAAAGGCTGAAATGAACTGGTGCAACATTTGTGATGTTTCATGGTTTTGGACAACATTTCCCCTCCCGCCTCGCCTCGCCAATTCAACCAAAATTTAAAAAGTTTCAGTCCTACCACGCCTCCTTTCTTGTCCAGCAGATGCTCTATCTGGGTGCGTCTACACGTGAAATTCATTTGATACAATAAACTCCGGTGCAATTCATTCTGGAGTTTATTGCTCCAGGGTGTAGCATTTACACGTGTGTCCAGGACTGCATCACATTGAGCTGGGGCGGAGCAGCCCTGGCTTACCAACCCAGGGCTGCTCCGACCCGGCTCAATGGGCTGCAGAGGGGCCGGTTGAGGCACGACCATAGTGCGGGGCTCACCCGCAGGCAGCCCCTACGCTGAAGCACCCTCGTGCTCCAGCTGTCAGTGTCTACACATGCATTACACTGGAGTAAATAACTCCACCATAGGATAGCGTTTGTGTTGGGCAGTAATAGCCTACAGTGGAGTTAATTAGTTTATTCCGGCCTAATAGCACCGCATGTGTAGACGCTGATGCTTTACTGCAGAGCTAATTAGTCAGCTCCACAGGAAACGTCTCATGTAGATGGGCCCTCTCCTCTGTCAAAGAAATTGGGCTTAACTCGCCACGTGTTTTGCAGAATCAGAATTCTGATGCTGCTGCCAGGCAACTTGCCAAAATTAAGGATCATTTATCAAGCGGAAAGTGCCCATATTTTTCATGCTAGAGGCAAGGATTTCTTAGCATGGTATCTTTTATTGGACCAACGATGTCGTTGGGATAAACTTGTCCATGTAAAAGCAGTTGTTTAACTTTATTCCAACAACATCATTGGTCCGATAAAAGATATTGCCCTTAGCAATCCTTGCCTCTCACATAATTTCTCGACCATCATGGCTACATCACTTTTGCACTATCATATTTTTCATAGGGTTTTTTTTTTTAAATGTCACTTTCCCATTAGGTTTCTTGTGATACTTTTTCATTTTTATGAAAAATCACATTTTTACTTGCTAGATCTTTCAGGAATTAAAATGAAAATTGGTTTAAAAATGTGTTGATGCTAAAATATCTGCTGGCTCTGTATCGGTGATGGGTAGCTATTCTGCTGTCACCTATAAAACCTGTTCTCACTTTTTCCTTGCCCCATTCATTTCTCTCCTCCAGTCTCTCACTGGACTTTAACATTTGTTATTTATATCATGGAAATGCCCAGAGACCTCAGCTGAGATAAGGGCCCTATTATATTAGGGGCTGTGAGGACTTAAAGGAAAAGGCAGATGGTCTCAAAACATCCAAAGAGCAAACAGGCAAAGAAAGGATTATTATCCACATTGCACTGGTGGGGAACCGAGTCACAGGGGAGGGAGCGGGATGGGTGAAGGCTGTGGAAGAGATGGGAAAGGATCTCAGAGATGTCCCATCTTCTTTCATCCCCAATGTTTTGCATTCCTCTTCTATTCCGATCTTCCTGGCTTGTGTTTAGGGCAGTCCTCCTATTCCTACATAATATTGGCCTCTCCTTTGAATAACCTCCCGCAAATATACTATTATCTGAAATGCATATCATCAAATCATAGAAAATCACGGCTGAAAGGGACCTCTGGAGGTCACATCTAGTTCAACCGACTGCTCAAAGCAGGACGGGCCCCAACTACATCACCCCAGCCAAGGCTTTGTCTACCTGGGACTCAAACACCTCGAAGGATGGAGACCCCAGCACCTCTCTGGGTAACCTGTTCCAGTGCTTTATCACCTTCCTCATGAGAAAGTTTTTCCTATACTCACTTGTAGGCTTCTGCCTCACTGTCATGAGTAAGCAGAGTGTTTGTGAAGGAAAAGTGCCCTTACTCCGGACATAAAATGGTGGTGATGGTCTATAGCTGCCTGTCTACACCAGGCTATCCAGCCCCTGGCAGAGCTGAGCTGGTGTTTAGCAGCACGTGGGGAAGTAGGAGTAGAAAGGACCGGGCACAAGATGAAACCATGAACATGGAAGTGATGTGCATCGTTGAACCCCACCTTCATCACTACTGCTCCATCAAAAAGTGGCATTGGTTTAATAATGCAGCCTCAACATCTACCCTTTAAAAAAATTGGCTGTCAGACGATATCATAAAGAGTCAGTCTTACCTTAGAGGGTTGAGGTTTGTATGATTGACCGTCATTAGAGCATCTGACACTGTCCGTGAAGTCGGTAGTATCAGCAGTGTCCTTGGTTTGGTATTTTTCATTCCAGTTATTGAACATCATCTGCTGAATATGTTTCCCACTCTCCTGTCAATGCCAGTGATAATGCACCATATTTTCTAGCATATAACCTGCCTCTAAATGCAACACGTGTCCTGTTTGTGGCAAGGTAGCATGCAGAAAAAACAAAAGGATCCTACCTTGGGTAAGTATTTATCCATCCTGTGAAGCTGCAGGGAAGGTGGCAGGGTGGTTTGGAGATTTGGTGAAGGGGGAGCAGTGTCAATATTAATTGCTATGGCTCCCATATTTATCACATATAATGTGCCCTGCAAGTTCCACCAGCTGGTTTTGGGGAAAAGGTGCAAGCTGTATGCAAGAAAATGTGGTACTAGCTCAGCAACCATCTTCAGTTCATGAGAGAAGTGCTCTATAAAGATCCCCCCAATGCACAAGCTGTGACCACGCAGACCCCCAATGCACAAGCTGCGACCACCCACACCACTGCTATTCTTCATACTGCAGTGCTGCTGGATCAGGACCCTCATATGCTAGGAGCTGTGCCAGCATGCAACAAAAGGATGGCCCTGGTCCCATGCCTTATTTTTAAGGACTTGCAAGGTATTTGGCCTATGAAATCGGTACACTTTTTGGTACAGTGTTGCCCCACTTTCTGTGTGAGGTTGTATCATGCAGCAACATGGCTAGGAGTTGTATAGCAAGGTCTAATCTAATGTCCTTTGGACTCGGTAGGAAGACTATCATGGATTTCAGGAGACTTTGGGTTAGCTTTACCAGTTAGAGGGGAGGGAGCACAGACCTGGCACAAGTATATTTGCCACAGACATGGGTCATGTCCCATCACCCACCCCAGATATTCCTATATGACCTCTTTGTGCCTATCACATATGGGATGATGGCATTTACCTGCCTCCCAAAGACGTTGTGAGGATCTAAAGATGCCCAGACTCTATGGCCATGGGCACCACACACATCTTCGGCAAGAGTTACAACGAGGGCTGTATGCACTGCGGAGGGGTGTGTCAAACCTGTTTTCCTAGCAGCCAAGTAGAGGCGTAATGAAACGTTAAGAAGGGATTATCTCTGGCCTCCGCGAGGCGTAATTCATTCTGTTCACATCCCTTGTGTTTATTTATTGTCCTTGTTCCCAGTTACCCTCGGTAACTCGACCCTGCTCGGCGTTATTGATTTAACATAAAGCATATTCATACAGGATGCGAGTCCCATGGCTGGGGGGGTTTAGGTTCATGCAGCCGAGGCAAGAGTGGAATTATAGACGTCTCGCCATCAAGCCCATACGCGACGCGTGTGGCGGTGATCTCTTCCTACAGGCCAGGCTTTGGGGGGGGCAAGCAAAGAAGCTGGAGGTGGGGGAGTCTCTTCTTTTCCCTCTAGTTTCCCACCAAGATAACTCCATTGGCTTTGGCACCGTTGTTCCTCATTTGTAGGTGCATGGAGGATCAGGCCAGCTTATTTTTTTAGTGTTGTGGGACATGATGGCAGGAAGATGGAGGGCTTTTGGTAGCTATTAGCAATCCATTGGCCAAGCCCCGGTTCTGGTCTTGCTTCTGCTAAAGTCAAATTGAGTTGGGTTTTCCAGTATGACTCGCCGAAGATGTTGGGAGTCATGATTTCCAAAGGAGATTAGACCTTTCCTAATGTTTAACAAGGCACATCCTAGCTATGAGATACTGAAACCACAGGCACCAGTAACAATCTCTCTGTGTTGAGAGCCTCATTCTAGATGGTCTATATTTGAGGACCAATTCTTCCAGGTGCTGAGTTTCTCTAATTTCTGCCACCTCCATAGGGGCAAAAATGGGCTATAAAGAGAATAATTTAGAAATAATCTTCCGGAAAGAAGAATCCGAGTCATCGAGGGAGATAGGAGAGTTGATCAGTGGGGCCTTCAGGTCAAGCATCCAGGGACATGGTCCCCTACGAACAAGGTAGCAATTAGCTCAGCTACAATTAAACACAAAAAATGATGAGCAAAGGCTAAAGCCCTCATGGATTAGTGACCATATTTCCCCTTGTCTCCCAATTTGGCTGTCCAGAGGTATCTTGGCAGTTGGGCCTTTCTCAGCTGAGTCCTCAAACATGCACAACTCAGCCAGATCTGTCCCGACCCTGGCCATCAGGACTTATTTACCATCATTTTAGGAGCATGCAAACAAGGCCTCTGGATGGTCCCAAGCCCTTGAAATATTTCAATTCTCCTCAAGGCCGGGGGACCTCTAGTCACATTTTATAGATGTTATTATGGGAGCCCCAAAGATTGACTTGGATGAGAGTCAGAAAGGCAGGTTGCGATGCTCAGGACCATAGGTGGGGGAAAGGTGTCTGAAACCAAGAGACATTTCTTTCTCGGCTTAAGCTGATTGAAGAAGATGGAAGTATTATTTTTAGGCAACCCTGACACCTTCCTGTGTGTGTGTGTGTGTGTGTGTGTGTGTGTGTGTGTGTGAGAAAGCAAAACTAATTCACTTATTTTTCTGCTTCATTGATTCTCCCAGCCCTTGTTATCCACTAATGTAATTTTTTTTGGTCTTACTACAGAAACATTCCTGCTTCGGTAATAGGCTCCTGCATAGAGAAGTGCAGGGAGAAAGGTGTGTAGAGGAAATTAAAGGTGTCACTGTGGGTTCAGGGGGGATCTCATGTTTCATTGTAAATCAAAATGCCTTTTTTTTCTTTTTTTCAAAGTTCTGGGGGTCTTAGGTGAACGTGCTGTGGGGGGAGGGTTGGGTGGCAAGGGGAGAAGGCTGGGATAGATCAGCAGGGATATTTGGGAAGCTGCAATTTTTCTCCATTGCCCTGACAGAGCAATCAACCTTCTCCCTCGTTTCAACCACAGGTTGTCTACAGCACATCATCTCTCTCGGGGTATGAGCTTCATTGCTTGTGGTCTCTGGAAGGGTCATCTCAAATAAAACTTGTGTGGGAAGGGTGAAAATTCCCACGTGGCTTCTGTTGGCCATGTCAAGCTAAAAGAAACTTCACCTGAGCACTGTTCTGGTTTAGTGGGGTATGTCCATGGGGGCAAATACTACAACCAAAGCATCAAGGTTGACTTTCCTTTGAATTCTGACATCAAAAAATGCTGGAAGTTGAATGGGTTCCCCAAAACCTGGTGGTTTGAATAGACTATTGAATGATCACCAGCCACCAATGCGATGCCGTAGCCGGCAAAGGAAACAATACATTGGCATGCATCTCCCGATGCATCTCAAACAAGACTAAGGATGTCATCCTCTTGCTTTACTCAGCTTTATATATAAGTATATAAGGGGGCGCATATCAGGGACTGGGAGAGCGTCTGTTCACCAGGGCTCCCCAGGGGAAGACTAGTACTAACAGTCATAAATTGCTAGAAGACCACTTTAAATTAGACATAAGGAAAACCTTCTTTACAACTTGAGTGTCCAGGGTCTGGAATAGACTTCCCCCAGAGGTGGTACAATCATCTACACTGGATATCTTCAAAAAACATCTGGATGCTCACCTTGCTGGGATCACCTACCCAACATCTGGATGCTCACCTTGCTGAGATCACCTACCCAAGGACAGGGGGGCTGGACCTGATGATCTTAAGAGGTCCCTTCAGCCCCTAGCATCTGTGAATCTATGAAAAATGTGTACTTTCAATTGTGTGTCTCTGGCAGGGCTGTCCGACTTCTAAGTGGCCAGGGGCCGAACACCCTTCAGGCCGTACCGGTGGGGGCTGCAGCTCGGTGAGCAACGAGGTGCTCACTGCACTGGGTGGAAGCTCCCCCAAGCTGATGTTCCCATGCCCCCACCCCACTGCTCTGTGCAGCCCCAGATTCACCCTCAGCTCCCGGTGCTGTGCACCTCTGCCCACCCCAACCCCTTGGGCAGGCAGTGTAAATGGGGGGAGAGAGGGGGAGCCTGGACAGTCCAACTGCGGCTATGGCCAGGTCATTGGCAGGGGGGACAAATGACATTAATTCTGTTCTCCAAGTGAGGCAGCCTACACCCAACCCCCAGCCCCTTGCCTTCACAAAGCAGAACTGTCCATGAAGTGACTGGAAACTGCATTTTTTGCATAAAAAAATGGTGGAAACATTTAAAACACTTATTTATACTATGCAAAGCCTACACCCCTGACCCCCATGCATTAAGCCTTCTAGCATCCCTAGGAGGAGAAATAATACAGAAACCAGTATAACATTTGAATTGCAGTTCATTTGGTCTTGCATTATTATTATGCACTGTGCTACCTACTATGACACAGGGTTGTCTTGATACTCATTTTTCCTGAGTGAGACACCAGCTACTGATGGGCGGGCACCAAGGTGACCCCACTGTGAGACATGAAGTGGCAATGATAATCCAACAGATGGTATCAAACGAATAACTTGATCAATCTTCAGGGCTTCCAAATTTAGAATAATAGAAAATGAGGGTTGAAGGGACCTCAGGAGGGCACATCTAGTCCACCCCCTGCTCCAAGCAGGCCCAGCTGCAACTCCATCATCCCAGCCAAGGCTTTGTCTACCTGGGTCTTAAACACCTCCAAGGATGGAGAGTCCACAACCTCTCCGGGTAACCTGCTTCAGTGTTGTACCACCCTCCTGGTGAGAAAATTCTTCCTAATATCCAACCTCAACTTCCCTTGCTGCAGCTCGAGCCCATTGCTCCTTGTCCTGTCATCTGCCCCCACTGAGACCAGTCCAGCTCCATCCTCCTTCAAACTCCCGTTCAGGTTGCTGAAGGCTGCTATTAAATCTAGTCTCAGTCTTCTCTTCTTTGGACTAAATAACATTTTGCAAGGCTTTTCTGGAGGAAATACTACACTGATGATCTCCTGTCATGAAGGGTGACTTGGTCAACTTCTAGTTGAGGAAAGTTTATCTGAAACTCCCCTTGTTCTTTCTGTTGGGTACAAGATACCTTTTTCACTTCTTGTTTCCCCCAAAGTAGCTGTTAGAATTAGACAGTTTGAAATGTTTCATTCCCAAGGTGTCTGTATTTTGACGAGGGTTGCAGCTAGGTAACTTACAGTACAAGGGAACTGACCCTTCAGACGAAAAGAGTCTATTTAAATATGACATTTATTAGCTGATCTTTTGCTTTTTATGCACTTAATGCATTTCAGATGATGCAACAGGAGGAATACGAAACACTTGGAAAGAATGCATTGTGGTTACATTGCTGGGCTGATACGGGCAATGCTAGAAAACGTCTTTTTTGAATAAATGATGTTTGTGTATTTCATTACATGACTGCCCCTGTGTAAATGGGTTTTGAAGGGCCTGGCGGTTCATCTTCTCTTTGTATGATGGTGGAATCCATCAACCAGAATAGACCTTTTTCTGCTCGGTGCTGTATGAATACATATTATGAAATGTTTCCTGCCTCAAAGGATTTACCATCCATATAGACAAGGCAGACAATGGGCGAGAGGGAAACAAAGGCATAGTGACTTGGGGAAATCCTTCCAGCAGCTCAGAACCGTATGTTCCATGTTGTAAGAGGCAGTATGGCCCACAGGTAAGGGAATTAGGATCTGGGAGAAAACAGGGCTTTCTTCCTTCACTCCCCTGCCCTTAAGTCCCGGGTGCCTAAATCACTTAAGCATTTTTAGCAATGGATGTAGGAAAACGGGGTGGAACTCTCTGAGTGCTGTTTTGCAGAAGACCAGACTTCGATTATCATAATGGCTCCTTCTGGCCTTAAAATCTCTGAAAACAGGCAACTCTGACACGTAAGAGGCTCCCGGTATCTTTCCTTCTTCTCGAATAACTTCCCGGTTACTTTGCATCGGCGTTTGCTGTTCATGCAAATAGGAAAGATTTGTAATCGGGGACAGATAAAGTCGAACCGTGCTATGTTGAGGTGGAACTGGCAATAAAGAAACGAATACTGTGGCTCTCCCTAAACCTTTCTCGGGGGTAGTGCAACATTACAAAAATTGCATTACTTTGAGTGGCAACAGCATGATAGACACCACGTGAGTCTTGGTAACGAGTGCATTTTTATGAGTCTTCATGGGGAAAATATCTATCTATATCTATATATATAGAAAATAACTATTTATATATATCTATATCTACATAGTATATCTATATCTATCTATACATATCTTACCTATCTATATAGATTTATATCTATATAGATAGCTATAGATATAGATCTATTTATCTCTATATTTATATATAGAGATAGATATTATTTATTTATCTATTATCTATTTTATAGCTATCTATATAGATATCTATATCTATATCTATATCTATATCTGCATGTATAAAAATATATATAGTTGCATAAATATATACATACATATGTATGTACATATATATGTATATGTATTTATTTGCATTGGTGTGTTTATATGGCTTTACATATCTACTTAGGAAAAATTGAATAAAATGTCTCAGGTCTGGGATAAATGAGAGGAGATTATGAAAAGCAGATTTAACATAGCATTTTTTTTGATGCTCGTGGCGCATTTCATCATAGCGCCAGAGACCCGCAATCACACCGCGCACACAATAATCAGCGGAGGGAGACAACCAAAGGAAAATATTAACTGATCCTTTTTTTCCCTTCCCCTCCTCCCACCTCTTTAGCAGATATGGTGTTATGCTGTATGGGAATGAAACAGAATAACACATGTGGTGGTAACACTAAGCTCTGGACTTTCTCAAATAATCTTATTTCTCCTCTCGCATTGTGTGTGTTTTTGTGTCTTCTTGGAACAAACCTGAAGGCACCTTTTGGGGAATGGCTTGCATGGCCTAAGCATCAGGTGTAACATCCCAGAATGACAAATTTTGGTGTCAGTTGGGGGCTGATGAAACTCTTGGTCCTTTTCGGAGACCTAGGCTATTCTACAGTTATAAAAGCATCTGAGAAATCAGTTGTGCTTTGCAGTTGACACCATCATAGCCATCACCGGAGAGAGGATCTCAACCACATTAAAACCATGTCCCAAGCAAGTAAGCAAACAGTGAGGTCCTGTCCATGCTACACCTTAACAGGACAGTGTTATATGGTGTTAAAATGGTGTTATAACTACATCCCCTTATATGACTTCAGTTGTTCAAGTGAGGTCCTAGTTCCATATAAAGTGTGTGCAACGTGCCACATACCATAGAGATGAATGGAGAAACCAGCTCAAAGTCAACACGCCAAATCTCTACTCTTGCAAAAATGGCTGTGAGATTTCATGGGACACTAGTCGTAAGCCCTTATGTTTTACTTGAAGCCAACAGGACTTCAGAGTTGATGGTCCTATGTGAAGTCCTGTTAGCTTCAAGTAGAAAATAAAGGCTTATTCCTAGTGTCCCGTGAAATCACATGGCCATTTTTGCAAGAATAGAGGTTTGGTGTGTTGACTTGGGACTGATTTTTCCATTCATCTCCATGGTATGCAGCATGTTGCACACACTTGGCCTCAGAGATGGCTGCATTTCAGCATAACCACATTTATTGGAGAAAAATATTTATTTGGGAAAAAAAAAGAACCGTGATGACTAACAAAAATTTCAATAATCGAGGATGCATTTCAATAGTCGATGGAGTTGTAGAAAAATAACAAAAGCAGTGATAAAATTGGGACATATTGTCTTGTATGAAACTCAGGCGGGCCTATTCACAGTCTGATCTAGAGGTGCTGAGGTTAAAAGAGAGAAAAAAAAAATTATCTCGCCTCTTCCACGGGACAATGAACCAAACTTCAGGAGACCTGGCTTGAACTTTGACTCTGTGTCTGATTTTCTAGATGGTAGACAGCAAGTCACATCTTTTCCCCATGCCTTACTTTCTCTGTTTTGTAACATGATGCTCAATAATAATGACCTTTTTTTAGTGCTTAGAGATCTTTGAATAAACACGCTACATGAGAGTGAGGTGTTATTTAGTACTACTAATACATTAATTTTTCTGTGCTAAAATGTCAATGGATTTTCCCCCTCCAAAAAAATTCCAAATTGAAGGGGAAGAACTGGCAAAAGAAGATGAAGTTTTTGTGAAGGCATTGTCAGATTTTGGTGCTGGGATTGCAAATTGTGACAAAATTTACATGAAAAGTGAATATGAGAAAATTAGCTAGGG
>NW_005841845.1:2448434-2455876 GCF_000455745.1 Alligator sinensis | reverse complement strand
TTGAATTTTGGAAAATATCATCATGTTCACTGGGCACCAGGTTCAACCTTTGAACAAGGAGCAGCTTCCCTACTTCCTGCCTGTCATCTGTTTTGTCATTGGCCCAGGTAGTATCAGAATTACCACTGAAGAGTAAGTAGCAAAGACACAGAGTCCTGTGAAGGTTTCTCCTTCACTTCCTTGACATCCATCACCAACCCATGCAAGTGTCTTCAGAGCAACAGAGGAGGAACGCCACATCTCCTGCCAAAAGGTTAATAATAACACTAAATGGATGGTGGGAATCTGTCAGTTTAAAAATATATATTTCTCCTGCCGAAATTCAGATTAGTTTCAGTGTTGTTTCCTCAGCTGAGTTATCTGAACATGCCTTGCTGGGGCATTGTGTTGGAGGTGGCCATCCTCAGGGGTGGTGGTTGTAGCTGTGTTGGTCTAAGGACATAGGCAGACTCTTTGGGTAAAGATGATATATTTTATTAGACCAACTCAAATAGTTGGAAAAGTCTTCTTTGCAAGCTTTTGGATACAAATGCCCTTCTTTGGGTACAAGGAGTGTCTGGTGGCCAGGCCGGGAATGGTCCATGCACTAGCCCCACCCATGGTTTCTACCATATTGGCCATTTTTTGTGTTAGGATGCCGCCCATGATACATTCATGACAAAACACAGCCCAGGTCACCAAAATTCAGGGTCACCATAATCGGTCCCAATCAATTCCACTGAATAACTTGCTAAATAAAATAAAATAAAAATATTTCCTTGCATTTTTTTTTATTAGCTGAGTATGAAAACAGGCAATAACTTTACAGAAAGCAAGACTGGCACAATCGGTACATAGTTCATGCTGTGGTTCTTTCAAAATGAATATAAACTCTTTTATTTTTCCTCGTTAACCTACCGGAATAAATAAATATCATACACGTTTGAGTTTGTAGACAGCGAGTTCTAAAGCACAAATTGTTACACTAAAGCTCAATTTTACAGCAGTTTGTACAGTACTTTTTTTTTCCTTTTAAAAATCTTTGTTCCTTTGCAAGTTGTGCCACACACACACACACACACACACACACACACACACACACACACACACACACACAGTCTCACTTTGGAGCTAACTGTGAGCAATTAGCCAAAAAACCAAAAAACCAGTCTGCTGTATGGTTGGGGTGGGGGGTGGAAATCACATTTTTGCAATAATAAACTGCAAAGATGTATCTAAATACAAGGCAGCCCTTCTCACTGGCTAGAAAGGTAGCGAAAGATTTGGCCAATCACAGAACACCAGATATGATTTTAACTCCCTGTAGATGTAATTCATGTCTTCATCAGACGATGCAGAGATGGCTGTTGTAACGAGCATATATATATATATATATATATGTATACACACACACACACACTGTGGCTCTCCCAGACTGATAAAAGGGGATATTTTTAGCATAATGCTAGCGAGGGATATTCTTCAGGAAGAAACTTTTGGGTCAGGTTTTGTTTTCAGCTGTGCAGGAGAAATCCGGTATAACCCGATAAACTGATGATGTTCTATTAATGTTGCCTCGATGCAACTGAGGGTATTAGTCTTTGCAAGTCCCAGTGGATTATACATTTCTTCCCCACAATGTTCTCCAAAACGGGTAAGGTTCCTTGCAAAAGGCCAGTCAGAAGCTTTTAGATTTTATCCATTGCCGGTATTAATTGATATAGTCCGTTGGAGAGGCAAACATGTCTATGCAAGCAAAGAATTTGGTTTCTTTAAGTCAATGACAAAGCTATCCCAGAAGCAGCACGGGTTTGTCTAATACAGCTAAGAATAAAACACTGGATCGGTGGAATTTCTGTTGAAAATATAAAGAAAACTTTTCAATACGGTGGCAAAATCCTCTTCCAGTTGTCACGGTAGGATATATTTTTTTTACTTGACGTTGCTTAAAAGTCAGCAAAGTCCTTCCCTCTCCCCGGGGTTATTCTAGTCTTCCCCTCTGCTTTTGATTCAAATCCAAACCCGAGTCGCACACAAGACACAGTCCTTTAGATGTGCGAAACAAAACGTGCTTCATGCCAAGACGAATGGTAAAGATGGGTAATAGAGACACACAATGACTAAGAAAAACCAACGCAGCTTGCTAAGACCACAAGGAAAATTCCTCAAATTATGAACCGAGTCGCATCTCACTGCTAGTTTAATGAACCCTATATGTTGTGGTGTTTCTGATGTTAGTTTTCAAATATAAAGGTTTGCTTGTTTCTCGTGGAAATTATGACCCCCATCTTTACTCAAGACTGTCACGTCAATGGGTGACAAATGCAATCATCTAGTGCATGAAGACCCTCAACTTCTTTATCTGGGGTGCTTTTGATGGACAACATGCGCACATCTATTTGGCTTCTAGGGTTACCAGAACTGAAAACCAAATTTCTAAATGAACCAATTTTATATTATTTATTTATGTATTTATTTATTTGCATTTTTTTCAGCCACCCCATACAGCAGGCTGGAGCGTTTCATCGTTTTATTTTTAAATGGCAAATATTGATTTGGGCGGGGTGGATTTGCAGGAAATCTTTCGGTATGCAAATTCCAGAAATTTTAAAGAAACGTCCTTTTCTTTCTCCCTTCTACCCAGCACTAAATGAATCTTGTATCTGTGTTAGCCGGCTTGATTCAAAGACCGCCTCTCTCTAAGTACTCAGGTCTGCACTCTTTACCAAGGTTCGAATTATACTCTTGGGGGGTCTGCAAAAAAAATGGGGCTGCTCATTATGATGCCCTGATAAAATCAGAGACCCCCCCCAGGTTATGATTTTCAAATCTTACAGGGGGAGCTCTCATCTTTTATGGGGGGCTCAACCCGTCTGAGCTCCCCCGTAACTCGAACCCTGCTCTTTACACCTTCCATTGATTTAATTTGGTTTCAGGACACTGGCCCTGTCCACAAATACGTTTTGCTGCATGCTCTTACTCTGCCTTTTGGGGATCTGCTTATTCGAGGCACCGTGCTCTCTTAGGAGACAGCCAGCAACCCACAGGATTGCATCCTCCATTGGAAGGATACAAAGGGTTGTTTCTGAAGCTATTCTTGGAAGGAGTGAGCAAACTTGGAAGGGGTCCCGCACAGCCATGCAGACCTACACCCCAGGTATACATCCTTTTTGTGACTTATGCAAAACAGGAGTTGGGGAAATTGTTGGAAGCCACCGTAAGGCTCTCTGCACGGAAAATGAGCGTGGTCTCTCCAACAACCATGCCATGCATTTTGTTCCAGGAACGTTCTCCTCCCATATAAAAAGCACTTGCCCATTTCTGTAAGGTTTCCTAATCCGAGACAACCCCCCCTCTTCCTCTACATTCAGTCACAGAGGAATGAAACAATACTAATGATGTAGGGATTAGTCCGAGCCGTTCTTCTATTTTTGAAAAGCTGCAATTATCTTTTCCTTGGTGACGTTTTGTGAGATGAATAGCTGCAATGGGCATGTTCTGGTAATTATCATGGC
Organism: Alligator sinensis; assembly: GCF_000455745.1. Classification (NCBI taxonomy): domain Eukaryota; kingdom Metazoa; phylum Chordata; order Crocodylia; family Alligatoridae; genus Alligator; species Alligator sinensis. Next base: position 2,452,382 of record NW_005841845.1, on the reverse strand, counting down.
CAATATGAACCTTGGGAGACAGGACAGGAAAGTTAGGAACATTTTAAGACTTTTGAAGAGTTCTGGCAGGTTTCAGAGCTGATCCAAAAATGTGACAAAGGAGGAAGGGACGTTTCCCCAAAGTTGTTGTTGGGAACTTCCACTTTGAAATTCGAACTCGTTTCCTCTAATGTAAGGGAGAATAATTACACCAGGTTTTGCCAAACTCAAGTCAGGGAAGATTTGGAATAGAGTTTTAATTTATCTGACTTTAAAGTTCGTGGACACAGTATCTCTTTTCTGGCTTCTCCCAATATTTTGCTTTCCTGCTAGAACTGATTGGGAATGAGATGATTCAAAACCATTCTGCCCCAAAGTTTGGAGCTGTTGATGTTTTTTTAGGCAAGGGTTGGTTTTGATGACACTCAAAATTCACGTGGTCGAAAGGTTAAAAGTTTAAATGCCCTCTTGAGACATTTTTGCAACTGGTTTTTCTTTTTTAAACTCCAGATAACTTTTTTGTTTTCAAACTTTATTACTGAAATAATTAAGAGCAAGTTGAAACGTTGAATTCAACTTTCAAGCTGACCCTACACTTGTTTGTTTTTTGATGATTGGTTTCCAGAAGCGTTCAGGTTAACATTTTGTCTTGATTTGGGATGGGGGAAATGACAAACTCTGAGCCTAGGGAAATCATTTCTGCCGCCGCTTTAGTTCTCACTGCACTGATAAATTGTGACGTATTATAGCTACATGGACAGGAGTAAAAATCAGCAATTAGGGGCGATATGAATGGGTTCCCCCCAGGCTGTATGAAAGCTTGAAATGTTCTCCTCCTGAATTTGCAGGTGAATTTGTGTAATTACAATTAAAAGAAGAAAGATTTAAGATAAGCTTAAGTCACTTGTTCTGTTGCCTTTGATCTTAACCAGTCTGGTTGACGTGACCTGGGCCGTGAATGAAAGGACCACAGTGGTCAATCAGGAGGCACATCTTGATGCCATCCCAATGATATCTCAGGATCTAAAGAGGACTAGATATTTAGCTCTGTCGATTCTTGCTAACATGCACCAGGTTAAATGCATTGCTGCCCGGAGGCTGGGGAGGTAATTCCTTCTGAGACACGTTGATGAGAAGCTTAAGGAAGTTTCCACCTTCTTCTGAAAGGTTGAGGGAAATTTATTGCCGGGATCTAGGAGGTTCATTCTCCACCCTCCAATTCCTGGGCTTGCAGAAGGAAAGGCTGTCACTGCTAGATTTGATCCTTGCAGTCGTCTTTTCTGCTGTATTTCTTTTTCCCCTACCTTCAAGAGAGAGTTTTTTTCCTGATCTATGAGAACATATCAGCCATTGCAATCGGATCATGCCAGAAGGGGATGTCCATGTAGGCCACGTCACTGAAGCTACTATTAGCTCTGTTTAACCCTACATTATCTGCCTGACACTGCTAATAATATTAGTTCAAACTCCATAGGAACGTCAGGGGGAATACAAAAAAAAAAAAGCCAAAGGCCAAATTTCTGTATCCACTCATTTACTTCTCATGTAACTCATCATATTTGTTCCGCACTAGTCATGAATTTGGCCGGAGATGTTTTAGATGATCTTCAGTTGCTCTGCTGTAATGAAACATCTCTGCTCCTAGCTACTGCTTATAATAGCAATATATATTGCTTATATAAGCTATTGCTTATAAGGGCAGCTGGAGGAAGGGAGAAAATAAACCAGGTAGAAAGTAGTTGCATGGGAAATGAATATTAGAGCTCATATTTGGTGTCTGCGTGGTATGCAAACACGATGACAGGGAAACTGGGATTTTCAAGAGATCCCACGGAAGATAATGGGTAAAAGGGTTTAAGGTGGCGCCAGTCTTTTATAGTTCCTTGGAAGAGCCCAGTCAAAATACATCTTTTAAGACCATCTGGAATAATGAAATCTGCCATCGGAGGCAACATCTGCCCACTGCTGCCAGCAGTACGGGCTGTTACAAAAGAGCTCCATCAAAAAAATTGACAAATTAGAAATACTGCACCCCAACTCCCAAAATCTCTTCCCATTGATAATTTGGTTTCATCAAATTGCATAGAGGACAAATGTTACTTCTCATTACTTTACAAGTAACCCAACCAACCAGAAAAAACCCAACCAGAACTCATGTCTCTCAACGGTCTTTAGCAGAAGCGTTAGCAGGTTCCTGCTGCAGAAGAAGGACTAGTAGCTTCCCCACATTTAGAGAAGTTGAACACTGGACATACCTCCTGGACTAGTATAATTACATTGGTACAAGTGTAGCAGCAAAGGCAAAACCAAGGCCATAAAGGCCTTGTAGCGTATCTGATGTCGCTGTTCCATGTACAGACGCATTTAAGTAACACGTACAGTATGATCACATATGGACCAGATGTTGAGCTGGCACGGCTGGATGCAACTCTCTTGAGCAGGTCAACTAAAAATCTGGTCCGTCCACATTTTGGACACACGCTTTAAGCACCAACTGGTGGCAGAAAAGGGGTCTGGAGCTCCGATTTTGATCTCTTGCAAAAGCCAGCGCAGATCTGAATTTCAGTCTTCTCCAGACTGAGGACCCGAGATGCGAGGATAATGGATTTTTTCAGTCAAGTGGCTGAATTGGACAACAACAAAAGAAACATGTTGTTTCTGGACTATTTAACCCTTTATAAAAAAAAAGTTCTTTTGGAAATGAAAACATCTGGGGGGCGAGAAAAGAAAACCGCAAAATGTTTTGTTTGGAAAATATTGGAATGACATGTTTTGACTCTTCCAAGCATGTTTTGAGGCTGAAGTGATTTGCAAAGTCCAATCCACATTTGCAAATAGTTGTGGTGATCCCCCCCATTGCATTTCTTTGGTGAATATACTATTTGCCAATAAACGTGGGCTCGGGCTTTCTCAGGAGTATGTGGACCAGGCCTTTGATTCAGGCCATTGCCAGCATAGCTGCATTGATTGCATTTGGTCTCTAGGCTAGCCAGTTTTAGAGATCAGTGAGAAGCGCCCAGCACTTGCATCTGAGGGTAACATTTGGCACAGAGACAATTTTCCTAAGCACAGCTTGATTTAATCACTGCTTGGTCAAAGCCCCCAAGAATGCAAATGGTGTATGAACTCAGCAGGAGCTCATATGGGCTTTTTATTGTTCTCTGTTGTCTAAGTTGGAGCCAAACGCTTTCAAAACAACGCCGTTTATAAAGAGCAGAGTTTACACAGCAGCCAAGAACAAAGATGCAACGATCCGGATTGAAAAAATGAAGAATAGTCTTGCAAATCTGGCAAAAGCTCTCCTTCCACATATGCTCAATCTAGAGCCAAGGGTATTTGTGGCAGAGCCCTTGTCCTCTGTCTTTGAAGAAGTGCTTTAAAAATAACAAACCAAAAAAAAAAATAGTTCCTACCCCACAGGAAGTGCTTGAACAGGAAATGGGTCTTTACATCATTTCCTGGCATTTAATTTTTTTAGCAGAGAACTGGAAAAGACAAGTTGAGGAGTTCAAAATCTTTCCTCTTTTTTTTTTGCTAGCATCACGTAGAAGTTTGACCCAATAGGAGCAGCCAGCTCAGAGCTTAGGGGGCTTCCCCCCAACTTTATGGATTGTGATTTCAATTCTAGCTACTCACAACTAGAAATCTGAAAGAAAAGGGGGTAAAAACAAAGGACTTCACAATTCTGCAACACTGACAGTAACACACAAGTGAAGGACGTTTTTTCCACCCCCCCCCCCCCAACATTATAAACTATATACAGTCTGAAGCAGGGCTAGCTTTTCCCAAAGAACAACTCAAACCAAAGCAAAAAAAAAAAAAAAAAAAAAAAAAAAAATATATATATATATATATACATATCACAGTCAGCATGTGATCACAGTATCAAGAAAAAGAAGGACCTTTCTGGGCGTGATACCTCCTTAGTGTCCTGAGGACAGTGTTATCTTTCCCTCAGGACGCCTGCCC
>NW_005841845.1:2419027-2448403 GCF_000455745.1 Alligator sinensis | reverse complement strand
TCCCTCCCTTAGTAAATCGTGAGTGAAAGCCAGGAGTAGCAATGCCCGATGCCATAGCGGTGCTACCAAAGAAACTCATCTAAAATCTCTCCCCCGCGCACCCCCCCGCCGTCCCGGCACGAGAGCACCTGGATCCAGACGGAGATGGGAAGCTGCGTGTTTTGCGAGGAGAGCAACACATTCGGTACTAACGGGGCACGGTGCCTGTTTCTGGGGGCTGACGGTGCACCCCCTCACCCTGTTCGGGGTCAGTTTGGTAAGGTGTCGAGTCCCAGGGAGGCAGCATGTTGCTTGGCTCTGAGCCGTAGATTCTCGATACTTGTCGTTTTACTGTTCAGGCTGGGGAGAGAGCTGGAAGCCTGCAGGATGGGCGAAGACCAGACCTGCTGGGCGTGGGAGAGCGACTGGTAGTAGGACTGACAATGCAGGGAGCTGAGAGGCGCCATGTTGACATTCATGCCCAGGTAGGGCATGGCCGACGGGGTGCCCATCTCGAAGGAGGAGTAATGGACCAAGTTGTTGGTGGCTGCCATGTGCTGACGGAACTGCTCCTGCAGGCGGAAGAGACTCAGGGGCGAGGAGGAGTACGAGTGAGTCTGCGCCATGCCGCTGCTGGAGGAGGGGGTCACCGTGGCACTGATGGGAGAGTCTGCGAGAGAAAGGGGGGCGGTCATTCCTTGGTAAAACAGTGCCTCTAACCAGCATCGGGGGGTGGCACAGACGCAAAAGCCTTTGGCCCAGGGATCAGGTATCCCAGTTGTAGTCATATTGGTCTAGAGGCAAAAGGAGTCAGGACTCATGGTAGAGGTGATATCTTTTATTAGACCAACTAGACTTTTGCAAAAAAATTCCTTAAAGAATTTCAGTTATTTAAAGAACTTTTTTTACAAATATCTAATTGGTTTAATAAAAGATATCACCTCTACCGCGAGTCCTGATTCCTTTTGTCCAGGGATGCTGATGCCTTTGTGATGTCTACATTGCCAAAAAGGGTATTGGCAAACCTGGGTTTTAATAATATACCATGTTATCTCGCATATCATGTGCCTCCAAAAGACACGTGTCTTGTTGCGCAAAGCAGGGGCAGAGTCTGCTCTTCAGCATCATATTACTTTGTCCTCACAAATGCCAGTGGCTCAAGCTTTAACCCCATCCCAGCCACTGCTGAATTGGCAGCAGCTGTGAAAGGGTTAAATATGTAGCTGCTATGCTGAAGGCATGGCACTCTGCCCCTCCCTTCACACTGCCAATGGGAAGAGAAGCGGTAGTATGCAAGGAAATATGGTATCACTGGGTGCATCTATATGTGCACTTGAATGCGCATTAGCTTATTTTAATGTGCATTAAAGTGTCAGCAAAAAAACAGGCTCTTTAGCATTAGTATAGGCTAATGTGCATTTTTCTAGTACTTCACAATGGAGGTACTAGATTTAAAAGGTACTAGATTTAATGCACTTTACCTAAAGCACATTAATTGAACATGTAGACCCACCCACTGAGGAGATAGAGCTTGGTTTTAATTCTGATGAGGAGTTCAGGGCACAGCCCTGATTCTCTTATGGGTTTTGATATTAGCTGCTACCATGAATGACAGCCCCAGGTGCACTGTCTTGTTCATTCAGGTTAAAATGACATTTGAGAACATGCCTGCTTTTCTGTAGTGTTGGATGTTCCCAGAACGATGGCAAGAACAATGCAATGGGCATTATTATGTACAGAAGTATGTAATGTTCAGCTGAGCCTGTTTTGCAAGTGTGTTAGGCAATCCAGTAAGAGAGGAGATGCTGGTGCCTGTCCATGAACTATTTGTGTGAACGCAGTGCTAAATAGCGCTGATTTGGGATCTTCTGCTCAGTCCTTTCTAAGAAAAACCCTCCTGTGAAGAGGACTTGTCTGGGTACAAGACCAACTAGCCAAACCTATGGCTCTACAACTGTACAACCAATATATGCCCCATTTAAGTGATTAGGGAGTCTCAAGGAGGGAAAAGGTGGGGCCTAAAATTGTTCTTTCATGAGCCTGTGCAAGTGTTTCCAATGACCCTGATTTTCCCCTACTGACATATATCCTGGATCAAAAACAGTCCCAAGCATTTCCTGTAGTGAGACCTCATGTTATAGTAGCATTCAGGGCCTTCCAAATCTATCTATCTATCTATCTATCTAGTGATGTTTCATTTTAACCATGGGGAAATGTGGATTTGGGGTTACTTTTTTTAACCAAAAATTGGGGATTTTTTTTTTAATCAGAGAAAACCAGGATCCCTGCTCATGATTTGAACCAGACTGCCCCCGCTTCCCACCCCCACCCACATGAGAGCTGGGAAACCATGACGGAGAATGTATCGGTCATTCCCAATAGCTAATCAGCCCTAATTGGTATGCCTGGGCTGGCGAATACCTGACTCCCAACCTCCTCACCCGAGACCACGTGGTGCCGCTGCCCCTCACCTGCTTTAGGACTTGCTCGCTTGCAGTTCAATGCCTTGCTGTCCACGCTAGGGCTCTTGTCTGCTTTGGTCTCTTCCAGGGGGCTCTTAAACTCCTCCTCGCGGTCTGTCTGGTCCTCGGTGGCTGACTCGCTGGCAGACTGCTCCGACAGTGTCAGGTTGAGCTCCGTGCTTACCTCGCTTGGCAGGCTCTGGGCTTTCTCCGCATCCGGGGTGGGGGTCTGCGTTTCCAGCACGGGGGCTTCCATCTTCCCCTCGCTGTGGCTCCCTTCAGAGTCCTTCTGCTTCTGCAGCTGCTCCTTCTGCAGGCTGCGCTGCTTCTTCCGGAATTTGGCTCTTCTGTTCTTAAACCAAACCTGCGACCCACAAATAAAACCAGGGGGTCAGGTGAGAAACTCAGTCAAGGCCAAATCAACAGTCACTTAGGCTGGGAGTTGTAAGGAAACCCAAGGGAATGAGACACTTGAAACCCTCTGGACCCAAATCCCACTGCACTCTAGTAGAGATTGGGCACCTCAACCCCTCAGACACTTCTAAAAACCCCAGCCGTGTTTCTGCTTCCTGAAGGATGCCTTTTAATTTTAAGTGTTTACAGGCATCTGTATTAAACCCTGATGTCTGACAGCTATAGATCTCAGGCATCAGATCGGCCAAAGGGCTGTTGTTGTACTAGTCACCCCAAAACAGTCTATATCATTCATTTGTACCTAAACTACATAGGGACAAAGTCTCGTAAAGGACAGATACCTCTTCACGTATGACAAAAGAGATCACCCTTATTATTCCCGTTTTTAAAGAAGGGGAATATGATGTGCAAAGAGGTTAAGTGACTGGACTGTGGTCACCCAGCATGTTGGCAGCAGAGCCAAGAAAAGAAACCAGGTCTCTCAAGTCCCAATCCAGTTTCCAGTGTCTACTATGATGCCCCAGATCCTAGGCTGTTCAAGGCTAAGCTAGCATGTGTGTGTGCGGTGATGTACCTAGACTCCTGGCAACCCCGGGTGAACTTTTAGTATCGGGTCCCCCTTCACCAGAGATAATAATTTTTTTGTTGCAAAAGCCTTTATCACGTCTGTGGTATCAATGTCTTTAAATAGTTTGTTCTCAATTGATAATGTTGCCAGTCTTATCCATAAGCAATATTAAAACTCTTTTTGCAATTGTAATTTTTTTTTTCATTTTTGAGCCCCCTTTCTCACCGGGCCCTGGGCGGCCACCCAGTTTGCCCATGCCTGTGTCTGGGTCTGTGTGCGTGTGGCGGTAGACAGTGCCTAACACTAAGTAAGTCCATAATCAAGGCCCAGGGTCCTAAGTTCCTACTATAGTACAAGACCAATGCACTTTGCATTTTAATTGGTTGTCATTGTTCACATCCCAGATTGGTGCATGAGATTCCCCTCACCTCACCTGTTTTGATGGCACCTCTGGGTTGTGATAATGGGAGGATCTTGTGGCAGACAAAACCAGGTCTCAAGTGCTTTGTGCCTCTTGCAGTTCCTGTGAGGTGCAGGCCGTGATAAGCTAAGTCTTGTGTGGGCCAATCAGTGGCAACGCATAGGGGGTGCGTGGGGGTGCATGTGCACCCCCTGAGAGTGTTGGTGCACCTCTTGTCAGGCCGTGCTCCCCGTTTAGGCAATGGGTGGGGATTGGGGGGGACAGGCGGGAGCGCCAGTCAGTACGATTGGCTGCGGGGGGACCTCCCCTCTCGATTGCTGACTAGATGGGGGGGGCACATGCCCCCCCCTCCCCCGACTAAGGTGGCACCAGTTGCCCATGGGGCCAATGCTTTAACATGGTACAGTGAGATGGTGTCTTGTCAGAGGGCATTTCATTATAAAACACCAGGTCAGGTGTTGGCTGTCTTAGGATGGTCAGGCAGCCTCAGGATACAGTAAGCGTGTACTGAATATCTTTGAAGAACTGGGAGGCGTCAAAATGTGACGTGGTTAAGACTGATTTATATATCCATGGTTCTCAACCTATTTGCCATGGTGGGCCGAGCCACGCTTGCAACTCTTAATGTGTTATGTGGGCTGCACCCATACAACTTACTTCCTGTGTATCCATTAAAAAAATGTTTTAACAGGATGTCACATGGGCTGCAACAGTGTGGTGATTGGGCTACTGGCAGCCAGCAGGCCATGGGTTGAGAACCACTGGATATACCCTCCATACCTCCTCCATCAAGGTAGCCTCTGGAGTGACTCTGAATTTGTCAAGATAGTCCAGAAACATAGAGAATAGATGAAAATGTTAAAAATAACTAGCTATAGCTAGCTAATACGGAGCTGTGTCTATATATGTGGTAGCTGGTGACTGGATGGTTCAAAGAAAAATGTATGTATAAAGCTGTATATTTTTAGGGGAGCTTTGGATTTGGGTACTATGGTATCAAAGAAATTATCACTGGTGGGAACTGAACCAAATTTAGAAATTTTTACTGTAACGCTATAGGGAAGTCTCCAATAGCAACGTATCCTTTGTTCAAAGTATCGGCTTGCTAGGGGCCAAGATGTTTTTCAACACCCTGCCCCATTCGACCCAAAATTTGGAATGAATTGCCCCCAAAAGGTACAATATGGTCATGATTGTTCTCCCAACAACTTACTCCGTTTGATACAACTGAAGTTCACCTGCTCAGAGTCATTTTATGAGAAAACCAATGCCACCATTGGAGACATGGCACATCACGCTGTGTATTTTCCCAGAGGAAGATTGAATATGTGGTTTGAAATAACCACTGATATTATTGGAAGGGAACAGCTGGAATGGCTTGGATTCCTGTTCCTCTGACAATGCCACAGAAATGGTGTTGGAAGAAAATAAATAAGGAGATTTTTGTGGACGTTGACATCTTCACTGCCAGCTTTTGCTGCAAAAGATGCTTCCTTAATCGTGAAAGCTTATGAATCTCTGATTAAGTTAGCCCATACGGTGCATTCCTACCCTCATTTTCCCACCCCGCTGGTCACATTAGAGGAATCTTGACAAAGTTATAGACCAAGCCAAGCCATCTCTCTGCATCCCTCTTTAAAAAATTACCATTAGTACAAACAAGGCAGAAGTTTGGCACCTGAACTCTGGCTTCTGGGAGGTTAGTACACATGGCCAGTCGCTCCCGCATCACCACATCTGGATAGTGAGTCTTCTGGAAAGTTTTCTCCAGGGCTTCCAGCTGCTGGGCAGTGAAGGCAGTGCGGCTTCTTCTCTGTTTACGATGCTGGGATCCATAGCGGGCCTCCAAAATGATGTCTTGAAATGTACAGCCGTTGGAAGACAAGAAAAGTGGCCAATTTAATTATTGGAATTTGCGTATTGAGGCCCACACGTGAAATACTTTTTTTAGCATCAGGGCCCAGAAAAAAAAAATAAAAAGGAAGAAAAAGAAAAAAGCCAGGGAAGTGAGTGTGGAAGCGTAGGGGCTGGGAAACTCATGATGGGGCCAGTCTTGTGCTTGTTGAAGTCAGTGGCAACATGTATGTTGACTTCAGGCAGAGAAGCCAGCATGAGGGTAGTTAGCAGGGATCCTCTGATTCTAAAAAATCCTCAATTTTCAGTTAAAAAAGTAACCCCAAATCTACATTTTTCCACGATCAAAATGAAACATCACTTTATACACACACACACACACACACACACATATATATACACACACACACACACATACATACACACACACATACATATATATATATATATACATACACACACACACACACACACACACATACCGATATCTATATATATACACACACACACACACATACATACACACACACATACATATATATATATATATACATACACACACACACACACACACATACATACCGATATCTATATCTATATAGATATAGATATATATATATATATAGAGAGAGAGAGATAATTAGTGGTGTTTCATTTAAATCATGGAAAAATGTGGATTTGGGGTTACTTTTTTTTAACCAAAAATTGGGGACTTTTTTTAAATCAGAGAAAAATGAGGATCCCTGGTGATTAGTGGGAAGAGGGCAAGAACTCAAGCATAGCTGCCTATGGTCTTTGTTTTTTATCTTCCCTGCTAAGGTGCGCGGCTACCAAGACATTGGGCCATTTTCCCTCTTGTTTGGCCTCTCGTATGTGGCTTATTACACAATTCAAGTCTCCAAATCAGAGCATGTAACATGTATGTTTGAGCCCCATTCATTTCAAAGCAGATGGTTAAATTCTTCCTTGAATCTCAGTAAATGACCCAATTAGGAATAGTCTCCAAATCACCCGAATGCAAGTCTCATGCTATATGCTTCAGCACCAGCCTATCCTTCCGGGTAGATGAGCTAATTCAAGGTCTCTAGGAATACAAATTGCTCCTTTGGCTCTTGGAGATGTGAAAAAGAACAACAACTTTGGGTTGAAGTCCAATAGTGTACAGCCCCAATACAATATAAAAGGGTTTTACTAGAACTGTATTTTCATGATGCCATGGGGAGGGGTGAAATCAGTGAAAACAGATTATTCTTCATATTTTAAACCTTGAAATATTATGAAGCCAAGCTCACTGCTCTCATGCATAGCAGGGAGAAAGCTGCAGCAGACACATTCGCTAAGAGAAATGTGAATAACAAGTGGAAATCGATAGGAAATTAGATCGAATAAAAATATTCTGACTTCACTAGTCTCCCTTAGACTTTTTTAAATGTAATTTGGAACCTGATTTCAAATAGGAGCAGAGATGGTCACACCAAGGGAAATAGCCCTACTAGGGACAAACGCTGCAGCTTCAGATTTTGCACAGGCAGATTAAGGTTGTTCTTTGCAATCGTTGCTCTTTATCGGAGCTTTGTTCCAAGTCCCGTGAACCCTCACTGCTGTCACGCCAGTTGGAGAACCACGCAGCTTTGGATCCAAATATCTTTGCTAACAAGCGTAGCAAATCAGCCCCGTGCCTTTTGAATATTCCTGTCCCAAACTTCCAGCTGTTTGAGCCCAGGTCCGATTTTTCGGTGCCTTTCCAGGCTCTCGCCGGAGCGCCGCGGTTTCAGCGATCGGGGAAAGGTTTGCGCAGGCTAAAGGTCGTCAGTGGAATACAAAACAGTTTGGTTCTGCATAAGGGACTTTTGTATTCAAGGAATCAAAGTGCTTTGAGCAATTAGATATTCGTAATGCAGGCACTTTGTGTAGGGCAAAGGCAGCCTCCTTCATGCATTCAGAAACAGCTCTCGACAGTGCTTGAAGGAAAGTAAAGTCTACGGGCAAGAAACAAGGTGTATCCCTAAGTGGTTTTCAAAGTCCCGTGGCGTATCGCTGTAGCTCCAGAAAGAGGGAGAAAAGACCTTGATTTAACATCTTATCTGCAGGCAGGAGCCTTTCGCACATTTTATAGTTAAACCCGCCGGCTCCCCAGAGGAACGGGCTGTTAACAAGGATCTGGGCTGCCATTATTTTAATGCTTTAACTATGTTTCCAGGCTCAGCGCAAGGAGGAGAATATAAATTGCAGGTGAGGCTTTGCCGTTACAATCTGCAACCTCTGTTTTCTGACTTAAGGTCGTTTTGCGTTTGCGCCGGTTTATTCCAACTGTCCCTGGGAGGCAGATGTGATCTATGACTCTGCACTGAAAGATATTCAGAGGTAACAAAATGTGAACCAAGTAACCGCGTAAAAGCCGACTCGCTTTCAGAGCAAGTTGCAGGTATGTCGATCCCTCTCGGCCGGGATGGTGGAAGGCATGTTTGTCTCACGAGAGGCCCGTTCGATGAATTAGCTGAAGTTATTCAGGGGTGAGATGCCAAGAAATGAACTGAACCTTGGCCGTTCAGAATATGCCAATGGCATTTTTGGTTTCCTGTTTTCAACTCTTTTTGCATTTCCCTCTTTGCTTATGGCTAGGGCTAAAAATATAAAGCCATGTATATCCCATAGCCGTGAGTGTAGCCTCCCCCCATCGTTAGACTCAAGGCCTCCTTTGAAAACACCAGCTCTTAGTTTTCACTCTTTTTTTTTACCACAAAACATCAGAGCAATTTTTCTGTTGCCAAGAAGCTGGAAAGATCACAGCAGGGCGGTATATTTGTGATACTGTGGATTCCCATTTGAACCTCTGGGTTTATCTTGCGAATCACATGCACGTGTTTGCACACTCAACAGTGCTGATATGGAGTGGCGCCCTTAAAAGGATCTCGTGGCACTCCGCTCAAGAGTCACTGCCTTATAGCATGTGGAAACTGCTGCTTTCTTGGGAAGCTTCCCGAGAAACCCGGATTCATTTGTATACAGCAGTAGCAGCCAATGGTGAAAAATTCTCCTGGCGTGCAAGGGTTGACACAAGTGACAGTGCCTGTTTCCAAAAGCTGTATTTGCTAAATGCATGTAGAGGCACAGAGGAGGGAAAGTAACCTGAGCTGGACCTCCTGACCCCCATTCCTTGATGGCTTCCATGTCTTTGTAGGAGGCCAGTCCCAATGAGACCCTCTTGAGCACCAGAGAATCGTTGAATCACAGACAATGAGGGCTGGAAGGGACCTCGGGAGGTCACATCTAGTCCAACCCCCTGCTCCAAGCAGGACCAGCCCCAACTCCATCATCCCAGACAAGGCTTTGTCTACCTGGGTCTTCAAACCTCCAAGGATGGAGACTGCACCACCTCTCTGGGTAACCTGTTCCAATGTTTTAATACCCTCCTCCTGAGTTTTTCCTAATATCCAACCTCAACTTCCCTTGCTGCAGCTTGAGCCCATCGCTCCTTGTCCTGTCATCTGCCCCCACTGAGACCAGCCCAGCCCCATCCTCTTTGCAGGGAGGTGAAGGCTGCTATTCAATCCCTCGGTCTTCTCTTCTGCAGACTAAATCAGCCCAGTTCCCTCAAACTGTCCAAAGCATCCCGTCTCTCAGCCTGTCCAATGTATTTGGGTGCTTCTATGAAGCTCTTGCTGTTCATCCAACCTCGGTTTAATGCGTCCCCTGGATGTTGCTTATCGCTGCTTACTTTGACTCCTCCTTTTCTTCTCAACACCATTTCATGCCCTCCAGCGGGATATCTCGCCACCCAGACCCCTGACCTCATCCCCTTCCCTACCGCTGCATCACGCCAGTGCTATTGCTGTTAGCCGTTAACATCACAGGAGCTTCTAGTGCAGTGATTCTCAACCGGGATGCTGTCGCACCCTGGGGTGCCTTGAGACCCTTTCAGGGGTGTCGCGGCATGGATAGGTGTGCGCACATGGTTTGCAAGATAAAACCCAGAGATTTCAAATAGGAATCCAGAGTGTCAAAACCAGTGTGCCCAGCTGTGGTCTTTCTGAGCTCTCTGCAACAGAAACATTGCTCTATTATTTTTCCATAATCAAAAACAGAGTGAAAACTAAAAGCTGGCATTTTCCAAGGCAGGACTTGAGTCTAACTAGAGGTGCCTCAAGTCCAAACAGGTTAAGACCCACTGACCTCAAGCAAGTCAGGACCTTCATTGTGCTCGGAGCTGTACAAAATATTTCTGCTCCCAAGAAGTCATGGGGTCTCTGCCATGCCTGCTAAGGTCAGATTATGCCTCTGGGCATCACCTTGCCAGATTAATCAGTGGCTGCCTAACATTGCTGCTCCTCAGCTGTCATAATTATGTCTTTCTGCAGTATTTTAAATGAACAAAGTGATTTACAAAGCCATGAACACGTGGCCTCCTACCCTCAAGCCCAAGACAGCAAGTCTGGTACCGGATGTTCAGGAGGGATCAGCTGAGCTGAGGTCAATATAAGTTCCCAGGGAAGCAGAGTGTTTTGGGGAGATGACGCATTTGATGGGACAAGAAATGGGAGATGTTTAGAAGAGGCATCATGAATAAATCTGCATTACTGAGAACAGGAGACTCTCCAGCTAGGACAAGAGCCCTGCACGAATGACAGCAGAGCTGCTGCTTTGTCGTTCTGATTATCAGTCGACATTGCACAGAAATCCGACGCCGTGTTTTCAGATTCAATTTTAGGGGGAAAAACCCAGCTTTTCCCCTGAATATAAGTCAGTAACAACAGATAAAGACCTTGAAGTGCTCTTACTTTTACAAAAAATCCCGTGGGAGAATTAGAAGAAAACAGGAGAGGAGAGTTAAATGCACTAAAAATATTAAAAACTGCAAAGCCGTTGGTATTTTTATTGCACGCACAAAAATGCTGCCAGTACAGCACTCAAGACTGCCAGGGTCCTGAAGGTTGGATTGACTGCTTATAAATTGGGTATTTCATAAATATTTTTAGAAGTATTTTATGCTTCTGTTGATGGAAAAAAAGGCAGACTTTTAACCAGAACAACACAGTGCTTTTTAAAGGTCACAGCAGAAAACCCAATGGGAAGAGCTTGACCACACACCTGTCTAACCCCTGAATGGATAAAGTACCTGGTGGGTAGTAGGAGAAGAAGTTGGATTGATGGCTCAAGACCCACTTCAGTCCTGTTTTATGAACTTAAGTAGAAGTTGTGCCTTGTGTTTGCACTGGGGTGAATTATTTCGCCCTTGGGGTTTCAGTGGGTCTGCAGAGGGATATAGTAGCTCTTTGCCCAGGAGAGAAGGTCCTACCCCCAGATCTCTGATTCAGATGGGGTTACCTACCCCCAGATCTCTCTGGTTCAGATGGGGTTACCCCCAGATCTCTCTGGTTCAGATGGGGTTACCTACCCCCAGATCTCTCTGGTTCAGATGGGGTTACCTACCCCCAGATCTCTGATTCAGATGGGGTTGTCCTGTAGACACAGGGCAGCTGCTCTGCCCTGTTCAGACGGGTCTGAGATTCTGCACGGGCGAAGAGCGCGACTCGGCGTGAGCACATGCCATTCCCAGCGTTAAAGGCAAAATCCATAAGTTGTTCTTACCAGCCAGTCTCTCTGCCAAGGTGAGGGCATGCACCGAGGGTCTGTAGTCGGGGGCATGCTGGGCTTGCTGTGCTGCCTGCTGGTGGAGGTTGTACATGGCACTCAGAGAATTCATGGCGTGAAGAGAGTACCCATTCACTCCATAGTGCTGCATGGCGACATCAACCTGGAAAGCCCCAAGCAGAAAAGGCCCAGTTAGAAACGCATTCATCCCAACCACCTGCCGACGAGCTGGGGAGCATTGCATTCATGCCACGGCATTAATGTTACCCATCTCAGGTGGGTGCTGGGACATTGCCCTGCATCTGTGTTCATAGAGGACCTCCGGCAGAAGGCATTACATCGAGACGGACGTACTGCCTGTGAAGTCAGGGTGGAGAAACTATCTTAAGAACAAGAGGCAAGATAAAGTTGCTAAAATTATTTGCTGGCTGCCTTACAAATACTTAACCACACAACTAGAGCCAATTCTGTGCACTGAAGAGGCACATTCACTAGTCCGTTAGCAGTAGCAAGACTTTGCATGGATCCGACGGGAACATTTGACCCCAAATCCAATTCTGTGCACTGAAGAAGCACATTCACTAGTCCGTTAGCGGCAGCAAGACTTTGCATGGATCCGACGGGAACATTTGACCCCAAATCCTAATTTTGCAAAGAAACGGTGATGGGAAATTAACTGCCATTAATCATAGAGGGAGGTGGGGAACCGTCCACATCTCCTCTGCTTTCCTAACAGGATTTCATTTTTGCATGTAGAAGACTTTCCGCTGTCCAGGATAGCATCTCAACAAGGAGGAGGGCGCATGCGATATGAAAGCAACCACTGACATCAATAACAGGGCTTTAGGGTTTGTCCATCGTGAGCTAGCGGAGGCATGGTATGCTATGGGAACGTCAATGAAAATTCCCTTATGGCTGCATCAAGTGTCTTTGACTCTTGGCCCTAGGAATGGGAAAGACCCTCTTTCCCATCTCACAAAGCCCATATATGTTGCCTCCACCCGGTTGTCTTCATCGAGAGAATGGCCTTTGCAGTGCCCTGGACTCATCTCTCCACGGAAATCTGATATGCCGCCTTCTTTACACGAAGTCTACTTTCCATCTGAGTTATCAGAGACTTTATAATCAGCAGCTCTGGATTCACTCCTAAACGGGTCTTCAGTCTTATAGATGAAGAAAGCTAGCCTAATTGATATCACAACACCCATCCCACTCCATAGACAGACTAGTGTAACTTGATCGTGCTCAGAGATCATTAGGGGAGAAGAAATTTTGTTCCGCACAGGGATCACACACCAAGCCTACCGGCCGCTTTAAGCTACGGCTGGCTGAAACTGCGTGCAAATAGTTTGTTTTCTGGAAATACATTTCAGATTGACCAAAACTGCTTGAATTGATTATGCAAATAACTTCAGCCAAAGTGGGTGGAAAAAAACCCCATTGATAAGCCCAGGCCTGAATGCTTTTGCTTTAATGTTGTAGCCTTAAAATATTTCTATCTGGGGGTTTTGAAATGGTTTGTTTCAACTTGCCGCTGAATTCAAAAGGTAAAGCATCCAAAAATGAAGCAAAGTTTGGCTCAACCTTTCATTTTGATGATGGGGTGGATGGAAAACAACAGCAAATCATTTTGGGTAGAATTGATATGAAAAACGGGTGTTTTCCAGTTCAGCTGTCAGCTGGAAGAAAAAAAATCACAGGGGTTTTATCCTACGCTTACAAAGTAAAGTTGGAGAGGGGCTCATGAAAGGTGGAAGACTTTCATTTATATTTGGTATAGGAAAAATCCCTCAAGCAGTGTGTGTCTGGTGGCACAAACTCATTCAGATAGCTCTGAAAACCTGACCCAGAAGGTCTAGTGCCCAATATCAGGTTTCCATCTTCTAAACATTTCTTTGCGGCGTCGGCACGTAAAGCGTGGGATAAATGGCCCTTCTCTCCATATAACTTGCTGAACGATTCCCCTGTACTAGAGTCCTTCTGCTTGAGTTGTCCCAAAGACCTTTTTCTTGGGAAAATCTCTAATAACCCTCACTTCAGGCATGCAGGGTCTAGTGCGAGTACAAAATATGTAACTTTTTTATTATAATAAAAAATCCTAATGCTTTTTGACAGTGCAGAGTCTTTTGCTTTCCTCGAAAGCCACTCCCTTGGCTTTAATGTAAAATGGTTTCGGAAATTACCTCCTGGTGCTGAGCGGTAGCAAGCGTCTTTAGCGGGTGCTCACAAGCCTAATTTAGCTTAGCATATGCACGCAGCTAATTAATGCTCCAGCGCAGCCCTGCACCCTGGCGCACACTGCTCACTTTCCAGGCATCAAACAGAAAAGCCTGTAGCTCAGCTTAAGTGGTCCATGTGCTGCGTACCCCTCCAGGCATGTGCACGACTGGCAGCAACCTGGCGTATATTGGCAGGGGCAGAGGATAGCAATCTAAGCAAATTACACCACTACTCCATAGGCAAGATCTCCACTGCCACAGCCAATATACGCCAGGTTGCTGCGAGTCGTGCACAGTCCTGGAGTGAAACTGGCCTTGGTGGGGTTTCACTTGTGGTTCAGGGATATACTGGAGAGTTTGGCCCGGAGCTGGAAGCATGTTGGGCTGAAAAATGCAGCATCTGCTTCGTGGTAGCTGGTTTCATCGATTCATTTGCAGGTCAAAATGAACATTGCCTCTGGTGCCTTTCCCCACGTACCCCAGGAAGAAAGGCAAGGCTGGCTCTGTCTATGCTGGCAGCTCTTTTCTAGCCACAAACCTCTTGAGCTCTGATGCTTTTCCAGCCCTTTCCTCTACATTTGGTTCCTGGTTTTTCTAATGAAATACTGGCCACCGCTGAAGTTGCCTTCACGCTTGTACACAAGTATGCTCCGACCTCCGGCACACTGACTCCAGAGCCCCTGGTATATCTAACCCCCAGCTATGCCTGACCTTTCTGCTGCTTCAAAGCATTAATTGGGTTTTTTTAGAGCACTCGTCCAGACCTTGTATTGCTTTCAGTCGCAGTTAAGAAGAGACCCAGCTGCTGGCAATGCTGCCAACAGTGGCTCGGTTTCCAAGAGTAGGCATTGCCATCAAGACCGAGGCTAGATTTTCTCTTGGTTTAGATGAACGTAGCTCCAGTGAAGTCAATGGAGCCAGTACAGTTTTTACCTCCCTGTGGGATGTGGCTCATCTAGACCCGTCTTTCTGTACAAATGCAAGCCAGGTTAAGAACCATAGGCAATACGGGTTGGAAGGGACCCCAGGAGGTCACATTTAGTCGAGTGTTTTTCACCTTTTATGTACCATTTGTGAACATCAATGGCCAGTCCTGACCCAATGCCCCTCACTCTCAACCCGCTGCCCCCACCCCCGGACCCCAGGGTGTGCGGCATGGGGGACCCCCAAGCAGCCCCTTGCAGGCTCGAGCTCTGCCAGCCTGCAAGAAAAAAGCCATGGTTTTTCTCCTTTAAAGGAGAATCCATTTTTCAAGTCTGTCGATCCATTTTTCAAGTTTGCAACCCTTTCATATATTCATGTGACCCACTTTTGGGTTGCAACCCATAGGTTGAGAAACGCTGCTCTACTCCGGCCCCCTGCTCCAAGCAGGACCAGCCCCAACTACATCATCCCAGGCAAGGCTTTTTCCAGCTGTGTCTTAAACACCCCCAAGGATGGAGCTGCCACCACCTCCCTGAGTAGCCTGCTCCAGAGCTGCACCACCCTCCTAGTGAGAAAGTTTTCCCTAATATCCAACCTCAACTTCCCTTGCTGCAGCTTGAGACCATTCCTCCTCAACCCCCATCAGGGTTGGGAATTTGCAGCACTGTGATGTGGATCGGGTTTTCTTTTCTGATGCAGTGTGCACACCTTTGTGGCTTAAAATCCCCACACTAGCAGGTTCAGAGCACAGTGGAACGGCAATCCTATTGGAGAGATGGGCCATCTCCAAGCCCAGTTTATTTCTAATTGCTGCTTCATTTCTCGAGTAAGATTTCTATTTGTTTGCACAAAGCCTTTCACCCTCACTCCCTCTGCAAGTCTTAATGGCTGGTAGAAAACACATTCATTGGAGAAAAAAAAAAAAAAGATTTAAAAATAATTAAGGAAACATGAATCCTATCGATATACATTGCAGTTTTATCAATAATTGTCTGGCATGTTGCACTGCAGATGACGGATGTAACTTCTTTGTAGCTGGCAGAATACATACAGCGGCACCAATCCAGGGATTCGGGGGCCAGTGGCGGTTTACATTCGTTGTTTTTTTTTAACCTAGTCGACAAGAGTTAACCGAGATTGCACAGCACCCTGGTTTAGATGTCATTTAACTCAATGCGTCTTCCTAACAAATAAATTAAATATTTAAAAGACACCATGCAGCAATTTCTTTTTTTTTTTTTTAAAGCAGAGGAGGTCATTCATCAAACCACCGCTGTGTTTCACAAGCTGTCGAATTGTGCTTACATTGGTTAAAATAATCTTTATATTTCATTAAGCAACCAAATAAGCAGATCTTCCCCACTGGCTGTATAGATGGCTTTAATTTTCAAAATCTGCAAATGCATCTTTTATGTCTCCCGGTGGCTGGAGGGCCTGGTTAATAACCACCGCCAATCAGAGAATAAAAGCAGAGTTTGATTAGGTGTTACTTTGTATAAATTAGCATTGCGCCGTGAAGGAACCTATCCTAAATTGTCATTGATTAAGTGGGGAAGGAAGCTTCACCTTGTGTCATCGTAATGGCCTGTAGCTTTCTCAGACGGCTCTTGTGCGTAGATGAGAGACTCCAAGAGGGACGAGGGTTAGAGAGGAAAGGAAGAGGGATTTGAAGGTGGGGATAATGCATTATCTGCAGTGAATGGAAACTGCAGAGGGCTATCTGCATTTCTTGTACATCCATTGACTGCTGGGACTGCTCTGCAGTATTTGCTGTGCGAACAACCAGCACCGTACCTAGACTCCTGGCGGGCCCGGGCGAACATTTGGTATCAGGCCCCCTTTCACCAAAGATAATGAAAATAAAATAAAATAATAATAATTTTCGAGCCCCCTTTCTGTCTGGGCCCTGAGCGGCCGCCCGGTTCACCCATGCCTGTGTCCGGCCCTGCCAAGAATAGGGAGCTGTGGATCTCCATGGGGCCCCTTGTACTGACCGCCTTTTGCTTCTAGAGGAGTTGGACCAGGTCTTGATCCCCTTGTTGTACCAGGTGATCATGGCACTCAGCTCACTGATTTGGGCTTACAGAAGAGGCTGCTCAGCCTTGGGCTCCAACTGCTTAACTCCATGAAGGAATCAGTAGGCACGTCTACACGAGATGCTAAAGAAGCAGGAGACTAATCCTACCGCGCATTAGTGCATCGCAGCAAAAGCTATGCTAATGTGCAGTAGAATGAGTCTCCTGTTCATTAGCGTCACTTAAAAGACGTGCACGGGCACTACTGTGCAGTAAGACCAGTTATTATGCATTAAGCTTAGTACCTATTATTACCTGCATTACAGATACTAAACTTAATGCGCAGTAATTATGGCGCATTAATGCACCTGTAGATGTGCCCAATGGCACCTTAAGTGCCAACAGGTATCAAATCCAGCAGTTAGGCACCCCCATGTCAGCCCCTCGAAGCACCTACATTCTCCCACTGCCCAAATTTTGCAGCTACTTGTGCCGGGTACCTCCATGTCCTGATGCCCCGATGCATCATGGAGTCCTTACTTCCCCATAAACTCCAGCAGGATTCTCAAACCAGACATCCCCCATCTCCCTTGCAGTGGAGCCCAACCCCATTCAGCCATCCGCAAAAGCAAGTGGGGAGGAGAGGGTGGTGCCATGATGCTCCGTAGCTCCATGATAGAGCAGCATGGAAGACCCACATTCAGCTCCCTCTCTCTGCTTGATCTCGGACCAGAGTTTGCACAAAGGTCTACATCTCCCAGGCAAATACCCTAGCCACCAGTGCCAGTGGGTTAGGAACGGATGTGTCATGGTATCTCCCATTGACTCCCTTCTACTGAGCCTAAACAATTTGAATATTTGTGAGCTGGCAACTGAACCTCATTCTCCTAAATGCGTGGCTTAACTCCCAGCTTGGAGTCCCTTGCTCTTTCTGGCCCAATGACTGTGGCCCCGTGCCTTTCCAGCAGTCCCGTTGGCCAACCCAAGCAGCCCCCAGGCTTCTGTGGGCCTTGCTGTTGAGTCCTATCACCCTCCTGGCAAGCGGATCTCAGCTCAGGGGAGTTTGGGTCAATGGTAGGACACGTCTCAGTCATTGCACAGCTGAGTTTTGTGACACCTTCTAGTGGATCTTTTAGTGGACCTGATTCTGC
Source organism: Alligator sinensis (assembly GCF_000455745.1). Taxonomy (NCBI): domain Eukaryota; kingdom Metazoa; phylum Chordata; order Crocodylia; family Alligatoridae; genus Alligator; species Alligator sinensis. The sequence continues at coordinate 2,430,804 of NW_005841845.1, read as the reverse complement.
AGCGTTTCCTACTCAAATGCATCTCATTTGGGCAAGTAAATCTCCACTCCAGTTGCTGGCAGTGCAAGTAGGCACAGTGGGTTTGGTCCCATGTATTTACAGTACAAGGTAGTGTATGCAACATGGGTTGGCACTCCTGTAGAGTGGCAGGCTGGGCTGCCAATCCCCTCCCTGCTCTATGCCCTGCTTTGCTTCCTCGGATGCCCCCCGAAACCATGTCAAATAGCAACAGGAATGGCAAATTTGAAAGCAAGGGCATAGAGCAGGAGATTTTAAGCCACTGTATTAACGAGGCCTCTTTAGATCCAGGTTTTCCCCCCATGCTGCCGAATCAGACCTGCATGGGCCATATTCAGTCCAATCACTGTAGGCTGCCCAGCCCTGGTGTACAGCATTGATTTCCCTAGATCATGAAGAGCAAGATCCTCGGCTGCCGTACCTTACTGTAGTTTCCTTACGGCCGGCCAAGGGTCTGAGCCTTCTCAATTGAGCAAACACATAAGGCCAAGCCCTCAGGTGGTATAATTAGAGAGTTACAGGTGACAAATATTTCTCAGGACAAAGACTTTTATCCTCAGATCCTAGGTACAAGCTCACTGTACCCGTGGAGTACCCAAATGAACACAATCAAGGCTAACTCAAGCAAATGTTTCTAAGATGGGCCTGTTTCGATGCTGGTCAAAACCCAGGGCAATCAAATCCAGATTAAATCTGGTTGTCTCTTTTTAGCTACACTGCTCTGCATCCGCTGAGGAGCTTGACCCTTTATGCTCATTCATTAAACATGGGCCAAAATTTCCCATCCACACCAATGGTCATTTTCTGTAGGTGACCTTGCATGAGCGCAAGACCAAAAAGCAAGACCAAAAAGCCTGGCATTCCTGTTGAAAGGCTTTAAGGGTCATCTGCATTTGTTTTAATACAAGTAATTTTTCTAATACTAAATGTGGCTATTTTGCAAAGCATGTTCATAAATAGGCTGTAGATAGATGAGCATACATTGCAGCAGCAGCTTGAGATTTTCCATACGTGGTGGAGGAGAGCCAGAAATAAAGATGGACATACAGAATTGGCATTTAGGAATATTTTTGGGCACTTGCTGTTATTTTAATTTGCATTTGTTGGGGCTGGTCCTGCTTGGAGCAGGGGGTTGGACTACATGTGACCTTCTGTGGTCCCTTCCAACCCTCATTTTCTATGATTCAAGTTCTCCCATTGTAGACTATCTGAGGGTATGTTCAATCTATATACAAATTATTACAGTAATTTAAAGCATCAAATAGTGAAAAATGCATTAATATATCCTCCTTCCAGCCTTAATGACATGTCCACTGATTAAAGTTACCAACTTCATGCAAAATCTCTGGGTTTGCCTACATGGGACATGGATCAGAGTAAGCTAATCACAAGAGCATCTTGTGTAGATATTATAATCTGGAATAAATGTTACTTTTATTCCAGAATAGTTTCTCTTGAGTTTTATTCCTGAATCCATTTTGTCTCTGTGAGAAGATCCTCTGAGATCACTTATTCTGGTCAGTTTTCCCAAACAGACAAGTCCTGATTTGAAGAAAGAAATCTTGTAATATTGAAAATTAGATAGAAAAGAGTCTGGGGTTAAGCACACTAAGCAAACAGACTAACAATTTAAAGTGGTATTTAAAAAAAAAATGAGTGGGTACTAGACAAACCCTTATAGCAAAATAACCCATGAATTGAATTAGTTACCTTGGTTGAAGCTGCATCTGTTTGCAACCATCCCAGGTCACTTAAAGCAAACAGGCAAGTATTACTTGTTCCTCCTCCTGTCTAGCAGTGAAGACCAATGAATGCCTTGGCTGTGCGAGTTATCCCAGGATAAATGAATGTCTGTCCAGTCCTGATCCTGGTATTATTATGATAGTATTGAAAATTTTGGAAATTATACCAGGGTGCGTGTACCTCTGCTTATGTCCCGAGACAGGCAGTCTGAGCATTGCCGGGGTCTTGGGCATCTCTGTTCCCCCGCATCTTTCTTTTAAAAAAGAAATTAGTTCTTCCCTACCTTGTAGTTGTGCCGCAAGATCTAATCCACTGATACTTAATGAGGTGGTCAGAGGAGAGCCCTGCTAATGCCTATAAAATAAGGGTTGAAAGGTTATACTCCTCTTTTGATGGACCAACGGCAGGAATAAATCCCAGAGCTGCACCTGCACTGGGCTAACCCTGCTGGTGAAGGCATCTCACATGAGTTCATGTGTAATGAGCAGGGATCCTGGTTTTCTATGACAAAAAAAAATCCTCAATTTTCAGATAAAAAAAGTAACCCCAAATCCACATTCATCTGTGATCAAAATGAAACACCACTAATGTCTATTTATCTATCTATCTATCTATCTATCTAGAAAGATATATCTATATCTATATATCTATTTATTAGTGGTGTTTCATTTTGATCATGGAAAAATGTGGATTTGGGGTTACTTTTTTTATCTGAAAATTGGGGATTTTTTTTTTTATCAGAGAAAACCAGGATTCCTGGTAATGAGAGGGAGTTAGCCAGGCCAGTTGGCCTTTGTAGATTAAAAATTGAACACTTTAGGCTGCCCCTCTTAGGAAAGTACAGTCTGCAGAAGGTGGTAGAAACTGTGAAAGCGTTTCATGGTCTCCAAATGTAGCCTTGGATGTAGATCACAATTCAGTACAGTGCTGTATTGATGGCAAATGGAAATGGGTTTGGCATATAGAAGGTCAGGCTTCCAGCCAGACGTGTGTTTGGGGGCAATATCCACCTCCAGCAGAGCAAAGGACTCTTACTATGTAGAGGATTTTACCATGGCCATGTATTTCCCCAGCTGGGAATTTTCCTAAATGGAGAAACAAATTAAAAAAACAAACCCAACACAACTTTGTTAATATAGCATCAGCTATTTGAAGTAAAAGCAGATGCTTCCACATGACAGTTGCTTTTACTATAATTAGAACAAGTCCACGCGCTTCATGAAAACCTAGAATTGTATGTTGAAAATCAGGGATATATCTATATCTATATCATTTTTTTGCATAGCATGTCTTGGGCCTATTTTCACTGCATAGTCATGTTTTAAATTTGGCGAGACAAATAATGAATCTCTGCCTATATGTGTATGACAGTGACTCAGGACACCATCCTGATGGATAAGTTGTATGTGTTTAGTGTTAAAATGAATCTAAAGGAGTCATAAATAAATGTTCCCTGCAGGAGGTCTGCCTCAATGCAATTTTTTTATTTCCTTAAATTTTTAAGACATAGAAGGTCCAAAATTCGCAGATGATCACACATCGTACATTTTAAATCAATTTTGTTGCCACTGTGAGGCCAAACCTCAAAGGAAATGCTCGTTTTTGTAGCTGATTAAATATAAATAATTTGAAATATTGCAACAGCTTGCTATTCCTCAGCCTCACGTTAAAGACTGGAGGCTACGTGCGCTGTAAAAATAAGGATCTAAGGATTTTTTCTCTAAAATACTAGAGAACGAAGGTATTAGTGAGAGCAGCTCCAAAACATCAAATGACACAATTCTGATCTACCGACATTTTCATACCTGTGTGGCTCCAAAGAATTAAACTGAGTGCCATCCCAGTTGTAGCTCATGTCAATTAGTTGAGACTTAGGACTAATCTGAGTAAATATAAACGTATGTAAAATAAAACCAGATTTAGGTGCACTTTCCTCGGTTCTATTCAAAGTCATTAGAGATGATTTTAGCACAACCTCTGTTCACTGCCGTAACCACCACATACGCAGAGTCATTTCTGAGGTCTCGTTAAAGTGCCCCCCCCCCCACCCTTTCCCTAAATTGATGAGACAGATGAACATTTTAGCAAGCAAACTTTTGAATTACGGTATTTTACAGAATTTGCTCAATACTGTGAATCTCTCGCATACGAATGAAGAAGAAAATACAAAGTAGATGCAGCTTAACGATGTTGTCTAGCCATTTTTAGACCCTTTCTCACCCTAATAATAATGGAGCATGTCTATTTGTAATCCTGATTTTCAGGGGAAGCATCATGCCAGGATCTAGAGGTCATTTATTAAATAAACCTTGCAGCACCCTTATGAGATAGGGAAGTTTGCTCACGCCAGCTACAAATTCATATGCCATGATACAAAACGGAGAGGGAACCAAGTAACAGAGCCAGCGTTTGGCCAACTCTTTTGATTTTATCATGACTCTTGTGGTATTTGTTGCCCTCCCCCTCCCCACCCTGCAAATCCCCAGCTGCTAGGGTCAAGCGATTAGGTGAGACTTTCAGCTTCCATTAACAAAAGCTAGTTTTGAGTGCTCACGGCGGCAGAGAAACCCTTGCCAATATGATCAGAGGGCTCTGAAGGCTTTCCAACAGGACGGAAATATAACAAGCCCCCAAATATAATTGAAAGGCTTGGTTTAAACGTGGTCAGGGTCATGGTGCTAATACTGGCAGTTCATAGAAATCATAAAAAATGAGGGTGGGAAGGGAGCTCAGGAGGTCACAACTAGTCCAACCCCCTGCTCCAAGCAGGACCAGCCCCAAATACATCGATCATCCCAGCCCATGTTTTGTGCAACAAGTTGCTGACAGGTTAAACTAGCATCCAAGTGATGCTTCGAGTCCTGGTCCCTTCTGCTAATTCATCCCGTATTGCTGGTGTGACACACGTCCTTCAGACTCCACCGATACAGTGCGGGTGTGTAAAATACCCCCCTTTATTCTTACTGCATGAATGGAAAGATATATTACTACAGAAGCCATCCTATTCCAGAAGAAATATGCTACGCTTAAGCAGCAGGGGTTTATCTGCTGAAGGAAATTTAAAAGTAGCATGGATTTGATGCCAGCCCCAGACTTAGGGCAATGGAGATACGCAGCAGAGCCTCCATTGGCTTCAGTTGTAAAAACGAATTGTTTGAGGACATTTTCCTTATGAACGATGCCAAAATGGCAGTTCAGTGTTGGAGTTAGGTTAACCTAGAGCAGGCACGTCCAACTCATCTGGCCCCGCGGGCTGCAGGAGTGGCACGGAGCTGATCCACCAGATCCAGCTCATGGATCTGATCCAGGCTATGGATCCCCTCTTGCATATCTGATATAACATGTGGCTGGCCAATGTGGTATATGGGTCAATGGGGCAGCACCAAGGGCCAAATTATGGGGCTCTGTGGGATATTGGATATCCCCGATCCAGAGCATTTGAATAATACGCCAGCGGCATGGCTTTCTTATAGCTTCATTCTCCAGTTCAATGGATGTGAACAGCCGGCTCCAGTGGTCAGGCCAGTCACAAACATGTTGCCAGGATGTTCAAGGTCCTTAATCTAGAAACCATCACACCTTTGTGCTTTCAAAACTAGTCTCAGGTAGTCTCAAAAACGCCATGCAATCAAACCACCAAATTTACCAAGTTAGGGAAGTCTGTTCACACCAGCTACAAATTCATATACCATGATACAAAACGGAGAGGGAACCAAGCACTTAGTCTGACTGCTTATAAAAAAAAGTCAGCAAGCCACCAATGTATTTTTAGCAGTCTTTTTTTGTTTTTAAGAGGTAAAACAGAAGTAATGTCATTTGGCTTTCAGCCCTGGGTGGGATAGAGCATGGGGCTGGACCTTTTTCATGGTGTTAAAAGCAGTTCCCTACCAACCCGTCTGTAAATAGCCCATTGGGATGGGAATGAAAGATGGGCTAGATATTATCTGTTGAGTCTCTTTGAGAATATCTGTGGCTTAGTTTGGTCTGTAGCACATTTGACTTCTAGTCCCAGGATGATCAAACATGATGGTCTAACTTAGTATTTGATCTTTGGAGCAGGTGTTGAGGACACTGTCACCTGGATGGTAGGACAACACCTTATAAGTGTCCCATAAACACTAAAAGATCATTCAAATAGGCATTTGGGCCCCATAAAAAGAGACTCTTGAATTAGGCACCAGTTTTCAATGAAGACCTTTGTTTTAAAGAGATATTGTGGGAAAAGAGCCTCAGTGCTCCTCATTTCAGGATTGGTTTTGTAGTGATTATATCTATAGCCTCAATGATTCACTGTGAAGTAGTAGATGCGGTAGCATCTATTATCAGGGTTCATAACACTGGCAGATAAATTAACCAAGCTGGACGTTTTCACAGCTGGCACAGGACAAAGGCATCAGCAAAGCAAGGACAGGTTTTACTAGTGTGAGCCAGTCTCTAATTTCACCGGTGCAATAATGACTGCAATAACCCTGTGTCTGCTCAGGAAGAAAAAGCAGCCTCTCTCTCCTTGTGAAATACGAATTGGCCTTTAAACATTTTAGCTCAGCCTCATTTATGTTACAAACATATCCCTTTAATAATATGTATGTCCCGATTAGAAAATGTGACTGCACAACTCGCCTACAGCTGAAGCGATTTTGTTTAAACTGAGCTTGTTTTCTAGATCTCACTGAGATTTGAGCACTAAGCCAGTTTTGAAGTAAAAAAACCCCCACCAAACCAATGATCCAGAGACAGAGAGCTTGTGAGCACAGGAAAGTTTTTTTCATACGTGCCACCCAGGATCCCAGGCTTTCAATTGTGTTGATCTGGTCTGATGACTGTAAAAATGAGGATAAATGCACCGTAGACTTTGCTGCTAGGTGTTTCTGCTCAGACTAAAGCAGTTTTGAATGAATAGGATGCTGGTAGATGCTTTACCTTACTCTAATGTTCCAAGAACGTAACACATCCAATGAGCCTTACAACTCCAGGGCGTTTTAATGCCCGGGGAGAAGCAGCATTCATATTTAACTACTTTCCTGACTCTTCCATGCTTGATTTCTCGACCTTAGCTTAGATTAATGCTAGTTCCCTTCCACTCATGAAATAAGCTATTTCTTCTATGGCAAATTCTCAGTCACCAGTATGGAAAAATAGAGGCCATTACAGGAGTAGCGCGTCTTGATTTGCAGGACAAAATGTGATAACGATATCGTAGCTGGAAATAACTGCAGATGCATCCAATGCTTCCTTATTCCTGGGAGCACGGGGGTATTTTGATGAATGCAGCCTCGGTACCTTGCTTTGCAGGTACGGCCTAGCCATCAGCAGGTAACTCTGCAAGAAATCATCTGTAACAAGCATAACCAGCCCTGCCTCATTCTCATCGCGCAAGGAGATGATGCTGGGTTTTTTTTCCCCGTCCCAGAGGCATGTTTGCTCTGATCGGTTTTGCACCGCATGCATTTGACAAGGCATAAACCTCGGCGATTCAGTCCTCTGTTGCCATCGGACTCTGCACCGCTTCTGCCTACAGCTTCCCGTTAAAAGGCTCGGATGACAAGGCGTCTGCCCCTTCTGTTAGGAAACTGCTCTCTATCTTAACAGCTCGATCTGTTAGGATATCCCCCTTCCTACCCATTCTGTCTTTCCTTGCATGGTTTCATAGGATGGTCTGACGGGAACGGCGTAGACCTTTCAGATAGTAACACCGTAGACTATGACAAGAATCAAACTATCGACCCTATTCTTTTGTCCCCCACCACTACCTAAAGGACCAAAGCCTGCCGGAGTCACCTGCTTGTAGCAATTTAATCCAGTGGCAATGCCTGACCCCAAACTGCATGAAAGCATTGGAAAGACCTCCCCCAGCTTTCAGTACGCTTTGAGTCGGGTCCACAGGAAAGCTCCAGGTTTGGACTGACATAAATCTGAAAGTCAAATTCCTTCAATGGACAGTTCGTTTCATTTAAGAGCTGCAGCGTTCCCACCCGGTCCCCCACACATCCTCACAATCATCACGATTCAATGAGTGCTGCAGAAAAGCAGGCCAGCCTTATAGTACCTCTATCATAACAGGAACATGTTGGCTTCTTTCAGTCTCTTTTTCCTCTGCCTTCTCTATGCTGCCAGTGATTTTTTTGCTTTAAATAAGGTATTGAATAACGTCACTTGAATACTTCCATTTCGCACACTCCTAGTTGAAAGTCTCTCATTCATCACCCGAAGCTAAGCTTTTCAAACCCGACGCCCATATTTATACATCTCGGTAGGGGTGTCCTCCTACTAAAGAATAGCCGACCACCTCCATATCTAGTTGAGATGGATGGAAATTTGGCAACTTCAAACATTAGGTTGATGCTTCTTGGAGCCTAAATGTGGATTGGAAAGCTGAACTTTAGGCAAGGAGGTTTGAAATATAAAGCCAGCAGCTGTTTTATGGCTTGTGATGATTCTGGTTTGACTGGTGAGACAAAGCTGAAGGTACTGGAGGAATCCCAGTTAGGTCTGGACACTGTTCTCAACTCCTCTGTTAGGGCATGTTTGGTTAGGAGAGATGGGTGGCATCGGGCACAAAATCCAGTCTGCTAATATACGGTTCTGTTACTTGCTGATACAGGTGAGGAGTTAAATGCCAGCAAAAGAGAGAACCATATTGACTACGTAAAACAGATATGGCTCCATCAGTTTTCTGGCTACAACAGGGTTCCCTGGGTTTTGCAATGTAACAATTGGCTTTCTGAAGTCCTAAGGAAAGGATACTTAGATGAATTAGAAAAGGGGCCCTCTAATATGCTCTCGGGGTACTAGACTTAACATATAATTCCTGATATGCTTTGATATTAAAGTGCAATGGTATAAATGAATATTACCCACTACTATGTTTTCAACAAGGCAAGTTCAAAGCCCTTCATCCTCCGTCAGCCTACCGTCCTCTCCAGCAGTTTTGCACCCTCCTCATTCTTGCATTTATTAAAAAAATTACAGGTGGAGGCAGGAAATGAGTTGAGAAGGTCATCAATGTTAGGCCTGATTCTTTCATGCTGATATAAATCTCCACTGACATCAGTCAAGGTGCGTTGGTAGAAAACTGGTAGAAGAGGAGAATGGACCCACTACGTCTATGTGCAGTAAGCTTGTTTTAAATTGGGGCTGTGTGTGTAGTTAAATGGGAATAAAACCACACCAGTCTTTGGGTGTTTTTGGTAGAAGAAAGCTCTGGGGTGAAACCCACGGGCCAGAGGAGTGGCACGGAGCTGATCCACAGGCTAGATCCAGCTCGTGGACCTGATCCAGCCTATGGATCCCCTCTCACATGCCTGATACAGCATGTGACTGGCCAGCACAGTGTATGGGTCAATGGAGCAGCACCAAGAGCTGGATTTTGGGGCCCTGGAAACTGGGGACCAGATTTGGTGCTCAAGTTCCATGGATATTATTGGAAAGTAACTGCAAGTGGAAGCAGGATCTGGCCCTAGGAGTGCTTAGGGGTAGGAAAAGTCTCAACAACAGGTTCCTGAAGAATTGGTCTCTATTATGGAGTAGAAACCCTTCCCCAGATTTGGATCTCCCCTATGCCAGGCTCCAAACCAGGCAGGCACTCCAGCTTTGTGCCTCTACTTCAGACCTGCATTCGTGGGCTTTCGAGCAGGGAGCTAAGTGAGTTAAAACTCCCGTCTTGTAAGTGTAGAGCAAAGACAAGTCCAAGCAAGATCAGCATTGGTCCTCTGGCATTTAAAGTCCCACTCTCTTCCTTTACTGGGAGTCAGGTGACTTGAGAGGTGACAAGGGTGCCATTTAACATCCCAGAGGAAAGGCATCTAGTAGGGTTATAAGGTGTGTGTGTGCATGTGTGCGACCCAGAAGTGGTGCCTACCTATCCGGTACCTTTGACACTACGATGACCTACCGCAGGTCTGCCTAGCAAACCATCTCCTCTGCAGGATTGGACAGGGGGGAGGCATCTTATTTTCCCTTTCCTGTTGATTTAGGCAGGCTGCCTAAAATAACCTCACCCAGCTCTGGAGACCATCCCAGGTAGAGCAGCTCCTTGGAAAGCCTGGTCCATTCTGCCCTACATTTAAATGAGGCCTCTCAAACCACCAAACTGCCTGAAAATTCCCCCAAGCCCTTTCCATTATGATCTCTCTCACTGATTCAGCTAATAACAGATTTATTTCCTCATTTGCTTTTGTGCTGCAAGCAGAAGTAAGAGGAAAACAGGAGGGGAGGGTTCCCTCCAGCCCTGCCTTTGGGGAAGCGGGAGGCTACTTCCAGACAAAACTGTTATCCATTAACATCCAATTATCACTTGGTCCAAGCCATTAATTATAAATCAGGCTCCTAATTGGGATAATTAGCTCTCTGCTACTTAATGTAGCGTGACTGATGCGTTTGGAAAGAATGTAATCACTCCATTTGTTTAGCTTTGGGAGAACAAATCCAACTCTCATGGTTTAATTTCTGCCTTATCGTCCTTCTCAGCAGCACTCAAAAGCCCTTCACGGCGCTGTTAATTGTTGGGGGATCAGGGCTGTGATGGGCGCATGGCAGTGCCCCCCTCCCTTTCCCCCCACAGGATACAGAAAAATGGGAAAGTCCCCTTCCAAACACTGTCCTGGCATCAGGGAGCTTGCCTTGGGTCTATTCTCCTTTTTAATTATGTCTCTTTTGCTAATGAACTTCCCAGCCTGGCAGATCCCATGTATGTACCCCGATCACTTACAGCGATCACATTGCAGCTCCCTCCCCCCCCCCCCATTGAAGTGTATCAATTAAAAACAATTAAAAAAAGGGGTGTGTAGGGGGGAAGACTTTATCCGACAATGATTTTAGGATCCCTCCTACACAGAGAGACTTGGTGAGAAGTCCCCATGCTACTCCACAAGTGTGCTGGCTCTGAAGGCATTTTTGGAAGATTCGTTAAGCATCTGGTCGGGAGAAAGTTTGATCGTTTTGTCAAATCCTAAATGAATCAAAGATGTCCCCGACCCGTGCCAAAGGCAGTTAGTTAAATATATTCGCCTGCTCTGTCATTGCTTTAGAAAGGGGGGTTAGCTAGGAGCAGGAAAAAAAAAGACAAAACCCCCCCAAAACAGCTTTCAATGCATGTTTTCTTGTTAAAAAAAGAACCTAGTGATACTGTAATTCCGTGTTATTTTCGTTGGCTTCTTACAACTCCGGTTCCTTGGTAAATACACCTCCTAGGAGGTCTCAAAATCGTTTATAGGAAATCTATCTATCTATCTATCTATCTATCTATCTATCATATATATATATATATATATATATATATATGCACACTTTATCCATATATATTTATATATACATGATATATATAATTTAAAAACTCCCCACCCCCCCCACCACCCATCGGCTTGATGTTTCATTAATGAGGGCTGTTCGGAGCCGGCTATAGCTGGGGGACATGATTAGATATTTATTACTGTCATTTACATGGAAAACTTGAGGATCCAACCAAGTGGAACTGGGAGGAGGAGAAGAGGGAAGGGTGGTGGTGGTGGTGGTGTTGGGGGAATTAAACAATAGACATCAGGTCAGATCTCAGGACGGTCCAAGTGTCGTTGGAGGGGCAGGGAAATATTCTTGCCTCTCCAGACAAGTGCTGAGACGGGAATAAAACTTGGGCGTCAGCTCTCCGAGGGGCGCAGGAAGAGGTGCCCCAGCCCTAGGGTGAAGCCCAGACCCCAGGAATGAAACTGACAGGAGAGGGATGAAACTGACCCGATCCCCCCTGTGAAACTGACAGAGACCCCCTTCCCCGGCGCGGGATCGCCGCTCGCTCCCATTCCCACGCGGCTCTGATCGCGCTCTCCCTGCAGATGTGGTCTTTCTAGACAACATCTGTACGTGGGTGTGCAAAGATCACTGCACCGGGGGTGGGGAGGGCAGGGCCTGGGGGGCCACATCTTTCTAATCTCCTAATATTCGTTCTCCTTTCGCCAGGCTCCGCATGTGGGCTGGTAAAAGGCGGAGAAAGGAGTCCAGGGAGGCATGCAGGAATTTTAATATAT
>NW_005841845.1:2408098-2418996 GCF_000455745.1 Alligator sinensis | reverse complement strand
GGGGGGGGATTTGAAGGCAGAAATAACCCCCACCCGGGTGGGGGGGAGGGGGCGTACTACTAAATGGATCGATTTAAGAGAGGGCAGAAATGGTTGGCAAGTGATCCGAGCCCAGTTGCAGAGGATAGAGCCCTTCCAACATCGATTTCGATACCAACACGCAGTCCTGTGGAGTGGGAGATGGAGGGAAGAGGAGAGGCATTCCCCCACACCCCCCCCAGCCAGGTAGGTATCATCCCGATCCCGTGTTAACGGGACTTATCACGCGATCGCCGTCCCGACTGGGGGTGCAGACAGAAGTTCGCATTAACGCTGTACATGTCATCGCTTTACAAAGAAACAAAAAAGGGTTTTTTTTGGCATGGGGGGGCAACCCCCCCCCCCCAATCCCGTCGCGATGCTCTGATCTAAACCATGAAGCAACTAGTTAACCCGCGGTGCTGACCCCGAGCTGGGGGAGGCTGGACTAGCCCTGAGCTTTTAGGGCAGAACTTTTTTTTTATGGCAGGACCCCGCTCCCAGCCCGCTTCCCGGTGTTGCTTGAGCGCGGGGGACTTTGCAGAGATAATTTGCGAGGGGGAGACGGGGGTGGGAATAAAAGGTCGTTCAAAACCTGGTAGGGTTAGGAAGCCCAGCCCAGCAGGCGGGGAACCAGTCGGGCTGGTGCGGGGAGCTCTTGTTTCAACAAGCTCCTCGGTTGCCGCGCTGGGGACAGGGGGAGAAACCCGGGATTGGAGCCGGGGCGGCTGCTTTTGGCTGGGGCTTGACCCCCACCCCCAGGCCAACCCAACCCACTCCCACGCGGCTCATCCTGCGGCTAGTGGGAGTTGTCAGGATCCGGCTGCTGGAGGAGAAGGCCGCACACCCGGCCCCTACACACACACCTGTCCCGTTCTGTCTGTCTGTCCCCTTCGCCCTCTCTTACACACACACACACACACACACACACAGCTGTCCTACTCTCTCTCACCCCCCCAAACTTGCAAAGAACATTTTTTCCCAACTATTTAGGTGGTCTAATACTAAATAGCACATTTACCCAAAGAACCTCCTCTACACACACACACCTGTCCCATTCTCTCTCTCTCCCTCTTTTACACTTACACACCTGCCCCATCCTGCCTCCAACACACACAACTGTCCTAGTCTCCCTCTTACACTCACACACACCTGTCCCATTCTCTCTCTCTCCCTCTTTTACACTTACACACCTGCCCCATCCTGCCTCCAACACACACAACTGTCCTAGTCTCCCTCTTACACTCACACACACCTGTCCCATTCTCTCTCTCTGACACACAACCGTCCCATTCTCTCTCTCTCCCTCTTTTACACTTACACACCTGTCCAGTCCTGCCTCTGACACACACAGCTGTCCCAGTCTCTCTCTTACACGCACACTCACATGCGCCTGTCCCATTCTCTCTCTCCAACACACACAACTGTCCCATTCTCTCTCACGCACACGCACCTGTCCCATACTCCCACACACCTGTCCCATTCTCTGTGTCTCTCTCTCACACGCCTTCCTTCATCCTTTTAGGAATTGCACCTGAAAAAATAAGGCGCGTGTGTGTCTGTGTATCTGTGGGCGTGAGTGTGAGCCCTCCACCCACTCCCCTTCCCGCAATCGCGGACAGGGACCCCCCCAGCCCCGAGATCAACCCCGTCTCCCCAGCTCGCGGGGGATCCCGGGGGTCCGAGCCCTATCGCGCGTTCCCCGCCGTGTGTCCGCAACGCGCAGCCCCGCTCTGTTTTGCATCAAGAGACGTATTTATAGACCTACTGGCTGCATCTGTATATGTATATCCGACCCAGGACGCGGGGCTAGCTCGGAGGGGCGATCACCTCGACAGAAGGCACTTGGCTAAACATTTACTCTCCTGCCTAAGCAGTGGGGCTGAATGGATGCCCCCCCCCGCCCCCTCCCCGCTTTCTTTCTTCTCTCTCTCCCTATCTGTTATCCCCTGGCCTGAGGGGTGACTCTGGCTGAGATGTATGAGATCTCTGGCGGTAAAATATGCATGCGGATCCCCACTTGGCTCGTCCCTATAATGGAGGTGCAAATAGGTTTCGACTGCGGAGCCTTTCATTTATCAATCCCGGTTGACAGCGCGGGGCCGGAGTTTATCCAGCGGGTGAGAGGCTGGTGGCTCCCCCCCTCCCCCCCAACGCACACCTGGAGCTGCTTGGGGGGGTGCAACCCTCTCCTTCACCCTCACATTCCCCCCTTCCCTCCTGCCTGGAGCCCCCCGATGGCTCTGGGTCTTGCCACCCCCCAAGTCGCAGAGACTGGGACTTTTCCAAGCTCTGCTGAACTTCAGCGACAGGAGGATGCTCCGCTCCTTCCCCTTGTTCAAAGGGGCTTTTGTCTCTTCCCCGAGTGGGTCTGAGCCCTGCCTCGAGCTAGCTCGCACCGGGCTGCCGGGCTTATTAAAACATCATTATGCAAACGGGCTGGAAGTGACCCTCTCCCCCCCTTGATTCCCATCCATGGAGAGAGGGAGAGAGGCTGCGTTTGCCCCTTGGCAAAGAAAGGGGGTTCAAAATAAAAGAAAGAGTCGACAAGAAAAGGAGGGGGGAAAGTGCGTTTAACCCCCTCTCCCATAGGAGATGGACCCGCATCCGCAGGTTCGAGCCCGGCTGGGGGAGAGCTGGAGAGCTGGGCCCCTTGGAAACAGCAAAGAAAGCCCAAAAGCAGCCCGGAGTTTTTAGACTCAGCCATCTGCTAAGAATGACACGGGGGGGGAGCAAGCGGCTCTGCAAGAGGGTTGTCTCCATGTCATTTGCAAAAGCCCCTGGTTTGGATTTGATTTGTCCCTTGTCTCGGAGCAAACTCATCTACTCCCAACGAAGCAAACCCAGAACAAATCGAAAGCGGGGCAGGGGCTCAGCCCAACCGGACGGCGAAGGGGAGAGCGGGGATGCCTGCCCCCCACCTCCAGCCCAGAGTCGCACATTTCTAGAGGGGTTTTATGCAGTTTTTTTTGCTCCCTGCAGAGGAGTTTTCAGGGCATCCTCTGGCCCTTGCCCCCCCCCCTCTTATTGCAGCCCCTGGAGCCGAAGGGCACCTGGGGACTTGCTGTGGCCCAGGAGACGCGGCGGGGACTCACCTGGGCAGGTCGGTGCGGGGCTGGAGAGGAGGAGGGATGGAGGGGTGGTGAAAAGTCTCTGTGCAGCCGAGAGGCGCTGGATCAGAGCTGGCCTCTCCCTCCCCTACGACTTTCCTGCTCTTTACTCCAGTCTCCTGCCTGGTTTCCAAGTGGTCTCGGGGTCCAGGGAAGCTGCCATCTACTGGGGGCAGAGGATTGAGGAAGGATTTTTAAAAGGAGCTTCACACAGACCTAGGAGCTACCCTACGCGATTTTCAATGGTCCTTCATGCTGTCAATCAAACCAGGGCTTGCAGATACACCCCCTCCCACCCCCCTTCTTTTCCCTAAGACTCCTTATCAGCCACTTACTCCAAGTCCAGCCAGGTGTAAACGCCTAATTCCTTCCCTGGGAGATCATGGGGTGGGAGGGGGAAGGGTTGCATCCCACCATAAGGGCTGGACCCAATTTGATTCGGGATGGGGAAGTGTGTGAGTGTGTAAGGGGTCAAGGATCAAGCCCCACATTTCACCCCCAAAACCTCTTGGGTTTCTTGCTTGCTCCATCGGATCTAGGTCTCTGGTCTCCTTGTCCCGGGGCTTGGCTCAGCCCGGGCTATTTTCCGTGCACAGGTAGCACGGGGCAGGTTTTAGAGCTCAGAAAAAGTCCCCTAGATTTCCATGGATCTCCCTTCGTCTGGGAAAATCAGGGTTTTGGGTTTTTTTTCCTTTTGCTATAGAGGAACCAGGGGAAATGGGTGAGTGGGTTGGGGGTGGAAATAACCCAGCTCTCACCCCTGCTTGCAACTAGGCTCTCACTGCAAGGTAAGGAAGGGAATGATGAGTGCTAATTACTTGTCAGGGGTGTTTTGTTTTTGCAAAAGTCTAGTCGGTTTAATAAAAGCTATCACCTTTACCACGAGTCCTGATGGCAATTACTTGTCGGGGAACATAAGCTCAGAGAAAGCAGGGGATGGGAAACTCATCTCTCCCCCCCCCACATTCACTTCTTTATTTTATTTCCATTTGATTTCGCCCCTTGCCCCCACTCTCCTCTCTGCTCCTGCCGGGCAGGTAGCCTTGCCCCCTTGCAAAGGCAGCTCGGAGGGGCGAGCTGCCAGACCTGACTGAACTGGAGCCGGGAGTTTTATTTGCTTTTCAGCTTTGTCATGCCTTTGCAGCAGAAAGAGCAGTTGAAAGCCTTTAGAGAGGCGGCGAATAGATGGCGGGGTTCTCGCCTTTAGACTCTCTCCCAGCCCAGAAGGATTTAGGATGGGATTGGGGAGACAGGACGCCATTTCAGGCTCCGAAACACCCTGTTTTAAAATGACTGCGAGTAAGAGGATTAAAACAATAATACCCTTCTCTTCTTGAAGGGGTTTTTTTTTCTTCCCTCCCTTCTCCCTCCTATAGAAAAGATTTCTTCTCCCAGAGCAAAACCGTTTAGGCAGGAATTAAGGGAACAAGAAAGAAGGGGGTGGTGGTGGGGGGGGGGGGGGTACCTTTTAATTTAGGCTTGCATATTTTGTATAAATTCTGACCCCAAAAGGGGAGGGTTTGAGAGAGGGGGATTTGCAAGTCATCGTCTGGGCAGGGCAATAGAATTGCCCCCAAAAGGTCAGGGTTGGTTTTTGTTTTTGGGGTTTTTTTTGTGTGTGGTTGTTTTGTTGCACAGGCAATGGGGCAAAGCGGGCGAAACGTCCCAGAGAAGGAGAGAGGGGGATCTATTCAAATACATTCCCATACAGCCCCGGCTGGCAGAGGGGAGGGGTCGGACTGCCACAAAGCCCCTCTTGGGGGGTATGCGGTGCCCAAAGGGGCAAATATTATTATTATTATTATTATAATAAAAGCTCTCTAGGTGTTTTGGGCAGCAGGATCGGGCCCTTTGCAGCGGGGCATGTGTGTGCACGGGGGGGACTCATGCCCTCTGCCCTGCCAGGCGCCTGGTCAATTGCATGTCAATTGCATGTCAATTTCTTCCTGCCAGGCAGGTGGGGGCCGCTGCTGCCCGGCTCGCAGGTGCCCCCCGTCTTCCCGCTTCGCCTTGACTTCGGGATGTTTGATTTTCTTCTTTCCCATTTCACCCTGCTCCAAGGGAGAAGGGGGCCGGGGGGGGGGACGGACCCAGAGCTCCTCTGATGGGGGGTGGGATTGGAAAGAGCAGGGGTTTCGCCTGAATTAACCCCCTGCCTCCCCTCCCCAAATAGAATCGAATCGATTTGGGGTGAAAAGGGCTCAGGAGAGTCTTTTGCATCTCCCCTCCCTCTCCGGGTTAATTCGCATGAGTTCTTCACAGGCCAAAACAGGTCCCAAAGTTGTCACCCCCGCCCCCCAGATCCAGCTCAGACCCTCCCCTGATTTGCAAACCTGTAGCTCAGAGGGGCAGGTGGATCGAGGCGTTGTGAATTCACTCCCCATCCAAACCTTCATCCACCTTATGGAAAGCCCGGAGCTATTTCTCCTCTATTTGGGTGGCACCTACTCTCCCCCCACTGTCCCTGGATTTGGGGTGGTGGGGAGAAGTTGGGATACCAGAGCAGGGTTGCATTGGTTTCCAAACACTTCTCCCTGCACAGACTTCTCCCTTCCGATCACCTAGGTAGTGCCCGAAGCAGAAATTTGCAGAGAGATGGATTGAATCGCTTGAGTGAAAGATGTGAAAAATGGGCTTTTATCATTCCGAACCAAACCCAGAGCCAAATAATAATAATAATAATAATAATAATAATAAATAATAAAAAAAAAGCAGGTAAATGTATTGCTTTCCCTGCCTGGCTGCAAGATCTCACACATCCGAGGGGGAGATCGAATCGATCTTACTAATGCACTCACCCTTCCAGGCTTTGTGCATTTAGAGAAATCAGTAAAGTCGGTCTTTAGCCTGGCCGGGAAGAGGGAGCCAGGTTGGGTCACTTCCCCGGTTACTTCGCCCTGACCACTGCTGTCTCCCCTTGTCTCGCTGGAGCGAGGCGATCACAACACCCCCCGCACGAGCCAACCTGCAAGAGTTGCATTCAAACTAAACCTGCCCGGGCTCCCAGCCGCTGTTGGGGAGGCAGTTTTGTACCAGGACAGAGAGAAACAGCTCCGAAATCCCTGGTTTTCGTTTTGCACAATACAATAAAATTAAAAAAAAAAAAGGGGGGAGGGTGTAGATTTAGTCGAAATCCTTGAAACCCAGCTCTGCTGCTCTAAAAAGTTGGAGAAGGCAAATCAGTTGGACACAATCCCTGCTTTTCTAGGGAAGAAAAGGACGTGTGGAGACAGGGAAGGGAGAAGCGGGGCTTTAGAAGTGTTTGGAAATGTTTCACAGGCACAGCGATCTTCTTGTCAACCCCCGCTTGAAACAACAAAAAAACAAGAAAAACCCACCTTTTTAAAGCTTATGTGAATCAGTAGGGGGGAAGTAATGATTAATTCACCAAGCAGAAAGAATAGTTTATCTATCTATCTATCTATCTATCTAGTAAATGTATATATATATATGTATGTATATGTGTGCATGTCCATAGATAGACAGATAAATAGATGGATGGATCTATCTAGCCATCTATCATTAAAGAATAATTCATAGATAGATAGATATCTCCATGTGCACATGCGTGTGTATGGAGATATATACATATATATGCATATGTGTGTATGTATATATATATATATATGTGTGTGTGTGTGTGTGTGTGTGTGTGTGTGTGTGTGTGTGTGTGTATGGAGATCTATCTCTCTATCTAGATATTACACACACATACACACACACACACATATATAATAGATATAGATTTATCTATATATCTATCTCTATATTGACTTGATTATACATATTGTGATGTACCCAAATATTTTTATTTCAGTGAGGGGATCCAGCCTTTTTCCACATAATATTCACTTTTAAAGACTTTGATACCTTCCCTAAGTAGGTCTAGATTTTTGCCTCTCTTTTCTGTGTAAATCTCTGCCAGCACTCACCTGAAAAATGAAACGTGAACTACGGCTTATTCTTCTCCTGGGGAAACTGGTACATTTAAAAACTCCAGGGAAATAACTACTGCATGAGATTGAGGGAAATTTCTCAGCCCCCACTCCCCTCCCCACTCCTGGCTGCCTCCATTTTATTTGTCAGGGAATTGCAACAACCTTTTCCTGTTTTTTTATTGGGGGGGGGGGGGGGTGTTTTTTTTTTTTTTGTTTTTTTTTTGGGGGGGGGGGGGGGTTGTTTTGTTTTAAACCCGTCGCATTTAGACATCCCACAGGGCAAAAATAGTGTGTGACTGATTCAGGCCAATTAAAATAAACCCCAAGCTGTTTAAGTTGTAAACAGTTGGTGCATTGTAACACACACATGCACATGTACGCGCACACACACACACATACACACACCCCAGTTAAATATTAAAAAAATTATATACATCCTAATCAGGGAAGCCAGATGTGATCTACTATACACCACTTATATTTTCATCCTCAATCTAACTCTAGAAATCACAGGGAGGGGAAGAGGACTGCCAGCAGTTGCAAGCTCTCTCTTCCCTGCCTGTATCTATGGCAGAGACAGGGGAAAGATGATTTATTGTCCCCCCAAATTCTAATGGTAACAAGGTCTTAAAATAGCGACTTAACCAAATCAAGGCCACTTAGTTTTGTTTTGTTTTGATTTTTTTTCCATATGGGGGTTTTCCCCCCCCTCCCTTTTTTTTCGGTTTGAAATGTTCCAGACATTGTCCAGTACTTTGTCCCCTGTGCCAACTGCATTCGTGTGAGACTGAAAGGGGATTAACTTGTGAACTTTGAAAAATCAGAACTTAAATGAGAGGCAAATCTAGGCCACAGCTCATTGTGGGAACCGTTTCTTAAGCAATTAAAGCGAGAAGAAATTCCTCTCAGCCTTTTTCCTGAAAGCAGCTTTCTGAAGGATTTAAGAAGGACTAATGTCCACTCCATCAAGAAAGATTTAAACTGCACAGTGATATAGAAAATCTCCACTTGCTGTTACTTAAAGGGCCACTATCACCATTTCCATAAGACCCTTGACATTGTTTCTTTAATCTTGTTTATAAACTTAAACAGATTTAAAAAGTTTTTTTTTCTTTCCCGGCCTCCATTTTTTTTTTTTTTACCATGAATTCATTGAAAATATATTTGATGAAGTATTTGAAAGAGCCCTGAACAGGCTCATTTTAAGGGGTTTCTGTTGCTAAAAAGTCAAGAGCTGCTGTATTTCTTCTTTTCCTCTGGGAGGTGTGGAGAAAGGGCTAAGACTACTGAGAGAGAGAATTCATATAGATATATTTTTCCCAGGGTCCACTCAGGAATAAAAATCCCTAATTTGGGGAGAAAGGGGCATGCATACAGAACCAAACAGTTCCTCCCTAAACTCTCTTGGCTGATTTGCTTCTTTTTGGGGTCTGGTGGTGTGTTTTACTGGCCGCGAATGGGAAATATATAGTTTAAGGTTGCAAAAAGCCTAGTGCCATGGCAGACTCCGGCCCTTTATTTTCTCTTCCACTCCTGAATCCTTCAAGTTTGCATGTCTCTTTGCTGCATCCTATTTCTTGAACCCACATCCTCCGGGCACCCCGTCGTCCCAGGCAAGCGGGGCTAGGCTGCGGTTTTCTAACGGCTGAACTCTGAAGCGAGCTCTCGGCACAGCATCAAATACCTGCTTCCTTGAGCCAAGCAAACCAGTTGTTCCCCCTTAAGCCTTCAAAAGGGGGGAAAAATGCAAAACACCTTGGAGTCACTAAAGCTTTGGTGCTTATAGCTAATTAATAGCCCTAATGATATTTTTCCAACGCCATGCATACATTATGTTTGCAATCCAAAAAGGCTTTAGCCTCTTTGCCTCTATTCAAGGGTACTTCAACATCTGCTCATTTAAGGGCAATTAATCATTTTGATATATGGTTTAAAATTGACTGCTTCCAAGGGACTTTTTTTTTTTTTGACAAGAATAACAAAGCAATTTGCCAGGAGCCATCTTCTGGACATGTTATTAGCAGAGCCTTCATCTTAAAGAGGTTTTTTTAAAACTCAGACTTAGGTACCTGCTTTAAAGGGACCAAACCCTCTGTCTCTGCCTCTCTCTCTCGCTTTTGAGTCTTTGCAAATCCTTTTATTCGTGGCAAGGGCTAGAGATCGAACCCATCTCCAGTCTCTCTGCAGAAAGTTTATGCCTCCCCCACAATGTCACGACTCTTATCATTTGATCTTTATGTGCTAAGTGAACTGTCGGGCAGGACACACCAAGAAAGCTCGGTTTTCCTCTCCACATTTCTGCCTTTCTCTCCCTTTTCTTAATTGCATTCCTATTTTCAAATACCACTCCCCACATGCTTTATTCAGCGCTCAAAATATGGGCCTCTCTTTTCCCCACTCAAGTCAAGGAGATTTGTGCCATTCACTCCAGTCTGTAATAGAACTAGACCATTTGTTACTTTATCCTATTTTTTTTAAATACCTGTAAGAATCAAATATACCAAGAGCATTAGGGGAAAATAGGCAAAGAGATTGATTTTTTTCACCGTTTGGTTCCTGGTAAAGGCGTTAGCTGAAAGAATGTAAAGGGGAAGTCTGTAGCATGGATGGCATTTCAAGTTTGGGTACAATAAGGAGATGCTGCTGCTATTTATTTGCTGCATGCTGGTCGTCTTCAGAGGACTGAGACTCGATTTGTGCTTGGCGCTGTAGAAAAACACAGTGAGAAATCGGTCTTGAAATGGAGAGGCGGAGACGTAAAGTAACTGGACCAAGAGTTCATAGCAGCCCAGTAGCAGAGCTGGGAGCACTGGTCATCTGTACAATCAATGCTATTCAGCAATGAGAGCCAGGCATGTCCTGCCATGTGTATCAGCAATTCTAGCTCAGCAGTGGCAGATCCTCAAACATCTCTCTACATACCTCAGGTCTGCTTCCGGAGCTCCACTGCGTCCTTTCCTTGCTTAATGCATCATCTGTCTATACAAAGGCTCCAGACGAACAGATCAGAAATGGGTTGCTTTGGAGGAATAGAAATTAGGAGGTTCAAAATACGTATTTCCTCTAGGATGGTTTCCCATTCACAAACTCCTGAATGTTGATTTATGGTTTCACCTCAAGTCCTTTACATGACTGACATAGACCCGGATGGGTTTTCGCTCAGACCTCTGAGCACTTGATGCTCTGGCCTGCTCATCAATTAACGATACGCTGTATTTATTGCTCAGTCTACAGCTTGGTTGGAGATGTCCATATTTCCTTATGCAAGGTTATGAAGACCACGGGGGGTTGAATAGCAGCCTTCAACTCCCTGCAGGGGGGCTGCAAAGAGGATGGAGCTGGACTGGTCTCAGTGGGGGCAGATGACAGAAGGAGCAATGGGCTCAAGCTGCAGCAAGGGAAGTTGAGGTTGGATATTAGGAAAAATCTCATGAGGAGGGTAGGGAAGCGCTGGAACAGGTTAGGCAGAGAGGTGTTGGAGTCTCCATCCCTGGAGGTGTTTAAGACCCGGGTAGACCAAGCCTTGACTGGGATGCTGTATTTGGGGCTGGTCCTGCTTGGAGCAGGGGGTTGGGCTAGATGTGACCCCCTGAGCTCCCTTCCAGCCCTCATTGATTCTAGGATGGTAGCATGAAACAGGGTTGCTCAAAAGCACTGGTTTTCCAAAAGAAAATTTTGATTTACGTAGAAAGATTTGAATTCAGCACCAATTTCAGCCCACACTCTCCATGTACGCACCTGGGCATGGTGCTCCAAGGGGCTTGTAGTTTTGTTGCTGAATATATTCCGTCACTTCTCTAGGCTGGGTTTTGTGGTTGGACTGCCTTTCCCA
>NW_005841845.1:2400704-2408067 GCF_000455745.1 Alligator sinensis | reverse complement strand
GGCACCAGTCTATTTCCCTTGGCAGAGGAGGAAAGTGGTGCATCATGTAGTCTGGCTGGAGAGCTTGCTCCGCGACACACGGGTCACGAGACAATGGAACTACAGCGGACACCACGACAACCTTTCCGAATGAAAATGTATCCATTGTTCCATTTTCTTTTTCCTGAAAAATCAGATATTTTTCCCCCTTGCAGAACATGCAAACATTTTGATTCTGTTAAAAACCTACATTTTTGTTGCAAAACAGCCTGTAGGGTAATTTTTGGTCAACCTTACTGTTAAATGCCACATCAGTCAGTCTAGCTCTGATTTAAGGGACATGCTTAAAGTTAAACATACCCGTTGCTCAAGAAAGATGGACCTAATAGTGTTCTGAAGTTATTTCCTGATTAGGTGTCCCCAGGGCTAGTCTCGTGGTTGGAGAGCCTTTGTTCTAACATGTTCTTCTATGGATTAATTCAGATGGGGAAAGAGCGACCCGGCTTTCTAATCGTTAGACCACATATTAACAAATCCACTTTCCAAGGATTCATTAAAGGCATCATCTTCCCCAAGATTTGAATAGTCTCCCCACTCCTTGGAAACACTGTGGGAGGCTGGCTGGCTTGTGAAAAGCATTTCATCCCTAGAAAATGATTCAGCTGCCTTTGAAGGTGGGCAGCTCTACTCATGGCTGATGATTTCAGTCTTGTTATTGACTCTTAGAAGGGACTTAGCAGAAAAATTGAGGGTGAAGAAATGCCTAGGGATGGGATGTTTGTGCTGTTTTAAGCATTGCTCTTCAACTTCTGGACTGACACAGTCGGCTCTATTTGTACCGGTGGGAAAAATAACCCTTGATGTTCAATTGCTTTTTGGCTTTGACTTCTTAGGTCCGTAAAATTCAATGGCCAAGGATGCAATATAACCTGGCTTCTAGGATTCGGCACGTAACGGTTCTTGTCAGTCATGTTTTGCAATCATTCTTCTATTTTTTTTACCAGTGAAGAGTAAGAAACCCCCAGGTGTCTAGGTTTTCTGGCAGTATCTACAGAGAGAGGATTGCTAAATTTGTGGTAGCTGGAAGTTACCTTGACCAGCAGATCTTTATCTTTTATATCTGAGGCACTAAGCTGGTTCTACCTTGGCCACAAATATTTCAGGTCTTTACTGTCTTTATCCTCCTAATGTCCCCCTGAAGCGGGGGAGGGGATGCAGTGGTACCGTCCCCCTGTCACTGATGAGAACCAAACCACTAAGTCCCAGATTTTGATACAACTGGGAGGTAGGTGCCTAAATAAATTGCCCTTATTCACACTGAGGCAGAGCTACGACTTGAACACTAGTTTTCCACATCCCCGACTAGCTCCTTAACCATTGCACCATCCTTCCTCTCCTTTTGCAGTCCATGGCTTTCTCCGGACACCTACTAAGGCCTAGCCTTGTAACCTGGGAAGTGGAGGGGAGCTTTGGCTCCTTGGTTGAGCACCTGTTGGCTATCACTTTTGGCAATCACATTTGGCCATCACCTGTAGGCTATCACCTTCTAGACATAGTAAAAATGATGAGGGAAGCTGGCTTCAGGGGAACGTATAACCATTGCAATATATTCAAGGCCCCTTCAAAGGGACTCTCACTAAAGCGAAGGCAATTTCATCACTGACTCAACAAGAATTGACCCTTAATGGCCAGACCACGTGTGGAATTGGTCCATCTTCCATAATTTTTCAGAATTGTCAGGGTGAAATCATGGAGTTTAATCACGTTGTGAAGTTATTTCCTGATTAGGTAAACATGTCACGGAGCTTGGGTCCATGATGTGTCTACACCCTTTTACTGGTGTAGAAAGGGAGTGGATCCACAACGCATAGCCCTGTACTGGTTTAATTGGCTTCTGTCCAGTGTAGAATCTCCCTGGGGGGAAAAATGGGTAAAACTCCATTGGTGCTGTGTGTCTGCTTCTATCCTGGGGCAGGCATTTGTTTGATACAAACAGGCTATTGCCCACTCACCTGCTCCCTCGTGATAAGACTCTGTGATAGCATACTCTGGAAGAGCTGGTCATCCTCTGTAATTTACATTTATGTAAGGGTAAAGTTACACATTACATTTAGACCATACTAAGGGCACTTAAAGCATGAGTGTCCACGCTTTAAAGCTCATTAACCCATGCTAAGTGCATTCTGAGCATCTCAAAGTCACACCATTTCAGGCGAGGGCTAACTCAGGGTTGTGCTGCCTAGCTCATGTTAGGGTAACTTCAGCCTACAAGTAATTTGTAGCCCTCCAGGATCCCAGGATGCACTTCTCCCAGCCTCTCCCTGTCCCCAGAAGAGGGCTAGAGGCCAGGTATCCTGGCTCCCTGCTGTCCCACCCTCTAGTGGCAAGTCAGAGCCATGCAGGCAAGAAACAACATGAACCTTTAATGTGCAACTGCTTACAGCATGTTCTAACTTTAACACCACCTACTGCTGCACAGATTTAGAGTCATCTAAGTGTAACATGTAACCTCACCTTAAAAAAACTGGTGTGCCTTATACCAGCCTTAGTGTAGTCTATATCAGGCCTTCAGTCTCTTTTCACCTCAAGAAAAGTTCAGCTTCGGACCTCCTAGAGGCCGGTAGGACCCAATTCTGCTCTGTTGCTCTGGTGCAAATCCAAAACTATTTAATCAAAACCAGTGAAACTGGCCTGGATTTATACCCAGGCCAGGGAGAATTCCAGCAGTCCCTTTGCTAGCTCATGTTCGAATCCATCACTGGCAAATAGTTCCAGTGCTTGTAGTTGGGCTGCATCTAGGCCCAAGCAAAATATGAGATATATTTCCTTTGGGTAAAATCCATTTTGCACGAACAAAGTCTGAGAAATTGGGCTGGATACAGGGGAAGTGTGGGGGACTCGAGTGGGCTGGGGAAGATGAAATCTAGGCTGTAACTCAGGGCAATGGCACAGGTTTGTAGCTTAGCCCTTATTACTGTTATATGAGTCTGAGCAGTGGCTCCAGTCCTTGCGTACAACCACTGGGAAATGTGGTTCTTCCCCCTGGCTTATCAGCATGGCTGTGGTCCACACTGGGTCATGAGGGGCCAGCCTGGGGCACCCTTTCCAAGGTGTGCCAGCATTTCCCTGAAACAGCTGCCAGACCTGCCTTAACACGGAGGCTCCACGGCACAGGTGGTTTTCAGCCTCTAGAGCAGGATTATTCCGCCCAAAAAGTCAGTGGGAATTTTCCATGGGCTTCAGGACACAACCAACCAGCATTGATGAAACAAAACCCTCATGTCCCAATCCCCCAAAACTTTCGCCACTGAAGTTTCTTTCTACAAGAGAGCAGGGCAGGAGGGAATAAAAACAAGTTTAGGTAGGTAACGCATGACATGAAATATGTTGAGCAAATACCTTATTAGAAAAGATTTGTCATCCTTCTTTTTCTCTCAGCTGCATATAACTCTATCTCCAGACTATTATAGTATAAAATATATTTTACAAGAGTTTTACCTACAGGTGACTTGCTCTTTATTACTGGATGTAGGCAAAATCAATACTTTTGTAACTAGAAGATCATTTATTTTGCTTTTTGAAACATTTTTCAACAGTGGGAGCACAGCTAAGCTCTGCAAAGCTATGATTAAGAATTATAGACCCTACCTTTCCTCTGCTCTCCTCCCCAAACCCATTTATTGACTTAAATACGTGTGAATTTCCAAACCCAGACCAACATACCGTGCAGCCAGCAATGGCGTGTACTATTTTTTTTCCCCTCAGAAAGATAATTCTTTAAACTTGTAATAATTTCAGAAGGGAATCAACTTAATATAAATGTAGCTGTCAACGGTTGGAATATGAGCAGATTCTGGTTCGCTATGAAGGCCATGTCGACAATTCCACACTGGGGAAAAATCAAAAATTGCTGTTGACTGATAATGTATTTCTAAAGCCATTCAGCTCTTGATGGAGTCAATGAAACCAATATGCCATCTGGGTTTTACCTTCTGATTTGTTTTGAAGGTCATCTGATGCAAAAGATGTTTTAGATGAAATTAGGGATTTTTGGATGTTCGGAGCCAAGTCACATGATTTCAGTATCTTGCCACCGTCTATTAAAAAAAGGGAAAATGCTATACGATTTATACAGGATAAAAGAGAGATTCTTTTTTTCTAAATCAGGATGAATCTCCCGGTCTCAAGTTTATAAAGCTCTCTGCCATAGCTGCGGCTGATACAAAGCTTAATCAATCAGAGATACTCTTAGCAGATGATGTGTACATGCATTATATAGTGTTTGGGGGAGAGCAAAAAGTGAAGGCACTGTAGAAAGGTCGGTTGAAAGTGCCTCCACCTTTTGATACAATAAGCTATTAAATCCTTGATACAGCGTCGGCTTGGAATAAAAATGCATCCCTTAGCTGCACAAGAA
This sequence comes from Alligator sinensis, assembly GCF_000455745.1. NCBI lineage: Eukaryota > Metazoa > Chordata > Crocodylia > Alligatoridae > Alligator > Alligator sinensis. The sequence goes on along the minus strand of NW_005841845.1, from coordinate 2,403,671 downwards.
AAATGGAATAAATGACATTAGTGTTTGGCTTTATTCACTCTCATCGTCAACTTCTGCCAACCCATCGTTAGAGCGAGTGGTAATAGCAGGTAATTATGACAGATGTGACTATAGACAGCCTGCATGATTCATAGCAAGGGAAATCACTTTATTAGCAGGGCCGTTAGTGAGAACTGCACAGCCTGTATCATGGAGGCAGTTCCATCTCAGTCCATAAGAATAGCCTTCCGAATTTAGCAGTGGCATATTTGCATCAGCACCTGGTGAAAAGCAAGCAGATAAAGATGAACCCAAGTGACACTGGCTTGATTCCTGCCTAGGAGGAGGGAAACTTTGCAGAGAACTTCCCTCTTCTACTATATCCTCCTGATATTAAGTGGATCTGCATCAGATAAGCCAGAGCTTTGGGGGCCTTTTTGACCTGAGCCCCTTTATTCAATATCCAAATAGTCACTGGGCATGTCTACATGTGCATTTATGCTGGCTTAAATTTACTGTGCAGTAAATTACTGCTCAGTAAGTGGGAATAGGTAGGTCTACACATGCAGGCATTAAAGTGCATTAACGCCGTGTGTGGATTGACTTGGGACTAAAGTTAGTCCCAGGTCAGTCCACACACACAGTGCTACTGAGCAGTAAAGTGTCTACATGCACGTTACTGTGCAGTAACTACGCTGGTGTAAATTTGATACCTGCATCATCAAATTTATGTTCAAGTTGGCGTAAGTTGCCATATTTACTGCACAGTACAGGCGTGCATCTATAGATGTGTGCCTATACTGCACAGTAATTTCAGTTACTGTGCAGTAAATGCACACATGTAGAAGCGCCCACTGTGTCATAATACAGCCCCGAGGCTGAGCTCCACGTCATTCTTTACCCATGACTTCCAGGCTTGCTTATTGCAATTCATACGATATTTTACAAGAGTTACACCAAAGAAGTCACACCTCTATGATAATGTCTAGTTGCAACAAAACACAGAAGCCCCCTTGACTTAGTAAGACACCACCAGGAACACCTAGGACTAGAAGGGGCCTCCTAGGTCATCAATCCCATACTCTTACGATGCCAGTCAGGCCCCTTGGTAAGATTGCTCCCTAAAAAATCACCTCTCCCTTAATGATCATGATCGATATATCCCCACAGGAACCATAAAACTATTGACTGGTAGAGGGTGGTTGTGAATGCTGGAGGACAAAAACGGCCTAGATTTGTCGACGCTGTGCCATGCCCAGAGGTAGGGAAGTATTAATACCATTGTACAAAGCACTGGAGAGACCTCACCTGGAATACCGTGCACAGCTGCTCGCCCAGGGTCAAGAAAGATGTATCCAGACAGGAATAGGTGCTGAGGCACTAGGATTATCCAGGGAATGGAAGAGTTATCAGATGAGAGGAGATTACAGGAGCTTGGCTTTCTTAAGCCTAGCAAAATGAAAGCTGAGAGGGGCTAGGACTGCGGTCTATACATCCACCAGAAGGTGACCACCTGGAAAGGAGAAGACGAGGTACTTAGCTGAGCACACGACGTTGGCATATAACATTGGCCTTGCTGCTACATGTGTCAGGGTTTTTTTCTAAGCTTTCCTCAAAGGCACTGGTCATTGACTGCAGCCATCACTGTGGATTTTGACTGGGGTGAGCCAATGCTCCTGCTGGGAGTTCAACTCAGATGCTCCTGGCTAGAGGGTCTTGCCCCTCCACTCAGGGTCAGACTGATCATTGTATTTGGGGTCAGGAAGGAATTTTACCCCTTCCTGTATGGACTGCGGGGATCTTTGTCTTCCTCTGTAGTGGTGGGAATGGCCCTCTACCAAGGATCTCTCATGCATGTATTAACAACCTTTGCAGCACCAGTATGTTGGCCACCGCAGTCCCCCTGCTTTTCCTGTGGCAAGTTCATGTCTTAGGCCCTGTGTTATGCCAGTGTTGACCATGTAGTGTGTAATGTAGTGTTGTTACAAGGGTAGACAATGTAAAGGATCATTTGGCTTGAGATGATCCTGCCTCAGGCAGGGGGCTGGACTAGATGAGCTCTGGAGGTCCCTTCCAGCCCCGCTTCTCCATAAACCTATGTTTGGCTGTGACAGCAAAGGGCTGGACTTGGGGATCCAGCAGGCTTCTTCCAGTCCCATGGCCCTATTTCAAGACACAGAAATAAACCATTTTGGCTTTGGGAACTGCTGAAAAGTTAGTTGGGGCTGCAGATTCTGTGCTAGGTGCTGTACAAACTCAGAACAAAAATACAATTCTTGTCCCTCAAACCTGTAGCATGTAAGGACTGGTCCACAGTGGGAAATTTGACCATTTTGCAATGGTACGGTTCAAATGCAGCCCCTTTCACCCAGCAGTGTGTGCACAATTATGTTGCTATAACAGTGCTTATACTATTATAGCTCAGTGGTTTTCAACGTCTTTTCATTTGCGGACCTCTAAAAAAATTCAAATGGAGGTGTGGACCCCTTTGAATTATAAGTGTGGGTATTCACATACTTTTGGCTGATCATAGTCATCTTTCATGGGCCATTTAGGCATAGTCTGTGGACCCCCAGGGGTCCACGGACTACAGGTTGAAAACTACTGTTGTAGCTTATGTTAGGTAGGGAAAAGGGATCAACCATATTAGTACTATTTATACCAAAAATACATAGCTTATACCTGTAAAGAAATCCTACCATAATAACAGAGGTACAGCATTTAAGGGCAGAGCAGCCCTACATAGAAATTCTTTCATAGATTTCATAGACATTAGGGCTGGAAGGGACCTCGGAAGATCATCGAGTCCAGCCCCCCGCCCAAAGGGCAGGAAGTCAGCTGGGGTCACAGGATCCCAGCAAGATGAGCATCCAGTTTCATCTTGAAGGTGTTCAATGAAGGCGCTTGAACCACCTCCGGTGGCAGGCTGTTCCAGACCTTGGGGGCTCGGACAGGAAAGAAATTCTTCCTTATGTCCAGCCTGAAACG
>NW_005841845.1:2368234-2400520 GCF_000455745.1 Alligator sinensis | reverse complement strand
GGGGAGAATGATGTCCCGGGATTTGCTTGAGAAGCATCTATGGATGCAAGCCAGTGTTTTGGTCACTTTCCTAGCTGCCGCATCGCATTGCAGGCTCATGTTCATCTTGTGGTCAATGATGACCCCCCAAGTCTCTTTCTTCCATAGTGCTAGCCAACATAGCACTGCCGAGCCTATAAGGATGCTGCGGGCTTTTCTTCCCCAGGTGGAGAACCTTGCATTTATCGGCGTTGAACATCATCAGATTCTCGTCCGCCCACTTGCTGAGCCTGTCCAGGTCAGCCTGGATCACCTGCCTGTCTTCTGGTGTGGATGCTTTGCCCCAAAGTTTGGTGTCATCAGCGAACTTGGCCAGTCCGCTTCTGACTCCAGTATCCACATCATTAATGAAGATGTTGAACAGTATGGGTCCAAGGACAGAGCCTTGGGGGACCCCACTGGTCACAGGACACCACGACGAGTGACTTCCATCGATTACTACCCTCTGGGTCCGACCCCGGAGCCAATTTTCCAGCCAGCGGATTGTGGAGGACCCAAGGCGACAATTGGCCAGTTTCTCCAAGAGGCGATCATGGGACACCAGATCGAAGGCTTTTTTGAAGTCAAGATAGATGACATCAATCTCTTCTCCCTTGTCCAGGTGACAGGTCACCTGGTCGTAGAAGAAAATGAGATTGGTCAAGCAAGACCTACCCGCAGCAAACCCGTGCTGGCTATCCCTTAAGATGTTGGTTTTTTTTTTTAAATGATAGTAATTAACATTTTTTCCTAATGATCTGACAAGGCCAACAGATGAATGATATCAACTCAAGAAAGACGCAATTTTTACACTTATGGTCAATGCAAACTGTTATTGTATAGTTGCTTCTGGGCGAGCTGGCATTAGATATTCAATGCCATGCCAAGACATGAATGAGAACATAGGCAAGTAAGAATGCAATCCAATGTGCCGTGTACTTTGCAGTACCCTTCACCCTCCAGGGTGCTTTGGTGATATGTTCCTTTCTTCCCACACTGTACCTCCCACCAGTGTCACTAGGCAAAGAGCATGATATGGACCAACGTTGAACAGAAGCAAACAGTAGAGACTCTGGCTCCCTTCCATGTATGTTGGTCAAAGCAACTAGTCATTGGATAGAGACCTGTATGAGCAAGGAGAGGTAGGGCAATGTAGGCTGGACTGTGATAATTAATGACAAATACCTCATGTCTTTTGCATTTCTTTTGTTGGAATTTAGAATGATGCAGTGGATATCCTTGTTTTACGGGATATAAATCTAAATGATGATGATGAGGAGGAAGAAGATATGATGATAATATCAGTGGATGGAGGGCAGCCATTGCTGTCATCCTGGACATCTCTGTCCATCATGAAATGTTGCTTTCTTGCTTGAGAAACATGGCAGAATCCAGGGAAATGCTATAATGGGTTGAGTCCTTGCTATCATGGGACATCCAATGCCATAGTGGGAGACCCCCAACAAATAGCAGTGGGAAACTGCATCAGCCACATCAGATTTTCCATGTGTGCCGTCTGACGAGGTTCAATTCTCTTCTGGTCCTTTTCAGTGACTTCACAGAGGCACAAAGTGACCCGGTCAGATGATGCCAACACTTTGTGGAGGACATATGGTGCTACTTCTCCTGCACCATAGAGGACCACACTGCCAAAACCAGCATGAGCCAGGACCTGGCTGAGTTCAGGTCATAGATGAAGAAACTGAACCAGAAAAGAACAGAGGCAAAGCTGGGGGGTGGAGGAAAGGACTGCAAAGAGCATTCAGCTACGGTGCTTGTCTCGGTGATGGAGTGTATGCCCCCAAATTTGATCAATTCTGTCTGTTTTGTAAGGGCACTGCTAAACCTATTTTGTTCACAGGCAGGGCAGCAGCCCTGAGTTTTTGGCTAGGAGACTCCATCCCATTCAAGCCTCAAGATGATGATGACCTGGCCTCAGCTCTTCATAACTTTGTTACCTCTTGGTTTTGAGCACAGAAATGTCATCTACCTGCATTTGAGACCTTCATAGAAACACAGGGGTAGAAAGGAGCCCAGGGAATCATCCAGGATAGACCCCTGCTAAGGCAGGATCATCCCTGTCTAGACGTTCCCAACCAAATATTTGTCTCACCTACACTTGAAAATTTCCACAACTTGTCGAGTTGATGTGGTGCAGTGCATAATTAGGAAGTTCTTCCTAGCAGTTAACTTAAATCTCCCTTGTTGCAGCTCAACACATTACTTTTCCTTTGGACAAAGAGAATAATTGATCATCACCCTTTTAACAACAACCCTTTTTGTGTTTGAAGGCTGTCATCAGCCATCCCCTCCCAGTCTTCTCTTTGCAGGGAAAATCAACCCTTTTCTTCCAACGCGTCCTTACATGCCAGGTTTTCTAGACCTCTGATCACTTCTGCTGCTCTCCACTGGGCTCTTTCCAATTTGTCCATGTCTTCCTTGAAGTGTGGTACCCCAAACAGGACACCGTCATCCAGGTGAGGCCCCACCAGTGATGTACAGGGTGAAGAGTTGGTTTGGTCAATGTGTCTTAATGTGCTATTGATTTATTTGCAACTTCACTACACTATTGACTCATCTCGTGGTCTGTTCCGATTATTTTCTGCAGTTTCGTCCAATTTGTGCATGTGATTGTTGTATCCTAAATGCAGTACTTGGCACTTGGCCTTACCTACTTTAATCTGACTTCCCATCCCCCTTCCAAAGCAGCAAGGCTTTCTCTTGGTCTCCCAAGCAGCAGTCCCACTCATACTCACCTGTTGACTGGCTTCTGGTGTCACTCACTGTTTGCCCAGCTGGTACAAAATAGTTTGGCATATTGCAGCAGCATCGGTACTACTTCAAGCACATCAACTCTTCCCTTCACTCCTTCCACTGGCTTCTTTTTGAGTACCAGATTAAATCCAGGGTCTCCATATCCTCAAGGAGCTCCAGGGTTTCATAGTTTCATAGTTTTAGGGTCGGAAGGGACCTAATAGATCTTCTAGCCCGCCCCCCCGCCAGGGCGGGAGAACAACCAAAAAAAACAAAAAAACCCAAAAAAACCAAAAAACAACCCCTAAAAACAAAAAATGGGACTCAAATGAGTCCAGCCAGGTAAGTATCCAGCCTCTTCTTAAAGATCCCCAGGGTAGGGGCCAGCACCACCTCCCTTGGAAGTTGGTTCCAGCTCCTAGCCGCCCTAACTGTGAAGTAGTTTTTTCGGATGTCCAATCTGTACCTCCTCTCCATCAACTTGTGCCCATTACTCCTTGTTATGCCAGCAGGGGCTAGGGGAAACAGCGTCTCCCCCAAACCCTTCTGGTTCCCCCTAGTGAGTTTATAGACGGTCACCAGGTCCCCCCTCAGCCTTCTCTTGTGGAGGCTGAATAGGTTCAAGTCCCGCAGTCTCTCACTGTAGGGTCTGCCCTGTTGTCCCCGGATCATGCGGGTGGCCCTCCTCTGGACCCTCTCCATGTTGTCCACATCCCTCCTGAAATGGGGCGCACAGAACTGGACACAGTACTCCAGCTGCGGCCTGACCAGCGTCGCATAGAGGGGGAGGATCACCTCCCTGGCTCTACTCGAGATGCACCTGTGGATGCACGACAAGGTCCGGTTAGCCCTGCCAACCATGACCTCGCATTGTCGGCCCATGTTCATCTTGGAGTCAATAATGACACCAAGATCCCTTTCCGCCTCCGTGCTCTCAAGTAGGGAGTTCCCCATCGTATAAGTGTGCTGCTGGTTCCTACTACCCAAGTGCAGCACCCTGCACTTGTCCGTATTGAAACACATCCTGTTCCTGTTTGCCCACCCCTGTAACCTATCCAGATCCTTCTGCAATCTCTCTCTCCCTGCTAGCGTGCTCACCTCCCCCCAAATTTTGGTGTCATCAGCGAATTTAAACAGGTTGCTTTCCACCCCAGCATCAAGATCGCTGATGAAGAAGTTGAACAGCGCAGGCCCCAGGACCGAGCCCTGGGGGACTCCACTACCCACCTCCCCCCAAGTCGAGTATGATCCATCCACCACCACCCTCTGAGTGCGACCCTTCAGCCAATCTGCAATCCATCTGACTGTGTAGGCGTCTATGCCACAGTCGCCTAGTTTATTAATGAGGATGGGGTGAGAGACGGTGTCAAAGGCCTTGCTGAAGTCCAGAAAGACTACATCCACCGCGACACCTGCATCCATGGCCTTTGTGACCTGATCATAAAAGGCAATCAGGTTGGTCTGACATGATCTCCCCCTAATAAATCCATGCTGATTGCCCCTGAGCATCATTTCTGATGCCGGCCCATCACAAATGTGCTCCTTGATGATCTTCTCAAGGAGTTTCCCCAGGAAACTCAGGGTTTACTCCCAGGGTTTGTGCCTGGGATAGCTAAAAGAGCATGTACAGCTCCAGGATGAAGACCTCAATTGACAAATAACTGCTTCCAGGTGTAAGGAAGCTCACTTCAGTGAGGGGAAAGCTCATCTGTGGAAGAGACTGAGCTTTCTTGGAGGCTGGCCCATCCTTGTGCAATGATCTCATGAGGTCCCTTCCTGCCCTAAACTTCTGTGAATCTGTAAACTTCTTAAGAACCTAAGGATCATCAGAAACCTCATTTCCTTGTATCCCCAAAGCAAGGTGCATTTAAATGCTGGAGGCTGCAAGTGAGAGAGGAACAGCGGAAAAAAACCCTGGTCAGACCCAGTTGACTCTCCCTTTTAGCATCCACCGTGCCACTGCGTGATACAGGAGTCTGGGCAAGATGGACCTAGGGTCCAACCTAGACAACGGCAGTTCTCATGTTGTTATATTTCTTGGACCTTGAGTTTTTTGACCTATGTATTGAGCAGAATTTGTATTTGAAAAAAACCCCAGCTCCCCGACTGCTGAGAACATGTCCCCTCCATAAAGACTTCCTATCAAAATAATATATTCTGTGGCATATTTCCCCCGCCGGCCTGGGGAGAGATTAGAGAACAAGCAATGCATGACATATAGTAGCCACGTTGCTTAACGTCTACTGGAAAGCCATCAGATACGGTGGTGATGTGGGCAGCATAGGACCTTATAGACTAAAATAGAATTAAAGGCATCCTAGACCTTGCTTGGTTGTATAAGACCATGGGGTAGTATTTTATAAGACCATGGGGTTGTATTTTATAAGACCATAGGGCAGATCCTCATCTGATGGAAATCGGTGAAGCTTCAATGAAGACGACAGAGCTCTACTGACTGCCACCAGCTCAGGACCTGCCCCAACTTGATGCAATGTCATTCAGTTTGGGCCTAGTGTTAGTTAGGCAGTACCTGGAAAAACAAAACGGGTCTACCAGGACCCTGCCAAAGGATGGCAAACCAGGTTATCCGGATGGAAAAACGCACCCTGAAGCATATACAGGAGACAACGCACACTTGTGGAAGAGAAAGGGGTTCCTAAGAGGCCATCTGAGCTGCACCGCAGCATAAATTAAGCAGACTGGATCTGAACTCATCTCTTGGCACAATGCAAGTTATTTTTGCATGCAGAAATCGAGCCAACCGGAGCCCCCGCTGCCCGCCAGGAGTGGCCGGCCGTTGGCTGAGAACCGAATGATCGATGGTGTCAGATTCTGCCTAGAGAACCAGTGTAACCAAAGGAGAACAAGAACCCGAGCCAGCCATTGGCAATCAATCACGTACAAGCCTGCATGAGCCAGGTCTTCGTAGGATGATGGATTTGGGAACCTGACTGGAATTTTTTTTCATCTAAAGCAAACGCCGCGTCAAACCGACTTGCTTCTGTGTAGTGACAAATTCCCTTCCCCGTGCCCCTTGGACAGGAAATTTAAGCGACCAGCCAGGAGTCCGGCCTGTTCCTCTGACTCAGGTAAGTAACCCCATTGAGTTCAGAGCGAGACATCAGGAGCTCTTGACTTGCACTCGAAGGGCCCCTGCCATCGATTAGCTCGGAGAGTACGGCATCGGGTTAGGATCTTAAGAGTTACAGGCTCTGCCACTGACTTCTTTTGTGACCTTTGGCCATTCACTGCATCCCCTTTTACCTTTGGTTTTCCCCTCTGGGAGTCTATAGTTGGTTTGAAATTGGAGAAGTGTCCGATGGGCAGCTGGGGTTACTGAAGTGGTTGCTTAGAGCCATTCCTAGCGGGCTGAATTGTGATTTAGGCTTGGTCTATGCTCTGGTGGCTTTTGCTTCTTGAATTTCTGGGGGCAGCCAGATGTTTGGATTTACATCCTCAGGCCTGTTGGACTAGATGTGATCTCTGCAGGTCCCTTCCAACCCTACTTCTCTAACCAGTTCCTGACGTCTCGTTCTTTGCCCCCTTCTCTGTGCCAAAAGGGGCAAAGGTGTATCTACACATGCCTTCTTCCAGCTGCCAGGCGAAGCCTTTCTTCAATCGGAGAGATGGTGTTTTACTGTTGGGGTTCAGGCCTCGAGCAACTTTCCATCACAGGCATGTGGGAATCTCTTCCTTGTCCTTCTCTTGGGTGACCTTCCATCCAGATGAACAAGGGAAGCAGAAGTGCACCCACTTCTCTGAAGGACAACAGGACATGAATGGGTAGAGTCGTGGGTTCACTTTCTTCCCACGTCCAGACCAGAGCAGCTGAGTGGCTACTTCAGGAGAGGAGCTCATTGCTGGAAAAAGCTGGCAGCAAATTTCCCACCTCCCTGGAGCACAGTGGAAGGAGGCAGGAAACTGGGTGTATTTGGGGGAATGCTTCGCATGCGGCTCTTTTATAATGGGTTGCATCTTCCGGACACAGCCTGGTCCTATGCCAGGGATGGGCAGTTATTTCAGATGGAGGGTTGCTTACCGAGTTCTGGCAAGCCATCGAGGGCTGCATGACAGGTAGCCGGGGTAGATAAATATTAATTTTCCAAATGTTTTAGGGGCCCCGCGGGCTGGATAGAATGGCCTGGCGGGCCGTATACAGCCCGAAGGCTGCATTTTGCCCACCCCTGTCCTATGCAATACTGGGGCAATACCTGTTAGACATAAACCTTGACCCAACTTTAGCACAGTTTATTCTCGTATGCAGTCAGGTCTGTGGCTTGGATGTGGTTTGAGGTACACACATCTTGTACTATTAGTACTAGTTCTACTACAAGTACCACTAGTCCTACCATAGCTGCTAGTACTAGTTCTGCTATGAGTACCACTAGTCCTACCATAGTTGCTAGCAGTCCCAGACATGAACCAGGACCTCTGGACACTTGCAGGGGGGATAAAACATTTTACAGTCTCCAAATGGTATTACTGTATTTACTAGGAGGGCTCGCTGAACCTGGAGACCTTCGAAATCTCTGGATTCCTGCACAACCCAAACATGCATAAAAAAATTGTCACTGATACTATGGACAGATTTTGTTTTGAACGGGCATTTTCTTTTTAAACGAATCCTGTTTCTGCTTTGAGACAAAAACAGACCAATACAGGGAAATCAATCTAGCTGTCTTTCCTTCCTCCTTTCTCTCTCTCTCTTTCTTTCTCTCTCCCCCTTTCTCTTTCTTTCTTTTTTTTCAATATGGACAGCATCACCAATTTGTGTGTCATCCTTGTGTGCATCTGTCTCTCTCTCTCAGAAATAAATGCCCCATAGAGAAGAATGAAGAAACTCCCAAACTGTTGAAATCGGCTGTTTCCCAGCAAAAGGGAGCTCTCTTGGCTTTAATATGAAAATTAGGTGTATCGAGTCACAGCCTTTTGTCCTGCAAAGGAATAGATTTTAAATCACAAACAGGAGTGGGTATGTATACTACAGTAGCTGCAGGGTGGAAATAACTTGTCTGGGGGCAGTTCTGTAGGATTTAAATAGGGTTGCATCTCTTTTTCCACTGTTCAGTGCCATTTTTAAATGCACTTTGGCAATGCAGCTGGTGAGTTGTACAGTAGACAGTGTGAGGGGATGGATGTGGGGTGTTTTCAGACTCTGGTGTTCAAACTTTTCAGTGACCAACGTGCCTGACTTTCAGAAAGAGAGAGCTCAGCACTTCCCGCCATGTCTCAGGTTGCGTGTCCCAAAATGGAGCCCCTCAAAATCATTTATCTCAGCTGAAAATCTTGCTTCTTTTGGAAGCAAGTCCACTCATCAGTGTGTCAGGCAGACAGAAATCTGGGTAGGGCAAATGGTGTGCAGTAGTAACTGGCTGTGTGGTCCCAGTTCCTTTCTTTTATTTAAGGCTGCTTTATTTTGCAACTTTTTTGCTGCTTCTGGCTTTGCCTCCCAGCCTGTTTCCCTTTCCACACCTTCTAAAACAAATTGATCACACTCTTATATATAGGATATCTTAAAAATTAGTTGAGCGTTACGTTTGACCTTGTTCTTCTGTGCCAGGGCTTTGCTGCCACTACGAGAGGGCGGTGTGGCTCTCTGGGTGGCTATCCCAAAATTTGTGACCCAGGGATACACAGCATGACACTGAGCGTGTGAATCAAACTAAACAGTGACTATCCCGCCTTGCTGTGCATGCGCCCAGCTTTCAGCGAGGAAGAGGATGGGGTCTCACAATGTCCTGGGGATAGCCTCCATATGTAGTCTGGGAGACTGACAATGCTTGACTTCTAGCTTTAAATCCCTGTATCTCAAAAAATCTCAATCCCAAGAGAGATCAATGTCTTTCCCCCACGCTTATGGCTTGTAAACGCAACGTGCATCCTTGCAGTTGGACAGTAACATCCTATCGTTGAGAAAGCACAGTCCCAGGACTTCATTCTGCCTGAAGACAGCTAATAATGCACTTCTGTTTCCAGACTCCACTGAAGTTGTGGCAAACAGGACAGGTGCCATACTGAGCAGAGAGGAACGTTACACAGTACGTTTAGACCGCGCTAAGGGCACTTAAAGCATGAGTGCTCCCACTTTAAAGCTCATTAACCTGTGCTAAGTGCTCTCTAAGCATCTCAAACTGACATCACTTCAGGCAAGGGCTAACTCTGGGTTGTGCTCCCTAGCTCGTGTTAGGGATGGCTTCCCTAAGAAAAAGAACTGGAGGTAAACTACTATAAATGAGGAAAATATATATTTTTTTCTGTAGAGAGGGCAAGGAAGTGTGAACAAAAGCTGCCCATTTGCAGACATGATCCTGGAGAGGGGAGCTACATTTAATTCTTCTTGAGGCTGTGCGGGCCGGGAGCGACCCGAGCCCTTTTCCGCGCTGCATGCGGGCTGTGGCCAGCAGCCCGGGCACGCCGGGTCGGAGAGGGAAGGCTGTCGAGCTGGAATTAGGCACGGATGCGTAGCGGTAGTTTTAAAGATTGTTTATTTACACCGAGATGGCAGTGGTGCAGGCTGGAAAACTTGCTTAAGTTGCAGTTACAGACAGGAAAGAAGAGAGGCGGACAAGAGTTCTAGACTCGTGAATTCTAGCCCAATCCGGCTGAAGGCTCTGAACACGTGAGCCCGTCGTCTCAACCGAAGAAAATACTCGTCCGAAAGAGCTCTGAATAAACTCACACGAAGTTTGCTAGGCTCCGTGGGTCCTTCTGCTCACTCATCCACACGAAGTTTGCTAGGCTCCGTGGGTCTAGGTCTTTTGCGCGCGGGAAGGGATACGTCTGGACTGTGCTCGGCGACGGGGAGAGGCTAGAGGTTGATCAGACCTCTGTTGCCTGCTTTAAATGCGCTGGGTCTGTAAGGATCCGCAGTGCTTAGAGATCTTCACACAGCGTGAAGTCTCCTCCTCCCGGTGTTTGTGGAGTCCTCCAACTTGGGCAGAAACCACTCAAGCCTCTTATATGGCTAGCAAGCCAATCACTAGCCCCCACGTGTGAATAATTTAGAACTGGCCAATAATGGGACTCAAATTAGCATACAAATGGCGGGAACTCTTTGCAACGAGCATCTCTGTGCTGCAACAAAGAAATGCACCCTGCAAAGAAAGCTTCAAATTGGCGGGAAATTCTCCCTTGCACCGGGGTTCTCTTCTGCAGCAGAAAACTCCACCGTGCAAAGAAGCTGTAATTTAGCGGGGACAATTTAGCAGTGCCGAAGTGCACACAAAAACAAAAATAACACCCTTTGGGTTGTGACAGAGGCCATATGAACTGTTAATTTGAGCACAGAAATACAGGGGACAGCGGGACTAGATCAGACCTACGATTAGTCTAGACCAATATCCGGACTCTGATGGGATGTAACAAGAAATTCCCTTATTGGCCCTTTTACACCCTGTTTTCCCATCTCTTCCTGTCATAATTATAGCCAAGCACAAGCAGTGGTTACGATTCCTGGAAGGGACCTGTTTAAGTTTCCTGCTCTGTTAATCTAGGAATCAGTTTACCTACAACTTGTTTCTCCTTTTGTGTGTCTCATGTGCCACTGCATCAGGCTGTTAGATGGGGAAGGGGTTGGCTTGTGTGGCTGGGGGTATCACAGACAAACCTTAGAGGTCCTACTCTGCAGTCCTGCAATAACTATCTGCCTTCTCTTTTCTACAGCATTATTTTGTATACTGCACTGGATGACATTTTGTAGTTGGTATTGTATGGGATCCTAAGGGGTCCCTCTGGTTTGAAAAAAACATGAGTTTGTGAATGTGTCTCCTCTCTAAGATCTCTTTCTTCACAAGACTGTTATCTAGGTTGGCTTCTGTTGTCTTGAGTTTATCTCTGACAGCGACCAGTTCTGTAGTAGTCGTGGTTTGATTGCACTTTACAAACACTGGGGCAGACTGTGGTTTTTGAGTAGTCTCCATGTGTAGTGACTCCCTTCAAAGAGCAAAAATGGAGAGGAGCATGCCTATGACCTGTGGAGCATTTAGAGGGAGAAAGGAAACATGTTTCTGATTTTTCTAGACTTTCAGCTTAACCATGCTCTGAACTATGGACCTGATCTAGCAAAGAGTGTGGGCATGTCTACACGAGATGCTTACTATGTAGTAGCTTAATAACACTGCGCAGTAGCATCACGGACACAAACCATGCTAATAAGCTACTGCGCAGTGTTATTAGGTTGCTGCTTAGTAAGTGTCACATTAGCATCCCGGTCAAAAACCATGCTAATGAGCTATTGCACAGTATTATTAGGCTACTGTGCAGTGAGCATCACCCAAAGAAGTGTGCTGGCACATTTAGTTAGTACTTCATTAAGCAAATACTAAACTAAATGCTAACTACAGCTCATTACTAAATGTGTAGATGCGCCCAGTGGGCATTTCAGTTGTAGAAGTAGAAAGGTAAATTTGCCCACGCTGATCTCCAGGCTGCTGGACTTCTGCAGAAACCCAAGCTAGTTTATTTTGAACTATCCTGGGTCTCTCTGGATGTCACTGCAGGCATTTTGGTGGTTGCAGCTTGGATCTACTCTTGCTCCTATGCTTAGCTTTATGGTCTGGGACAGAAGTTTCATAAACCTATTTGACCTAAATCAGTTCAGTCTGATACTACATCTAACCAGGTTGATCTTAAAACCATTTGCAGCCATTTTGAGAATGGTTTATGTGCACTGAGCTTCTGTTGTGTCACAGATTTGAACCGGGTGCTGATCACTGCAACTGGTTTGCGTGTAACTTCTGTCCATAGTCTATGTGTGCAGGTAGGATCCCTGAGTGGCATCCCAGCCATGCTGAAGCTATAAGGAGTCTTCACATTGGCTATCGTGGAACCAGGATTTCATACATTGACAGCAGTGGAGCTCCAATTATGCAAAATTAAGCGTGTTTGTAAGTCTTGGCAGGATTGGATCTTAGAGAGCACGGTTGTGGATCTTAGATAACTTACTGCCCGAGTCCCATAAAGCAGATCCCAGGATGCAAGGCAGATGGGCATTGGGTCTTTGTGTCTCTGGTGGCTCTGCCCGTTCATCAGCTCTCCTTGTCCGTCTGTAAGACAGTATTTCTAAGCAATTCTGTGGTTTCCATTCCATCAGTGCTTGCCTATGACGTTTCAGCAAACATAGTTTGATAGCCCTGACTCCTGTTGGGTTCACAGGCTCTTACATTGTTATGGAGAAATGTCACCCAAGCCCTGGTGAGTTCTTGCTTTCTTTGTTCCTTAGCTCTCCAAGCCCATCAGGATTTTTACTAGTTTAGGGAAGAAAGCCTATAAAGTACAGGCCGGGCCATGGCGGTTAATGCCATCTTGAAATAAAAACCCCTTCAATGCAGTCATCCGGCATTCCCACTACGGGTCTTGGAAATCTTGCATTCACAACGTGTCCAGCAAAGTTTGTGTCAGTGGATTTAAACTTTGGATTTGTGTGACCAAGGCATCCCAATTCTCTTGCCTGTGTGCACCCCCTGTCTCTGCCTCTCCCCCCTTCCCTCACTTGGCTGTTGAACAGCACAAGGAGACTCTTTGTACGCTCCTAATCCTGAGGCAACACAGCTTTAGCAACATCCAGGGATAAAAGCACCATCAAACCACAACTTTATGGGGGCAAATCTCCTTTAATCCTTCGCTTTAGCTAAACAAAGCTTCTTGCCCTAATCCGTTATCGCTTAAAAAAAAAAAGCTCAGATTTTGTTTTTAGTAAGAAGATGATCCAAAGGACTAATTTTGAGAGAGACTAACCAACTCTGACAGCCTTTAAAATAGATGACGAGGAAATAGATGCAAACTTCCCTCGCAATTCAAGGGGTTTCAGGCTACACAGTAAGGAAAATATCAAGGGTTTGACTGCTTTCCTTTAAGCTCTCCTTCATTGTATTAAATGCACCAGCCAACTCAGATTCAAATTGCCCGGCCTAAATGCCATTTGATCTGAGAATAGGAGTGTAACAAGTGTGCATATTATTCCCAGGAAGGCAGGCCAAGGAAAATCAATTATCATAAACAAGGATTATATAACACACGTAGTCAATATAAAAAAACAAACACCGTGCAGCTAATAGGCTGCTGAGGCCTTTCAAATTTGATTACACTGAAGACGCTTCTACATTAATCTATGTCTGTATGTGCGAGGGAAGAATAAACCAGCTCCCAAGCAATCAACCCTAACCTTTACCCCAGAGATGCACCAAATCTTAGCTTCCTGTTCACACGAGGAGTGGAAAGGTTTGCTCTGATGTCTTCAAGTCTTACGTCGCTTTAGGCTAGCTTGTGTCCCCTTTGGAGCAGGCAAATTGGTGGGTTTCTCCAAGGAGAGGTAACAAGGAGGTTCTGCACCCTGGATGGTACCTGGGCGAGAGGGACAGCTCTGGTGCTGGGATGGGTGAAGTTGCTGTTGTCTTGGCCTTTCTAAGTAGGGTCCCGGGGGCTGGCTGGCTGTCCGCCCACCCGTATTTGTGTTACTGTTACTGGGATATAACGTGAGTGCCTGCCTGATCCACATAGGGTATCACTGCAGTCCCTAGGGGTACGTACAGAAGTTACATTTGGATCAATCACCCTAGGGTTAGATCCATCTCAACACCTAATGATACAGGCCTTCAATGAGGTTAGATCCGGCACAAAACAGCAGGCCTGATGTAAGTTAGTTCACCTAAGGAGGTGAACTAACTTAGATCAGATGGGTTAGTCCAATCTAGTGAGTGTTTCGAGTGGAGCCCTGGGGCTGGGAAAGCCCAGCTGCTTGCCCCAGACACTTTTCTTATCCCCCCCTGCCAACCCTGAACAGGCAATTTTTAGCCTTCCAACCTCCTACCTCTAGGCAGACAACCCCCCACCAACACCCGCCCCCATCCCGATCCCACCAACCCCTCTCACAGACCCGCTAGCCCCCCCAAATTCTGCCTGCCCCTTCCTCCACCTGGTTACTTACTCTGGTTTCCCCACACAGCTCTTTGGACCAGCAAATGCCAGTACATGCTGCTCCTTGTCTATGCTCACACAGGTAAAAGTGGCCCATGTGAACATAGACCGGGTATGGTGAACGAGCGTACATACCCTAGGGGAGTTCAACATGAAGTGGATTCAGCTGCCCTCTCCCTTGAGTTTAACTCTTCAGACTTGAGTTGTGACACTCTTTGAGCACTTAGGGTGCACCTACACATGGGTATTTAAGGCCGATTTAAGGTGCATTCAGGGCATGTGGCTACATGCGTGCACCCCTAATGCACCTTAAAAATGGCAATTTGAGGCGATTTGAGCCTAAATTTGATACTTGCGGAAAGCTAATTCGCATTAGCGAACATGTAGATGCACTAATGTGCATTAACATGAGTGTGTCCATTGTCGTGGAACTAACTTCAGTCCCAAGTCAGTCCCCACACCCGCATTAATGTGCATTAGCACGTCTACACATTCACTAAAGCGATTTAGGCATTTGCGCATAAATTTGATACCTGCTTGATGCATGCACATGTAGACGTATGCCTAAATCCCCTTAATTTGCATTAGGCAAATGTGCGTTAAGTTTAGGCATGCGTAAAAGCACATGTAGACACACCATTCGATCAGTGATCCTCATTGTGCTGTGCAATTTAGTAAGGTGAGTGCACAAATGCCTACATGCAGTTGGCGAGATAAACCCAAAGATTTGAATCCACCACATCAGAAACATATCACCCTTCTCTGTGATCTGTTTGAGTGCGGTGCAAATGAAGAATTGCTCCAGTATTTTTCTATAGTCAAAAAGCGAGTGAAAAAGAAGAGCCTGTGGGTTGCCTTGAATCTACCAAGGAGCATCTTGAATCTCAGTGTTGAGAACCACAGCCATCTGCCTGGAGCGAGAGGGTGGCGGGCGATGGGTCTGCTCCTCAGAGTCACCCATCACTCTGTTTGCAGCTGTAGGGAGGAAGTGATCAGCACCAAGGTCTTTCCTGGCATGACCCACTGCCCCTTGCAGCTCAGCCGTACCGCCATGGTACTGGGGAGAGCACAGCCACGGTTCTGCCTACTTACCTGGGTAGTAAAGAGGTAGCACACAGCAAGTGCCACCTCCTTCTCTCTTCTGATGTTGCGGATCAGATGAAGGAAGCCAGCGCAGGGTAGAGAGACGGTGGTGGGTCCTTTCTGTTCGGGGAAGTGCTGCAGTGACACATAGCACGTCTGCCCTGGGAGTGCCGTACCGTGCAATGGGTGCTTTGTCTCAGATGGCGTGCATTCGGTGACACTCAGGTGACCATAATCGATCTTCTTTGTGCGGAGCAAGTGCGCTGGGCTTTGTTACAGGTATGCAGGCTGAGACAGCAGCGGTGTAGACATTGCCTTGTTTCATGCACAAAAGAAAGCTGGTAAAAATGATGAGAATTTCCATTCCTGGAGAGACTCTGACCTGCGTTTTGTTCCAAATCAGAGCAAAAAAAGCAGCATCCCAACCTTCTCCCCATAAAGGAAATCCTGCAAAACGTTGCTCCGATGATGTCATACTGGTTTGTTTTGGCACCGCCCAGAACAATGTTAAATATTACCGTTAAACCCAGCGCCCCTTCAAATAGCATCCATATAGAAATTAACTATTTAATGGAGCAGAAGCAGCTGAAACGATGACGTCAGAACAAAGTTTTTCAGCTGTATTCAAATAAAACATTTTGATGTTAGATGCCAAAAAAAAGTGGAAATTTCAATGCCTTTTTTGCAGGGGGGTTGTTAAAATCACTGCGTGTTTTGCTGAGCTGTAAGGGTAGTTTTGTCTGGAAACCAGTCCTGCCGAACATGTTTCGAAGGGCTCCAGCATACAACCAACTCAGACACGAGCACTTAGTGTTGTTTGCTCCCATTGCTTCATCGTGATTGTGTTACTGGTAACGGAGCTCAGCGGCTCACGAGGGTGGCTGGTGGTTTACCACCGGTCTTAGATGGATGCTCTTGGCTTTGCTGCCCCGTGTATTTTTGGCCCGGATTGAAGTCGGCTGCTTTCTATCGGTTCATTTCAGAGGCTGGCATCAGCGTCTTGCGTGAGACGTGCCTTTTATTACAGACACCAGGATGCAGGGCAGGGAGGCTTTGTTCTAGACCAAAGAGATGTGCGTAATCTTTGGCTCTGGCTCCAGCAAGACACCCAGCTTCCCCATGCTTATCCAAACTGAATGGACCCTTTTGAAGTTTCCCCCATCCTGCTGGGGTCTGTGTGTTAAACTGGTAAACACTATTTGTCTATGAAAATCTCCAAAGTCCATATCCTTTTATACTACACGTTTCCCTTTCTCATTGACCTGTGGCCAGAAGTGACTCCTGATTTGAATAGCAAACAGTTGCTTTTCCTCCCCAGCTCACTGAAGTTAAGCCTATTTTTCCCCCTCTTTGCTAAAAGAAGTAGGATCTTTCCCCAGAAACATATTGATCTGGCCCTTAACACTGCAAACCTCTTAGTAGATGTTGGTAGAGACTCACGGCATTGCAGATGTTTGAAAGGGCCTAACTAGGGATCCACAGCTTGCCAGAAGCACCAGTAGGCCCAGTTTAATCCTGCATAAACTACAATCAGTCTGATTTTCCTAGGGGTTGGTGTTGCCCTTCAGATACCCAGTTGGGTTGCAAGAAACAGCTTCTACTTTTGCCGGGGCAATGGCATTTCTAACTTTCGACGAGGTCCATGGCAGACAGCATCGGAGGTGTTCCTACTAGGGATTAGGTTTTCCCTTTAAACGATGCATCGACTCTTTGGTGAGTCCTGGTATCGGGCTCCGGGTGGGCACGCCGATTGGGAAATATGTGAAGTGCTTCTAGTTCCTATTGAATCGTGAGTTGTGATTGTTTCCCGTGCCTTGAAAACTGGGTGGTGAGCCTCTGCTTCTCTCATCTGCTCATGTAAACGCCTGGAGAAAGTTCAGGGGTAGAAAAAAACCCAATTGATGGCACTGATCAAAAATTAAAAAGCTCCGCTCCGGGCTACACTTCCAGAGGGTCGGAGGGAAGGGGGCGTTTTCAACAGGCTTTGCCAAGCAGCCTGGGAGGCTACCGCCCTCGTTTCTGCAGGTCATTGATACTCTGCAGCCGCCGGCCTCCTTCGTATTCTCACACTGGAGCAGGACAATAGGGAAGGCACTTTCATTTGGATTTGTGCTAATGAAGTCGAACAAGCATCAGGGGGCTCTTATAGAGGGGCTGGATTGACAGAAATGCTTCTTGGGGAGGGTGGGGGGAAAAAAAAAAAGCTTAGCCCCCAACAGCTTCTGGAGGGCTGAAGGCAGCGCCTTTGTTTTCGCAAGCAGGGAGAGATGGCGAGTGGTGCCTTTTGTGTCCGGATTCAGACCTGAATCCGAACGTCTCCATTGCTTGGGCATTAAATCCATTTGGGCAAGTGACCCGTGATAGCGCTGACCTGGTCTGGGGATAACGAGCAGCCCAAGGAGTTCAGGGTTGCCAACAACTGCGATGTTTGGACAGGGGGATTCTTAAATTTCCAGCTCCTGGAGTCAGGTGATGACGTGAGAGTCGGTTTGCATTGCTAAGCTCTCTAGGTTGGATGCTTTAGTCCGGGATGATCCTGCCTTGAGTAGGGGTTGGACCAGATGATCTCATGTGGTTGCTTCTAGCCTTACTTTCCTATGATCCTGCGAGCGTGGCGTAAAGCTTAAACATCTGGACCAAATGTAGCCTCGCTCACCCGAATGCTTTGTCGGTTTAAGTCAGTGAAGCTCTTTGAGATCCTGGCATGGATGAGGCTATAATGGAGGGCAAAACAGCATCATTTTAAATAAAGGCAAGGGTCCACTGGTGTGGCTAAGGGCACCCCAATTTCTGTAGTCAGTGGCACATCAGGGAATGATATAGCCAGCATCACATCCAACCCCTTTGACTGCCCAGCCTGATGGACTAGACGCCCGGTTACACCTGGGTTGACTGCAGGGAGTCTTGGTCACAGGTCTGGAATAGGGCTTAAACTCATGCTTATGGACCCATAGTAAGGCACTGTGGCTGCTCTGCTATCCTCTTTAGTTACCACAAATTATTTAGTGATAGATGAGCTAGGTGTTATCACCACTGCAATGAAGTGTGCAGTCAGAAGCTTTCCTGGAAGGGGATGCCACGGGAACGGGGTGACATGGGGTGCAGCCAGCTTCCTTCACAGCAGTGGTTTTCAACCTTTTTTTTTCATTTGCGGACCCCTTTGGAAATGTCTAATAGAGGGGCAGACCCTTTGAATTGTAAGTGTGGCTATTCACATACTTTTGATTGATCCTCGTCATCTTTTGCAAACCCCTTAGACATAGTCTAACGACATCCTGGGCTGATTTGGGAGGAGCGGTGCCAGCAGATCGAGGGCAGTGATTCTTCCCTCTATTTGGTATTGGGGAGGTCACACCTAGAGTCCTGTGTCCAGCTGTGGGCCCCCCACTACAGAAAGGATGTGGACATGTTGAAGAGAGTCCAGTGGAGGGCAGCGAAAATGCTTTGGGGGCTGGGGTGCATGACTAGTGAGGAAACTGGGCTTATTTAGTCTGGAGAAGAGAAGACCGAGGGGGATTAAATAGCAGCCTTCACCTCCCTGAAGTGGGGGTCAAAATAGGATGGAGCTGGACTGTTTTCAGTGCGAGCAGATGACAGGACAAGGAGCAATGGGCTCAAGTTGCAGCAAGGTAAGTTGAGGTTAGATATTAGGAAAAACTTTCTGGTAAGGAGGATAGTGAAGCACTGGAACAGGTTACCCAGAGAGGTGGTGCAGTCTCCATCCTTGGAGGTGTTTAAGACCCAGGTAGACAAAGCCGTGTCTGGGATGCTGTAGTTGGGGCTGGTCCTGCTTGGAGCAGGGGGTTGGACTAGTTGTGACCTCCTGAGCATCCTTCCACCCCTCAATGTCTAGGATCCTATGATTTGCTTTGCTGCCCTATGGATATTAGATATCCGCTCTGACAGAGGTTTAAGTTTGCCGTCCAGGGCTCTGTGCCATTCCCCGCAGCTCCATGCTGCCTCCTGGAGCCCTGATCCATAGGATCTGGGTCCACGCTGGCCCCTGTATACCTGGATCAGGCTCTGGGCATGCTAATCTACTGTGCAATTGGTGCCACCAAATTTTCAGACCCCTGTGGGCCAGATGGCATGGCTTCGTGGGCTGGATCCAGGCCGCGGGTTGAGAACATTTCCTCTGGGCCTTGGAGATGCTGATGTTTGGGAAGGGCTGTAGAAATCCAGATCCAAATCCCCGAAGTCAGGGAAAGGCTGTGGACGAACCACCAAGAAGGAGGCATATGCTTGGCTTGGAGAGAGATTGTGAGGTGGTCATGGGAAAAGGGCTCCTGCCACCCATGTTGGTATGGATAAATAAAGGGTGCCCAACCCGGCCACTTTTGCCAGCACAAATGGCTTTCAGCAGTCTTTTTGGACGGAGACACCTGGATTTCCCAAGCCATTCCTTTGCACACGCTTCACATCACTAAAACTAAGCTACAATGCACGCTTAGATACATAGAAGTGATGTGTACTATATACAGCCCACATCTACGGCATGGGGAACACTGCTTGGAGTGACGCAGGGCTGGGAAACCTTTAAAGACCAGGGCATTTGGTCTCAGGTTTAAGGAAGGACTCCTGGGTTCTCCTCCCAGCTCAGCCATCGGTCTACTGTTTGACTGTGGACAACTCATCTCAGCTCCCAGTGCCTCAGTTTCCCCATTGATTATAGGTAATCTATCTTTGTTCTGCTTCACAAGGTATATACACCTACCATGGATCTTGCAAACACCATGTCTTTCCTTCACCCATGGGGGGTCTTCTTCTGGCACGTCCTCCTTTCCCACCCTACAGCACCTTCTCCAGCCAACAGCAGGCCCACGCGGCCCCCACAGTGAGGGTGCTCATTGCTGAGGGGCACTGATGGGGGACAGAGATATAGGACAAGCCCCAGGCTGTGATCTATAAGCCTTGTCCCACTCCTGCCTCCCCAGCCCAACACAAAGCCTGTTGCAAGGTTTAGGAGCAAGGAGGGGAGGCATGTTATGGAGGCTGTTGTGATTGCATCTTGGCATCTCCCCTCATTGACAGTCTCTTAGGATGTCAGAGGCTTTCACTCATTTGGCCATGCCATGGATAAATGGCCTGTCTAGGAGACTTGGGGTGCATGAACAGATTTTTGTTAATGCACATTAAATCTAGTACCTCCATTGTGAGGTACTAGGAAAAGGCACATTAACTTGTCTTAATGCACATTAACTAAAGAGCACCACAGTTTTTAAGTGACGCTTAATGAACATTGGCCTATTTTAATGTGCATTAACTAGCATGGTATTTTCATGATGCTTTAATGTGCATTAATCTAAGCTAATGCACATTAAAGTGCATGTGTAGACGTGACTTCGGGTTCTATGTCTAACACTGCCATTCACTTCCTGGCTAACCTTTGCATCTTCATGCCTAGGTTTTCACTCCTGTCCTGTATATCTCACCTAGTTACAGTAGGATGTCCTGCAGGCAGGGGCTGTCTATGCATTTAGGAATGTACAGCGCCTGACACAGCGGAGCCCCTGATGTCAATCGGGGCCACGAGGCAATACCGGCATCCAAATAATTAATAATAAATAATAAGCCATGATGCTTGGGCTACCGAATCTTCTGATCTGGTGGAGCCATCTGGCAGAAGCCTGCTAGTATTTATTATCCACCGTATGTGTCGCTGCTGGTTGGCACTAATGCTCCGTGCTGTTATCACGCCTAGCTGATCATACTAAACCAATTAGGTGGAATGCTTGATGACAGGTTCCCTGTTAATCTGCTGCTGTTTTTATTGTAGACAGTCGACTATAGCCATTCTCTCCGACGTTGAGCTCAGAAACACCTCGACGGTCACTAATCTGGTTAAAATATTTACAAATCTCTCTCTCTCGCTCTCTCTTTTTTTTCCCTTTTCCCTGTTCCCATTACGGTTGACTGGGCAGGGATTTGTTCGGAGTACACAAGTGCACCACTGTTTTAGAGGTGCACGGTATTATGCTCATATAGGGCTTACACAATAGATGACAGATAAAAGGACCTTCCAGACACCCAAGCTTGCCAAGTCAATTTTTCTTGGGCCGTATTAGGTTGCTTTTAGTCAGCACAAGATTTTCCCACCCCCTGGCCCTGTACATACAGTAGAGCACGAAGAAACTGTAGCTATGCACGGGACAGGGGACAGAAATGAAATGTTCTGGTGCATTAATACTTATGCAGTGGCAGCTACAAACAGCGACTTGAAAAATTAAAAGCGTTCTCAATGCAAACTGGCCCCGATTCTGCTCCGACTGAAGTCAGGATTCTTCTACAGAGGAAGCTCAATTCTTTCCCTTTTTGCAGGCAGTGTGGTCTGTGGAGATACCCGGGCAGTCGGTCTCTTGGGTCCTCTTTTTGGGTTGCTTACCGAGGTGTTGATTATTCATGGGTGGCTCGCTTAACTTCTCTCTACCTGACTTTCCCCACATAAGGGGATACCAATGCATGCAGAGAACTGTGGCAAAAATGTGCATATTCATCTCAGTTTTTAATGCATTTGCATCATACTTGATTAACAAGCCAGACTGAAGTCTAATTAGGACGCTTTTCATTGCCTTTGAATGAATGTGGACATTTTGTCATAATGCTTTGAATGGCCTTTGGACACGGACATATTGTCGTAATGCTTTGAATGGCCTTTGGACATGGGCATTTTGTCATAATGCTTGGAGGTGCCATCATTTTTGTCTCCTGGCTGATGGAAACCCCCCAGCCAGTAATATCTGGGCAACTTAGGTGGCTGGAAAGGATGTCACGTGGCTGCAAAATGTCTAGAACCAGCAACATTTGATTGAGATGATTAATAGCAACACAGATTAAAGAACAAAGCACAAGGCAGAATTGGATGGAGGAGAAAATTCTGTGGTTGCACGGGAGTGTATCTGGTTAGTGACCTAAAAATGGGGACATCCGCCAGCCAAATGTTATGACGTCATGTTATATTTCAAGCTCACCGAATCAGCAATTTCTACCAAAAAACTCATCCTCACTACAATTTTTTACCTAGCTGTAGTGAAAATGCTACCATTTTATTAGTGTCTATAATGCCTGGAGAACATTTATGCTCCAGCTGTTTCTGGTTTCTGCACAGCTCCTTGATGACGGTTACCCATCAGCACCAATTACAACAGACCTGGGGGTGCTTTAGTTTGTCTGGGGGGTCACAGAAATTAAACATATCTTATGTATGCGGGTTATTTCCATTGGTCTGTTCTGGGCATTTAGGGCCCCTCTGGGGAGTGCCCTTCTCACTATTTAACCCACACGACCCCTTTGCGGTTTCATCCTTATAACAGGGACAGGTGTTTGCAACCTAACTGGGTCTGTATTCGGGGTCTACGTTGTAGGTGTTGAGTCTTTCAAGCAAAGCAGAGAGGAGCTCTTTGGTAGGCAGGTTTGGGCACAGGTATTGCACCCAAAGCACCCAGACCCTCTGTTTCGGAAAGGGTGTGTTGCAAGTGGACGGCAGCTCACGTTCCTGAAGTGCCTCATGACTTTAGGTGCATAGCCGTCAGATTTCTGAAGGCATGAAGATAGGCATCTAATGTTTTTTTTTTAAATCACCTAAATACCCATCACCCATTTGAAGGCTTTGTCTGGGAAATCCTCCTGGGTTTTTGTCCATGTCTGTAAGTCTAGAGATCTTTTAGAAATCTGGCCAGTGTTAAGTGCCCAGGTCCCTTCTGAAAGTGCCCCCACTACAGAAAGGATGTGGACACATTGGAGAGGCCAGTGGAGGGCAATGAAAATGGTTAAGATGTTGGGGCGCATGACTGGTGAGGAGAGGGTGAGGGAACTGGGCTTAGTCTGCAGAAGAGAAGACCGAGGGGGATTGAATAGCAGCCTTCACCTCCCTGCAGGGGGGCTGCACAGAGGATGGAGCTGGGCTGTTCTCCGTGGGGGCAGATGACAGGACAAGGAGCAACGGGCTCAAGCTGCAGCAAGAGAAGTTGAGGTTGGATATTAGGAAGAATTTTGTCCCTAGGAGGGTAGTAAAGCACTGAAATAGGTTACCCAGAGAAGCGGTGGACTCTCCATCCTTGAAGGTTTTGAAGACCTGGGTAGACAAAGCCCTGGCTGGGATGCTGTAGTTGGGGCTGGTCCTGCTTGGAGCAGGGGGTCGGACTAGATGTGACCCCCTGAGCTTCCTTCCCACCCTCATTTTCTATGAGTGTATGAAATAGAAATGTAGGCTCCTAAGTCACTTTTGAGAACCTTACCTCCTGTCTCTTGGAAAGGTTTATTGGACAGGCTGGAGGCTAGAAAAGTTTGAAATTAAAGTGACTGAAAATGACTTCTAACTTACTGAGGGATCAGACCAGGTGACACATAAAGACATTTGGCACACCGCTAGTTTGAGGGGAAGAAACTGGGTGAAGTGATCCCAAGGCAGATTTGGGTATTGTTCTTCCTTTCAGTATAAGTGGTCTTCTCTCTCACGATCCTGGACAACGGGGGAAAACGTTGGGCCAGATCTTCAGGCGACATAAATTGGTGTAGCTCCATTGAGCTTTACCATTCATAACTCCCAACCAGACCACGACACTGTGCAAAAACTTCCAATGCACTGGGACATTTCTCTGTTCAAAGGTGAATTTCATAGGATATGGCATCTCTTCTCTTGGCATGGGATAGCAGAGCGGGTGGGAGCATCTTTATCACCATGCATAGTACAGCACAGGGGCGGGCAATTATTTTGGGTGGAGGGCCGCGTGCTGAGTTTTGGCAAGCCATCAAGGGTCGCAAATAAATATTAATTTTCTAAATTTTTAGGGGCCCTGCGGGCCGGATAGAATGGGCTGGCGGGCCG
Source organism: Alligator sinensis (assembly GCF_000455745.1). Lineage (NCBI taxonomy): Eukaryota > Metazoa > Chordata > Crocodylia > Alligatoridae > Alligator > Alligator sinensis. Next base: position 2,376,927 of record NW_005841845.1, on the reverse strand, counting down.
CATCCGGCCCATGGGCCGCATTTTGCCCACCCCTGGTACGCCAGCTCTCTCCAGTTGCTCCCTTTCTTGGGCCTGATGAAAACCCCGCTATATTTAATAAGAGCTAATCCCTTTGACACACTTGCTGGTCTTGCCTTTGGAAATTGGATTAAGATTGATGCGCCATAAAGAGTTTTTAATGCCAATGAAACTAACATGTTACAGGAAATGGAAGTTGTAAACACGGTGCTGGCGCTCCTCTTCAGATAGCCTCAGGAGGAACTTCACAATGGCCTTGAAACCCTTTTAACTAGACAGGGTGTTTAAGCAATGACACACAGAGATGAGATGGGGAATAAAAGTGCAGACCGATTCCCCTGGCCCGATCTTCAAGGTGCAACGAGACAATGTCCGAGCATAGCGGGAGTTTCCCAGATTTGGGATTCGATGTCGTAGCTCAGTGCTGCAGTCACTGAAACCAGTGGGAATTTCAGTTGAAGCAAAGCTGGATGTTGCATGTAATATCCCTCCCCATGCATGCCCATGTTACATGTAGCACCGTGCCTCAGCCACCCAGATGCATCCTTTCAGCCCAAAGGGACTATGAGAGAAAAGGGAATTTATGACAAGATCCTTTGCTGGGTGGGTTATTTCACCCCAGCAGTCTTTCCTGCCCAGAGCAGGGGGGCTGGACCGGATGATCTCACAAGGTCCCTTCCAGCCCTAAACTTCTGTGAATCTGCAAGCACAAGGAAGATGAAAGCAAGGATTCAAGCTGAATCCTGCCCAAGAGGAAGCACACTGTGAAGATCTCCTCTCTCTGAAGCCACAGAAGCACCACAAACAAAAGTGCAGTTGTCTACAGACAGGCAGAGGGGGGGGGGGGGGGGGGTCCGAACTATTTAAACGTGCAGTAAAATGAAAGGTGCAATACAGAGAAAGGCATTTCCACTTTCTAACTGCATAAACTATAGGCATTGTCTTTGTGCTTTTAATAGGTAACTCAGTATTTTTTATAATGATGATCCCCCCCAAAACACAGATAATTGCACACCATTAGAGAGAGACTCCCTTTCATTTCCTCTGCATAATTGAAAACACTCCTTGAAAGTGGGGGCGATATACTTTTACAAGCGGCGCAGGCACAAGAAGAAAAAGATGTCAGCCAATTATTCCATGGTGGGAGGTTTCGGGGAGCTGCCCTGTGCCCTGTGCTGTGGGAGACGGGGATGACGCGGTTGTGGGCCTGTCCGCGGCTTGCTCACAGCAGGGACGCTTTCGGAGCACGCACGGCAGATCCGTTGCACTCTCCTCGCCTTTCTACTCTCTGCTTTCCTATCCATCCCAAAAAAACAACCCGCACAAAGTCCATGCTGACAATTGTATTATTTTGGGCTTTTCAATTCCCCTTTTCCTCCCTCCCACCTATATACACTTGTCCAAGAGAGTACATCCAAGAGATGAATGTCCATCTCAAGCCCTTCTAGCTGGGAGCGTTTCTAATATTTCATTGCATTGTCTTTTCATAGTCTTCTTTCATTTTTTTGCTAAGCAAAAAAACCAAACAAAAACCTCTCCCACTCTCCTGAATTTTCATCACTGGGAAGCTCCAGCGGGGATCAGGTGCCCCCCTGGGTGCCGGGTGCCGTACAAAGCTGTTCAGTCTGCAAAGCACTTACAGTCCAAAGAGAGAATGGGGCAGAGAAAAGGAGGGTCCTTCTCTCCATGTGATGGTTGAGGAGCAAGCCAGAGGGATGAAGTGACTAGGACAAGGTCATAACGGAAGTCAGTGGCAACGCTGATCCCTGCTTTCCTGAGCCCCTTGCCTTAATTGCATCCCTTTCCAGAAGGTCGTATCCGTGGTTTTCACATACCCGGTCTCTTTTCTTTCTCCCGGCACAGAAAGCGAATAATAGGGGTAAGAGCATGTCTCGATCCTGGAGAAATGTTGTGAGGTCCACCAAGCGGGAAAGACTGTGTGCTATTCAGAGAGTGGCTAATGTTCGTAAGACAGACATAACTGTATTGCTATCAGGAGTCGCGTTGACTTAGAGTAGGTAAGACGTGACAGAAAAGCCATGCATGTGCTAATGGTCACAAAGCCAGGCTCTGGCTATGGGATTAAAAACCTCTCTGAAATTTCTATGAAAAAAATCCCCTGCTTTATGTCTCGTACAACATTGGGCTGATGCGTGGCGAACGGTTATATGAGCCAGGGAACTGCACGCTAGGCTGGCGCTCAGGAGACCCGGTCTCTATTCCCACCTCCATCACTCAGTGATGAGGCATGTTGTTTTCCTTGCTTAGCCTCAGTCTCCCCATCTGCGAAATGGGGCTACTGCTACTGACCTCCTCTGTAAAGTGTTTTGATGGCTATCGATGAACGTACTCTCTAGAAGAGCTTGGCGTCATTATTAAAACTAAGCTAAATGTTAAGATTTCTAAATGGAGGGGAAAGAGGGACGGGAGACAACGTCAGCAAACCGCTCCTATATTTGCTCACCTGTTACCAACTGTAAAGTGCCTCAGGCTCCAAAATGCCCAAGACTATAAAGTTTGAAAAAAAGTAGGGATGTAGCCAATCACAGCTTCCATTTGCTCTTTTCTTTCTTTCTTTCTTGAGCAGTCATACTTTTTAAAGAACCAGGGACTGGTCATGGTTGTGCGGATGTCTCAGCTAGAAATTCCCTTCCGCACCCCACAAAACCAGCCTCCATTCAGGGTTTTCCTAATATTAATGAGCCTTGCTCTTACCAGGCCCACGTTCCAAGTCGGGTTCATTTTGTACACTCTCAAGCCCCTTTCAGCTAACGGAGGGGTGAGATTAGGGATATTTCACTCTCGTCTTTTCAATCGGACACTATATTTATGCAGCTTTGGAGGGACAAGTGAAGATTTGTGCTTTGCGGGTGAGGGTCCGACATGGGGGTTTTGGGAAAACTGTAGGTCCAAGGTTATGCAGAGCATTGGGCTCAATGGCCCAGAAGGCCTCTGTGTTCCTATCTGTCTTATTTTACCCAGTTTGATTGGTCTACCCCCTAATTGACCTCTTTCACAGCATTGCCATAATACCCCCTATTTGCAGAGCAGTGAGGATATATATCGTGGGCATCTAGCATTGCCAATATAGCGCTTGCAAACTTTAGCTGGCAGCAAAGGGGGCAGGGCTGAGTGCATTTCCATGCATGCTTTGCAAACCATTCACAGATGGCTTGATCGTTTAATGCTATCCAATCATTGCTATCATTTAATGCTTGGTTTTTAACTGGCGTAAACCCACATAGCTCCATTGCCCTCTGCTGCTGAGTCTCTCGCCTCCATCTTCCCCCTCCAACCTTAAATCCAACAGCTTATATCCTTTGCTTTCATTGAGCCTGTCCAATCAGTGGGAAGACTGGCCTAGAAACTGCAGCCAGATGCCTCCAGTCTGCAATCAATATCTTATCACGCTTCCCACGCCGCCCCATCGATGGGCTTCGCGGCGCGGCCCAGACTCCATTCCACCCGTCCGATGTCGGAGAGGCGATTATCGACACGAGCAGCTGCTGTTCTGGTGCTGACATTTGCAAACCAGAGTAAACAGACCTGGGGGACTCGGCCCTGACACAAAAAACAAAGTGATGGATGACCCACAGTGACCAATGCCTCCACTGTTTGGAGGAAAGGAGGGGAAGGCGGAAAAAAAACAACAACCCAGGACAAGCAATTCGCAGCCAGCCTAGGAAGATTACTGCCATAAAAGCAATGCTGGAAGGGGCTAGTTATCAAGTGGAAAACAAGAAAGTACAACCAGCTCCCCCGTTGCCAGATTTAAGGGACTCTGGTTGGAAGGTTTGTTCTCCTGTGGGCCATTAGAGCCGGAGCAGAAATGGATGCAGTAATCCAGAACATATTGAGTCTCTAGGTTACCATGAAATATAATGCAGGAAGAAATGAATTATTTGCGAAGGGAAGCTGTAGAAAGCACATATAGATTTTTTTTTATTGGAACTATGTTATCAACAGCCTCTCTTAATAGTCGAAAACAGCTTCTTATGTTTTTTATAGACTTTTAAAGATCCCCCCCGGACGTGTCTGGAGGGGCCGTGGGTGTTTTGGAGGGGGAGGGAGATGGAAAGAGAAGGGCAGAAGACAGGGGAGGTAGATTGCCAAGCACTTGCTCTTCTGGCAGACTTCTTTTCCTCTTTATCAACAGTTGGATGAGATATGTTAAACCAACACCGTCCCTTGCATAGAAGCAATAACTCGTGTCTGGAAGAGCTGCACGCTGAAGCTCATGAGCCTCCTGACTTAGGAGACATCTAACATCTCACTTTACCTTTGCAGTAATGTAAGTAATGGCCAGGCTGTGTCCAACTACCATCCGGCCTGGCATCCTGTCTCTCTCTCAGCAGCAGAGAGTGGTTGCAAAAATATCAAGTAAGGTCTGTTCAGTCTCATCAGTCCCTTACCCCTCTCACTCCACAGCTTTCAGCATCGAGAGGTCTAGGAAGTGCTCATATGGAGGCTGCACCCTGCCTACCATGCCTAAAACCTGCTGATGGACCATGAATTTATCCAACCCCCTCTTGAGCCCATGTAGTTATCTTCCTTGCTGAAGATGAACCAAAGCCCTATCTGGGAACATCTCTGAGACCCGAGGGTGGCTCATGCTCTTTGAGCTGATCTCCAGCACGCATGCTTTCCTTTGCTTTTGCTTGCCCTGGACGTGCAGAGGTGGATGGCCAGTGCATTTCTTTGAGAAGAGCTGGGTGAGAAGGTAGGAACTTAAAACAAAAAAGCATTTCCAGCTCCAATTTCCTAGAGGTTCACTTGATTTGTATAGCCAGCAGGCATTTACTGGTCTTCTTTCTTCTGCTGGCATGCCTTAAAGGGCATGCTCATAGGATCCTAGGACAGTCGGGATGGAAGGGACCTCAATGAAGCCATGTAGTCCAGCCCCCTGCTCAAGGCAGGATCATCCCCAACTAACCCAGCCCAGCCAAGAGTCTGTCCACCCTGCTCTTGAAAATTTCCAGGGATGGAGATTGCACGGTTTCTGTAGGCCCATGCTCAGAGCCAGAAAGTTCCTCCTTGTCTCCATCCTACATTTCCTTTCCTACAGCTTGAGACCACCGCTCCTAGTCCTTGGTTTGCAGGTGACGCACCTATTCCCCAGTAGACCATTGACCCTTTTCGTATCAAGAGCACGCTGTTGGCTGATATTCGGCTGAATATTGTTGACGTGAAGCATGCACGCAGTCTATGACAGGAGGGCGGTACTGTTACGGGAGCTGGGATGGTCCAGAGGTATGTGAGAAGCAAGATTTATGAGATGAGATAGTATCTTTTATTGGATAAACTCTCAAGTCAGGAGAGCTGTTAGCCAGCACCATACCTAGACTCCTGGCAGCCCCGGGCCAGCTTGTAGGATCGGGCCCCCCTTGGCCAGAGATAACGATGATAATAATCAGACAACAGCAAAAAAAAAAAAAAAAGATCATTTTCGGGCCCCCTTTCTGTCCGGACCTCTGGTTTGCCCTGCTGTTAGGTAAGTTTTTAGGCACAAAATGACACTTTCTCGGGTCTGGGGGAGAGGACCTATTTAGCATAAGCTGTATGTGTTTCTTTCCCAGATTTGATGAAAGGTAATTTGGGCCTGGGATGGCTTGAGAGGGGATCTGGGGTCATGCTCAAGCTCGTTATATGGTGGCTGCACTGGGGAGGAGTTGGTACTCGCCAAGCAGGGCCATATGTACACGGCACAGGGGCAGTATAGACTGGCCCGCTGGGTTTCCAGTGCCCTGGGTAAGAACAACACGGGAACAGTATTAGTGGGTGCTCATTTGTGGTGCTGTGAGGTCAGGACGAGGCATAAAATTCAAGCCTTTTATGCAGGCATAAGCCCTGGAGCAGGGTGACTAAGTCGCAGTGTCACCTACTGTCACAAGTCTTATTCACACGGGGAATGAGACTTCAACTCTCCTAGGAAATACAAACTTTCATTTTGACTCAGGAGAACTTTTACAATCTTTTCTCCGATGCCTGATGAAGGGGGTTTGTGCCCGAAAGCTTGCCATTAAAGAATTTTATTTTTTGCAAAAATCTAGTTGGTCTAATCAAAGATATCACCTCTACCACGAGTCCTGATTGCTAGTCAGACAGGGAGATTTCATAGACATTAGGGGCTGGAAGGGACCTCGTGAGATCGAGTCCAGCCCCCCCTCCCCCACCATAAGCAGGAAGTCAGCTGGGATCAAGCGATCACGATTTTCCATAAAGCTCCAGCTCCTGGAGTCAAGTGAATACACGAGAATCTCAGCCTTTCCTGCAAAAGTTTTAGGAGCAGAGGGAACAGTCACAGCTCAAAAACCAGGATGAAGAGACTAAGACTTAAGAACACTTCCCCCCTATGGTTCAGTAAGGCCATCTCATGATTTTGAATAGATTTGATAATACTTTAGTTCTTTTCTTTGGTTCTTTCCCCTTTCCTTCCCACTGTGTTTGGAGCCTTTCAAATTTTATCTACAAGTATGAAAGTTGGATACCTAGTCTTTTTTTTTTTTAACATATGATAAATGGGCTTTCCCTGCCATCTCCCGACTCCAGAAGTCAGGACTTCAGCAATACACCAGCAGCCACGAGACTTGTGTTAGAACCACGAGGTTTGGCAGCGCTGTTTTTAGCCTCACTGATTTCAAGCTAGATCCAGGGAAGCTAATAAAATATCCCCTTAATACACACGTGCCGAAGCATGTGCTGTCTGTTCTCCACTACTGATCTTTTTTGTGCAGAAAGTGTCATCCGTGTCCAACAAATCCTTCATCAATTTAAAGGTGCAGTATGCAGGGAAGAAACGAATAAGACACCTCATTTGCTTTGTACCACGTACTGCAAGGCACAGGATTTGGATCTTTTGGGTAAAGGGAAAAAAATCTCTTTTCATCATGGTATGATAAGGATTTTAGTAGAAGGTTTTAGAGGGGAAAGTCTGGTTTTCAACCAGGCAAGTCCGTTAACATTTTCGATCTATCCATCCATCTATTCATCCATCCGTTCATCTATGAACACACAGTAATATCTGCTCACTCTTTGTCCATCTAGATGCCAAACGGAAGAGATTATAGAGACAGTCCCTGTCTATCCCACCGCAATGTCACCCCCCACAGAAAAAGGCATTTATCTTAAAGGTTTTGCCTAATGTCTTTCCAGTGTTAAAAACAACATTAGGGCAGGATTTGTCAGAAATATAAATACTAGCTCAGATTAAGTCTCATGGGAGTCCTGTTTTGGAAGGTCATGTGACATACAGGCCTTAAGCTGGACTTTGAGATATATATATATATATATATATATACACACACACACACACACACATACATATATATATATACACATACACACACACACATATATATGTATATATATGTATGTGTGTGTGTATGTATGCATGTATGTATATATGTATATGTATGTGTATATACAAGTATATGTATGTGTATATATATATATATATGTATGTGTGTGTGTGTGTATATATACACATATATATATGTATATATACATATATATATATATATATGGGGTGTCTTTCACCTTGCATGCATAATAGCATGCACATGCAATCCAGAGAGCAATCAGGGGTTCGGTCACCGACGGGATGTCGATTAATAATGCATTTATTTTCATATCATCGCCTGTCCCAGATATTCTGGGACCTCTTAACAATTCAAGTTTCACTCACCTGAAGTCTGATGAGCTGCTTTTCTAGCAGCGGACGTGCCAGCTAATGAAATACCCCCCATCCAGAAAACCACCTCCACCCGCTCCTCGGATGTGGAAGATAATATTAGCATTGGAGCTAGCTGAGCCAGTCCAGGGTTTCGGGGAAAATTCTCCAAGATCAACTCTCAGGGAGGAAGCCCGTGGTTGCGCTAATCAAGGGATGAGCAAACAAGATACAGCACGGTCCAGTAGCCGAGGTCCTGTACAAAGAAAGTCCAGTTTGCTGTGCAAAAGACTGGGGGGCCGTGACTTCTTGCAGAAAGGGTTTCTCCTGGCTTTCCATGGCAGGCGACACATCGCGGCCTGCTCTGGCATTTCTTTCTTGCAATGCCAATTCCCGGGTCTCCTGGAAGCATTTGGGGGAATGGCACAGATTTATATGCCCTCCATTGCCGTTCGTGCCGCTCGCAGTGCGGTTCCGCCTGGGTCTCTTTAATTTAGATGCCTTTGTTACCAAATGTAATTGATATCGCCCTAGGAGCCGGTTTAAATTGCTCGTGACGATGTAAAAACAATTAGGCAAAGCATATTTTTGTTTATGCCTCCCCTCCCCTCCCCTCCGAGAGTCTGAGCGCTCCCTGGCCAGCCGCGTTATTAAAAGGTTGCTCTCAGAGCCAGGGCTCAGATGAATGGCACGGGGTAGACCCTGTTTCCCCAAGGGTGGGGAGCCAGAATTTAAAGCAATATAAATGTCCCAGATTCAACGCTTTGGGAGGTTTTCTGTTAACTTCAAGAGGCTTTGGATCTGGGATTTCACAGGCTCCTCAATGCAATGTGGGCCCTATTATTAACAGAATCGCCAGGCCCAGCCGTGGCATTGAAACCAGCCTTTTGCTACCTGCAGCGGAGCTGTTGGGCAGGCAGTATGAACCTGGCAGGGAGAACGGGAGTCATAGATTCATAGATTCACAGATGTTAGGGTCGGAAGGGACCTCAATAGATCATCAAGT
>NW_005841845.1:2360510-2366201 GCF_000455745.1 Alligator sinensis | reverse complement strand
CTTTTATGGTCTCTGAGAGCTGCCTCAGGAGCCCCGCATCTCTTTCTTCCCCTTGATGTGGGGGTCTGTAGCAGACCCCTACCACCAAATCCCTTTCTCCTTGCCCCCCATGTGGCCTAACCCACAATCCTTCTACCTCCTCATCCTTGGATTCCGTCTTGATGAGGGTCGACGTATATTGCTCGCTGACATAGAGCGCAACCCCTCCCCCTTTCTTCCCCACCCTGTCCTTTCTGTACAATCTATAGCCCTCAATATGTACTCCCTCCTTAAATACTCTTCCCTTGAGCATCTAATCTGCTGCTGTGAGAGACAGGGCTGGATGGGCCCGAGGGCTGCCTCAGTCTGGCAGCAATTGTATCCCATCCTTAGAGTTTTTAAAGACACGGTTAGGCAAAGCCTTGGCTGGGGCTGGTCCTGCTTGGAGCAGGACTAGATGTGACCGCTTGAGGTCCCTTCCCACCCCTTATTTTCTGTGATTATATGATCTTCTGTCCATTGTCAAGCTCATGGACACCAAACTTGGCTGCATTTGGCTGACAGGTATAGTTTGGGGCCCAATTTAGTGAGGTGCGGGCTGCTATTGCCTGGGCCCAGGACCTGAAGACTGTCTTGGCCAGCCAGCCCATCCCCTTCTTAGGCAGGATCAGTCCCTCCAGGACTCTCACATGCATCCAGTCTAGTTTTAAACGGTCCCAACGATGAAGCTGCTTCTCTCGGGAGATGGAGGTGCAGTCGAACAGAGGTGTCATTACACCCCTCCACCCTCTGATTACCTCCATTCATAGCAGCCAAGGGCATCTCAGCAAAGAGCAGCTAACCCGAGCACCGATATACCCTTGTCATCGGCGGACATGCACACAATGGACCTCAAAAGCCCTGCCCCAACCCCTGCTAGGCAGGGAAGGCCTCTTCGTCAGCTTAACGAGTCCGATGATCTGCATACAAACAAGGGCAGGGAGGGGGAGGGAAGCAAAGGGCCCGGGGATGCTCTGAAACACATGGCCTGTCCTTGGGAAATTGTAGCCGGAGGGTAACAATGCGACTGGACCTTCATCTGGCACTGGGAATAGGCCCAGGGCTGCCTGCCCCAGTCATTTCAAATAAATCTCAGTTACTGATACAAAAGGCTCTCGGGAGGCCATTGATAAACCTCAGTGTGAAACCCAAACACTGCGCTACCTCCCGGTGAGGACGGAGCAGGTTTAGAATGGGTTAATTAGAAGGATAATGAGCTAACAAGCCTTCATTTCTGTTCAGTGGCTCAATGAGGAATTCATTAGAAGGGCTTAATCTAACCGAACAATTCCAAGGCTTAGTGAGATCGCCCATTGATTGCCAACCGGACTGTTTGTTTACAGGTTTTGCACCGGGTGGAGGGTCCCGCTCCTTCATTAGTGTTATTTTTTTAAGGCTATTATGATACCCCTCCTTGGAAGAGTTTGCTCAGGGCTGGGTCCAAGACTATGTCTTTCAACTGGATGAGAAAAGCATCAGCTCCCGCACTCGTAGGCATTGCAACCCCACTTTATACCCAGGCATGACATCTGGTGCAAACTTTGCAGCTCAGCCGCTGCTTTCATTGGAAACTCCCCACCAGAGGAGGAAACTAGTTAAGCATGAACGAGGCAAAATGACAAGGGTCGGGGTCAGATCCTCAGGTTTCTCTCCGCATGGAGAGGACACAAAAGGATGCAATTTAAAAAACCTCTTTCTGCAAATGGCTGAGCTGGGTATAGGGGCCAGGGTTTGTAGGATCCTGGCACATGGGGGAAGGGGTAGATCAGTAGCAAATCATTAGTGGGGTTTGGGGTGTGAAACCTGCTCTCCCTGCTTTCCATCTTAGCTTCTGTCCCTGCTCCTCTTGGCTAACACCAAGATTATATTATGGATATGGATACCCTGATGTTTGACTCTAGATCTGGGCTGCAGGGGTCTTGCTTTGGACTGGAGGTGGGATTGGAGCTCAACTGGGGTTTGGCTCTGATGCCGAGGTCCCGGCCGCAAGTGGGAGCAAAAACCCTCCCGACTCTGGGCCCAGAACCATTAAAAATACACAAATATCTGAATTCAAAACCTGCACCAACATACAAATGATCTGGGCTGCGAATTTCTGATTTCAATGTATTATTTCCTTCTGTAGTCATATTCTTCACTAACAGGGGCTGTCTCCGGTTTCCATTTGGTATGAAAGGGGCTATAGCAAATTATTGACTTTTATTCAAGACGCACACCTTCATGAGAATGGCATTTCCACAGGCGCACACATATCGCCCAGGAGCCTTTCAAAACCTATGAGGCCATAATCTGATCCGATTTACACCCCTGCAAATCAGGAATAATATCGCTGCAATCAATGAGCAAACCACTTCTCCCAGAGAACAAGCCTCGAATCCAGCCTGTGGCCTGGTCGAGCAGTTGATTGGAGGCATTTTATAATTGCCGAGCAGTTTTAAAGAGCGGCATTAACTTAAGAGGCCAGCCCCCTTGCCCCCCCCTGTGCCTCTGTGTCAGAGATGCATTAAACGCGCTACAGTGTATTAGCTGACAAAACCCAAATTGTTCTTTAATATTCCTAAAGCTGGTGTTAAGCACAATCACAACAATTTTCACTTTCAATGGAAATCTGACCCCTTGCGTGCCCTCTGCCCTGACCCCAGGCTTTCTCTGCAGCCATAAGGGACCTGGAGGAGCACCAGTTCCCAGCAGCAACGTGGCCCTTGAAATGAGGATCATTAAAAGCTTTGGATTTTCTCTATCTCGCTCTCCCCTTCCCCTCTGGCTGCTTTTCTGCCCGAATGTGATACCTGTTTCCCCCCTCTCTTCTCTTGGAAGGCCCTGTGAATAACTGGAAATCACTGTACATTATAGTCTAACTTAGGTTGACTTGCTGTGCATTTATTCATAGGACAGAGAGACGAGGCTGATTAGTTGTGGGTAAAAACCTGTATTCAGTGTGCTGCCCTGGTCATTTGTTGTCTGTCTGATCTTGGTCAAGGTGTTAACCTCCTCCTGCTTGTATTTCCCAGTCTCTAAAGGGGACACAATGAAACCTGCCTTGATCCTGATATTTAGGGACTGCCCTGTTGGCATCCTGGCATCTAAACTAGAGGTACTTAGCCTCGCTGCACCCCTCTCAGATGAATTTAGTAACACTCATGACAACACGAGACCAAGGAGGGACAGCTCATGAACTGGAAAACAGGCACATTTATTAAATGGCATCCCTTTCCCCCCAGCAAAACACAGAATTAAACTATGGGATTTAACAATACTGGATGCCGCTGAGGTCACAAGCTTTGGTAGAGTCACAGAGGAAGTAGATGTTCCCATGGATAGCAGGACCGTCCGGTTAGTGTTAAGCCTTTTTTGGAAGGGACGTAAAACTTTGGGTTTAAGCTCATCTGTAACTACTAGAGAGTAAAATGAAGAAGAGAAGACAAAGGGGGGATTTGGTAGCAGCCTTCAACTCCCTGAATAGTGGTTGCAAAGAGGATGGAGCTGGACTGGTCTCAGTGGGGGCAGATGGCAGGACAAGGAGCAATGGGCTCAAGTTGCAGCAAGGGAAGTTGAGGATGGATATTAGGAAAAACTTTCTCATGAGGAGGGTGGGGAAGCACTGGAACAGGCTCCCCAGAGAGGTGGTAGACTCCCCATCCTTGAAGGTATTTAAGACCCGAGTAGACAAAGCCTTGTCTGGGATGATGTAGTTGGGGCTGGTCCTGCTTGGAGCAGGGGGATGGACTAGATGTGACTCCTGAGGTCCCTCCCAACCCTATTTTCTGTGATCCTGTGACTTCTGCTGAGGTCAGAATAGCACACGTTTGCTGACTGTGAGTTCTTCTACCAAAGCAACTGGTGCTGGCTATTGCCAGATATGAGAAGGATCACAAGGCTAGTCCATTCAGGCCATTTTTATGTACTTATGAGTTTATCCCCTGTAACATCTTTATTTAAAAGAATGATTAAGGTATGGGGAATTTTTAAAGGATGGTGAGATGCCCATGGAAAGGCAGTTGGCTCCCTAAGGTCTGAGTGTATATAATAATGCATATAGTGTGTATATAATATATACTAATGGGGGAAAGATGATTATGGAACTGGATCCAAATATGCAGTTTCCAAAGCTTGACTTGGTCAGCATCATTGGTCTCATCTGACCTCTTCTCTCAATAGAAAGTTTGGCTTCTGGATCTGGGGCTTTCCCTAAAACTTCAGGCCTCCCAATCCCTCTCTGGCTAAGAAGCACCAACATTTTTCCCTTGTGGAATTCAAAAGTGACTTAGGACACTTGTCTGCTAGAGCGTCTTTTAGACTGATAGCACCTGAAACCTGAAAAAGGAGATGGACCTTGCAATTAAAAATGTACACCGAATTACCTCTGCTGTGAGTGTAGTGTAGGTAAATGCTTTGCCCGTGCAGTCTGCAAGCTTCTTGGGGCCGTCTCTCCCTATGTATGTGTTCAGTGTCTACCTACCATGCTAAGGGCCCAGCCTGGCTTGAGGTGTCTAGGTGTTTCTGTAATACACTATCAATTAAGTCTAATCTTGATGAATTCACTCTGCTTTGACCTTTTATTCATTTTTTTAATAGCGCTCATTCACCTTTGTAAAAAGTAGGCGATGGCATGGATAGTTTGGCAAATCATTCTCCCTGGAAAATTAAGACTAGCCATCAGAGATTTACAAACAGAAGACTATGTGCTGCATCCATATAACAGTTTATTTGTAGTGGAGCAGGCACCTTCCCTTGTGATGCACAGCAACTTGGATGGTTATTAAGAGAAAAAATCCAGAGATCTCCTTCTGTCTCTGCTATTCACACCCTTAAACTAAATCTTGCCTCCAGAATTCCCCATTATTTCAATGGGGGGCTGCTGAGAGATCTTGTTAGAAGTTAATTTTGCTTGTCCTAAGATGAAATCAGTGCATGAAGCTGTGCTTGATTTTGTTTTCTTTATTTTGGAAAGTTTGCTGTGCTTTTCCTATACGCCCCGGCACACTTATTAGGTAGCTATGCAGTGTGTGAACTTTTCTCAGGAGAGTCAGTGTGCACGGTATGGCTTTTCCTTTCATCATTATCATCATCATCATCATCATTGTTATTACTTTGCTTTATTTACCTGCTCTTTCAGAGAAGCCATATAAAAAGAGAGTGGGGGGGGGGGAAACCCTTCCCCATGTATTGTTCCCTATGAAAGCATCTCTCTTCAGCCCTCACCTTCTGTTCAGACGTCCCCAGCTTGAAAATAGAGAATGGCAGATTTGCGCTTTCTAAGCCCAGATGGGGCTCCTTTCTTCCTCTTCTGTAAGTTAATGGTGTCTTGCTGAGACCAACTGGGCATGTAAAGATTTGGGCAAAACTCACAGCGGTGGTCTCATAACCCAGAGGCTTCCCAGCCTCATCCCAACATGACAGCCAGTCCCTGTTGGAGCACGTAGATGGCTCTAATGCAGTGCCGAAGGATATATGAAGGCCGGTGATGATTACAAGGGGGATACATTTGTTTACCGATTGTTAAATAAATTAAAAGGCCACCTTAGACCACCAGCAGGCCATGGCACTGGAGACCCTTATCACTCGGCATTTAGAAGAGACCCGGTCCTGTTTGACAGATTTGTTCGCTTCCGCTGCTTCTGAATCAATAATGCAAGAGAAACTGGTTTGGATCAAAAAGACTGTTTTTCAGTT
>NW_005841845.1:2354586-2360479 GCF_000455745.1 Alligator sinensis | reverse complement strand
CGCTCTTCATCTCCCGCAAAGCTTATGGGCCAGATCTGCAATGGGTATAAATCAGAGTGGCTTCGTTAAATCCGCTGACATTGGGAATCTGGGTGAATTACTTGGTGCGCTGCGAGTGCTTTATTATGTCGAGTGCTAAAAGAAGGGGTAGCCAGGAGTGGCTGTGGATCCTCTGCAAAAATCATCTCGGAGTACTCCAGTATTATTATTACAACATTACTATTATTATTTTTGTCGTCGTGTCGTGGCGGTTGCCAGGATATGGTTTGTAAAGCCTCCATCCCAGCTCTGGGGCCCATTGTGCTCACCATTAATTTAGAAACATTGAAGACAGAGTCCCTGCCTCAAAGAGCTTACAGTCTAACTAGGTACAATAATGCCATGCCCACTAGTTGATGCAGCATCTCAGAAAGGACCAGTGACAACTAGATGGGACTAAATACTAGCGGATGTACAATAGGCAGTGGGCCTGGCATGGCTTTGTATATGGCTGCTGGCAGCTGGATCAAAGGAAGCCACAGGAAAAATGAAGAGAAGTGGCTCTGGTCCTCTCTCTGGATCTCAGAGGCATCATCCTGCTCCCCAGGAAGGAGATAGAAGTTATACTGAACCAGCTGACATGTCTTTTGTCTTGTTCTGTTGCCATTTGATAGGTCTACTGCCTGTCTCCTTGCTTGCCTCCATCTCTATTGTGGACCATGGCCCACATCACAGCCTTTGTAGCAACAGGATGGCGAGGCAGTTTTGTTTTATTGGGCCAGCGGTTGAAGACTGCTTTAATTAGGAAGCTCTGTATTCCCAAGGGATGATGTTCCAAATGGAGCCGACTTGCAGCTTCGGAGGCTGGTGACATTCAGCTGGTGCCCCACGAAAATATCCTACAGGCGTTGGGGATGTTGGAGACGTGGGCAAACTTAAACCTCTGTCAGAGTGGATATCTAATATCCATAGGGCAGCAAAGCAAATCATAGGATCTTGGAAATTGAGGTTTGGAAGGGATCTCAGGAGGTCACAACTAGTCCACCCCCCTGCTCCAAGCAGGACCAGCCCCAACTACATCGTCCCAGACAAAGCTTTGTCCAGCTGGGTCTTAAAAACCTCCAAGGAGGGAGACTCCGCCACCTCTCTGGGTAACTTGTTCCAGTGCTTCATTATCCTCTTCATGAGAAGGTTTTCCCTCATATCCAACCTCAACTTCCCTTTTCTGCAGCTTGAGCCCATTGCTCCTTGTCCTGTCATCTGCCCCCACCGAGAACAGCCCAGCTCCATCCTCTTTGCAGCCCCCCTGCAGGGAGTTGAAGGCTGATGTCAAATCCCCCTCGGTCTTCTCTTCTGCAGGCCAAATAAACCCAGTTCCCTCAGTCTTTTCTCTCCAGTCCTGTCCCCCAGCCCCACAACCATTTTCATTGCCCTCCGCTGGACTCGTTCCAACGTGTCCACATCCTTTCTATAGTGGGGGACCCAAAACTGGACACAGGACTCCAGATGTGGCCTCACCCATGCCAAATAGAGGGGGATCATCACATCCCTCGATCTGCTGGCACCGCTCCTACCAATGCAGCCCAGGATGCCAGTAGGCTTCTTGGCACCAAGGGCACACTGCTGGCTCATATCCAGCTTATTGCCCACTGTAATCCCAGGTCCTTTTCTGCAGAGCTGCTGCCCCACCAGTCAGCCCCCAGCTTGTACCGGTGCATGGGATTGCTCTGTCCTACGTGCGGGGAATTTGCACTTGTTTTTATTGAACTTCATGAGATTTCTTTTGGACCAGTCCTTCAATTTGTCGAGGTCTCTCTGAATCCTAGCCCTACCCTCCAGTGTATCTACCACTCCCCCCAACTTGGTGTCATCCATAAACTTGCTGAGGGTGCATCCATCCCATCTTCCACATTCTTGATGAAGACACTGAACAAAACCAGCCCCAGGACCGACCCCTGGGGCACTCCACTTGATACTGGCTGCCAACTAGGCATTGAGCCATTGATTATTATCCTTTGAGCCAGACAGTCCACCCAGTTTTCTATCCACCTTACACTTCATTAATCCAACCCTTAGCTTGTACGCAAATGCCATACAGACACAACACAAATACAAATGGCCACAATGGGAAAAATAATAATGGGGTCTATTATGTAGAACCAACCACACCGTCTTTTGGAGGTCATCATTTGTCTCTTTACAACCTACTTAATGCTCTTTTTAAGTGTACTTCCCCTGTGTAAAGTGGCTCTGGATCCGTGTTGGGTAAACCTGACTCCAGGCTACCTGTGCTTTAACAGAGGAGAAGGGTAGTAAATTCGATCCCACATCTAAGCGTTTTCAGAAGGGTTGTTTTGCCATCTCTTTTTAAAGAAGTTTAAAGGGAGGTTAAAGGTGAAAGGCAGGGAACTTAAGACCATACTTTGCCCTCAGATGTCCGTGAGCACCGAATACTGAGATCCTGTGGGGAGTTTCACATATAGAACTGATTCTTCTTGAGGGACTTTCATACTGGAAGGAGCTCTGAAATTAGATTTCCTGATAGGTGCATATCTCTCTCCTTACCCAAACACACACATACCCATCTGATCATCTCTCAGTTTGCTAATGCCATGCTTGCGGTACCATATCTGCATCCATATCCATGGAAACAGATTGGGATGCCATGCACAAAGCATACTGTTGAGCTGCCAGAGGAGGGAAAGCCACAATATGGGAGAAATCCCCTTTGTAAGCCACCTGTCTCCACACGAGAGGCCGACCATGTAAATTAGCTTTTGTATAAATGTTCTTGTTTCAAGTTTCTTCAGGTGCAAAGTCTCCCTGTTTGACAGCCCATCAATCACATCTGGGGACACCATTAATAAAGCTGTCCCCACATCTCCCTTGAGCTTGAAGAAAGAAAAACTCTGTTAGCCATTATTATATAAAATTAACTCTCCTTATTTTAAACAAATGGTCATTGCCCCCTTCTTTCTGCATCTTGCAGGAAAAATAAAACCCTGTGAACCAAGGTGGCAGACATTCACATTTCCTTGTAGAGCGTGCATGTACGGGCACAAGCTTCGCCCTAGTGTAACGTTATAGATGGTAGCTAGATGAAATTAAAGGAATAAGTCCAAGAACAGGCAAGTTGGTGACAACTGGCTTCTGTCTTATACTTTGATGGGTGAAGAAGGGGACTACACTGGATGTTGTAAATGGATGGCGTGTTGGTGGCTTTGATGGAGATGCACTGAGCAAATTGGACTCATCCTAGCTGATACCACTTGGGAATGGCTCAGTAGGGAGTGTTGCACTGCAGGTCTCAAGGCAGTGCCTTTGACAAATCAAAAGTTTCCTGGATTTTTTTTTAAGTTAGGTGAAACCAATATGATTGTTCAATCTGACCTCTAGATAGCATAACTTGGTCATTTCCGTACGTGGCCAACAGCTGATTGGTTGAACTAGATCATGGAAAGACGCTCGGTCTTGATTCATTCGTTCCAAGCAGCGGAGAATTTGCCAGATACCGTAGAAGTCTTGTGCTACGCTTAGTTACCCCCAGTCTTAAAGACTTGCTTTTTATTTCCAATTTGGACCTTGCTGACTTCAGCTTCCAACCCCTGGATCTTGTCCTGCCTTTGCCTGCTCGATTTAAGGACATGCTGCTATGGGATGTCTTCTCTCGGTGCAGGTAATTATAGACCGTCATCAAGCCTGTCATTATCTGCTCCAGGGGGCCAAATGGAAGGGGGAACTACCTCCACCAGGGTCTGTGCAGACTGAGAGCTTGCTCTGAAAATGCCCCACCAGGGATTGCAGGAGGGTGATGTCAAAAAGGCGCCTTTGGACCCTGGCGTTCTTGCACTGACTTTTGCGTAGAGCCATGTGCATTTGTGCCAGCTGAGGATCTGGCTCCTGTTAGCTTCACTGGTTGTTCTGCATATGGGAGGAATGGCAGATCAGATCCCAAGAGACTGTTGCTTAAGTAGCTTTCTCTCTTCTCTGCCAAATATTCTCTTTACAAACTAGAAAGAGCAACGGTATGATGGGAGGAATCTTCCTCTCCTCGTCTAGCTCCTATTGCTACCTTTACGCAGGCACGTAGAAGAGGTCTCCTTTTTAGTACACGTGTTTCCTAGGAGCTAAGAGTAACCTTCCCCGATGCCTCATCTTACCAAAGCATTGAACGCTGAATCCTTTCCTGCCACCCTCCCTCCTCTGTCAACCCTTGCTGTGTCAAAAGCTTTCTGGGAGTTGATGAATCCATGCACAGTGGTAGGTTATATTCATTTGTCTTCTTCTCCAGTTCATTTATCACAATGAGTGCTCTGTTGTGGAGAATCCTGATGGAAAGCCTGCTTATTCTCCTGCCTGGTTGGAACACGGCATTTCAATCAGCTGATTGCTTATTACCGCTATCTTGCTGGCAAATCTAGACAGCACACAGAAGGGTGGAGAGGTCTTCCTTTGTCACTCTTCTCGTGTGGAAGAATGATAATAGCATTCTCATTTCTCTCCCACTGCATGCTGTGAATAGATTTGCTTTGCCTTTCATTTCTCCACAACTACTGGACTTTCCCAATTGACATGCTCATGACACACGAAGGCTTCACTTTGCCGCACACCTGTGGGCAGTCTGTTGTCCCTCCTGTCCTCTATTTCCTTGTCTCATTAGGTGAGGGATGACAGGAAGAGTACATCTGTAGCATAATGTCTATAGTAGAATCAGACCTGTCACCTCTGCAGAGTCCTCTGAGGATCTCAAAGCACTTTACTATCATGAGTCAACCCATTGCTAACACTGCAAATGTGACCTAGCAGCCTTTGAAACCCCTTAGGGTTAGGTAGACAAAGCCTCTCTTAGCTGTAGTTTGAACTAATGTAATTTATTCTGGTTTCAAGTCCAACAAATTATGGCTACTGGTGGTTTCGCCCGTCTACGCACAGTGTTTTCACTGTTGCAGCCCCTCAATCCAATATTGCCAATCCTATGAATTATGGGCTGCCGGCATTGCAAAAGCATTGAAGGATTTAACCTTTAGAACAAAAATTAAAAAATAACCTTGGGAGATTGGCTTAAAACATGCATTTGATAAAAGATCTCAAAGTGCATGCTGCCCCTTGATACCCAGTTCTGGGTCCATCCTTTCAGCAACAAAAGAGTTAGCAGAGGCAGGTTATGCAGTTTGGAGACTTAACATAGCATTTGAAACAAATGGATTCCACACAGCAAAGCGCACCAGGGGTTTATCATTCTCTTGACAGGTAATTTTCTCCCTAGGGAAAATAGCCTAGACTTTTGCAAAGCACCTCTTGGTGGGGAAAATGAAGTAGTTCTACTCTTGACTGCAGGAAGCAAGCCTTTGAGATGTGTTTACTTGCTCTTTTGCACTCTTCCAAGGCCCTGAAAGCATGGGTGGATTCTTTGTTATCCTCTGCATGAGCAGACAGCCATTACCCACTACATTTCATCCGGCATATTATTATTTATTACAGTATAGATTCAAGACCCTAGTCATGGGTCTTGACCCCTTTATACTAAGCACTCTACTTACACAACAAGAAGCGCACGCCTCAAAAACACGCACAGTCTAAGGACTCCTTTTCACTGCAAAGTTACCTTGAGTTGTACCATCAACGTGGCCTCTAATTCACATCCCATCCACACACATCCAGCCTTAACTGTTGCACAGTGGTGCTGATTCAAGACCCTAGTCATGGGTCTTGACCCCTTTATACTAAGCACTCTACTTACACAACAAGAAGCGCACGCCTCAAAAACACGCACAGTCTAAGGACTCCTTTTCACTGCAAAGTTACCTTGAGTTGTACCATCAACGTGGCCTCTAATTCACATCCCATCCACACACATCCAGCCTTAACTGTTGCACAGTGGTGCTGATGACTTGAGCTGGCTGGCCCTACAGAG
>NW_005841845.1:2348445-2354576 GCF_000455745.1 Alligator sinensis | reverse complement strand
AGCCAGGGGCCAACACAACCCATCTGTAGTCTGGACTCAGGCTACCACTGCAGGTATGCTGCCAGTCATTGGTGATGCATAGGGCATGCATGCAGGAGCATGTGCACCCCCTGAGATCAGCCGGGCACCCCTTGGACACCCAGCCACGAAACTGGAAGAGCCAGAGGAAATGCACTTCCAGTTTCACTGCTGGCTCGGTGATCATCTGCTGGCCTCCCCTCCCCCCAGTTGGCAATCAGCCACTGGGGGACTCCCCCACCAGCGATCGGTGGGGGGGGACCCCCCGCATCGGCAATCTGGTGCCCCCCGCAAGACTTGGGAGGCACCAGTCGCCCATGCTGCCAGTCCTCCAGGGATGCATCTCCCCACTCTCCTGTGAAATATGAAACATCATAACCAGAAGGAAACATAATTCTGCATCCTGCTTGCCACCAGACAACAGACACCTTTGAGATAAAAAGAAGGTTCTAACTTTTATCTGAGCCTAATCTGCACAAAATGAACTATTCCAACCAGGAGATCTTACAGCACCTTCAGCTCTCCTGTGAAATATGCATTTTCATTTCCACCTAGGAGAAATTTTACAATTTTTGCCTTCTCCTATGCCTGAAGAAGGGTGTGCACGCCCAAAAGCTTGCAAATAAATATTTTTTTTTGCAAATATCTAGTTGGTCTAATGAAAGTTATCACCTGTACCACGAGTTCTGATTCCTTCCTGCTAGTCCTCCAGGGCCTTCCCACAATTCCCAGGGAGAGACCAAATCACTGAGAAAGAATTTATAGGCTGGATCAGCTCGTTAAGAACCACAGGAGGTGACTCCAGAAGTCACACTGCTACACCTGAGGGTCCGTGTCATAGTGTGTTGCTGTCTCTTCAGTCCTACTGACCTGAGACAAGTAACTAGAGTGAGGGTGACTCAAGTTCATTCTTCAGTGAAGACACCCCATTGAATCAGGCATTACCTCTTCTCCAGCACACATTGTTACTTTCCTTGTATAAGCTATTGAGAGAAAGACTTGAGGTAGAGAGGATGCGGTACTTGTATTTTAATTATTGACAATCTCTCTTTTTTTGTCATTTTTTGGCCATTTTTATCAATACAGCTGAAAAAGCATTTTCCTTTCTCAAAATCCTCATTTTCAAAAAGCAAAGTTTTTAAAAACGTTGAAAGAGTTATACAATGATCCCTAACATGTCTGGTTTTCTGAAAACTTTGGTAAGCAGAAAAAAAAAGGGGGGGGGGATAACCATTTTGATTAAAAAAAAAGACAGCAAAAATTTGTGAAAAGAATATCAATTGTTCTATTTTGAACACTGACATAGAAACAACTGGTATTTTAAAGCAGAGCAGGCATGCAGGAAAACATTGTGGACCATTTGCTAGTGCTTTAATTTTCAGGGGAATTTGGTGAACATTTCAAATCTTTGAAAAATGGAGAATTCCTTTTACAGTGCCTAAAAACCATAAACGCATCGCAAACTGTTTTGTTTGTGCTTCTAAAAACCAGAGATTTTCAGTGGCTTCTAGAGGGTTCTTTTTGCATGAAAATATTTAAGCCAACTCTCAGGTGCACCACAGTTGCTTCTCTCACCTAACGGCACTAAGCATTTTGCAGGCAGACCCCAAGATTGAAGCCATTTCATCACCATAAATAGAGTAAATATTTAGATACGACACCAGAGCTAGCATAGAGCAGGCTGGATCCTCAGCTGGTGACCTGACCGCAGCTGTGCCAATTCGTGCCAATGCAAGGTTGGGTCCCTGTGTTTTTCAAAATCAGTTTTCCTCTCCTCCACTGTCCATAGAAACTTTGAGGGTTTTTTTAAATAGAAGTGAGAAATTAAAAAAAAAAAAATCAAAATGCAAACGGTTTCCTTTTTTTCCTCATTTTAGAACATAAGAACATAAAAATTGCTATTTGCTGGGTCAGACCATAGGTCCATCTTGCCCGTTATCCTGTGTCATAGTGGCAGAGAGTAAATGCTGAATTTTGCTCAAGAAAGGTCTGAATCAGAGCTGTGAATTAGTGCAAAACTCTGTCAGATCAGACCATTCATGGTTTGCAATTCAGCTTGCCTTCACTTTACACTTAAGAGGTTCCTCTAGATGGGATGAGGTCAAACTCTGAGAACAGACTAGTCTGGTTTAATTTTGTTTAAATTGTTCAGGTGGGACTCACCAAATGGGTGTGGTTACACATGGCCTCATAAACCCTTTCTCTTAGTATGTAAGCAGGGTACACAGCCTTATAAGAAATGGTATATTTTTGGTAGTTTTGTATTATAATTTCATTTTTAGGACACCCATAGGAAAGAAGACAGGAGTTTACACTACCTGAATCTCTCTAAGAAGAGTCGGCTCTTAGGCTAGATCTACATCCTGGAAACAAAGACCTGGTAGGTGGCCCAGAATGACAAAGGCAGGGTTTGGTTCTTGCTGTTGGTGACCATCTCTGTCCCATGACTTGTGGGTTTAATGAAAATAAACTCGAATGCTGAGGCCCTGCATCACTGCTTCTCTATGGGTGTGTCAACACATGCTGATTTAAGGTGCATTACCCATTTTTAAGGTGCATTAAGGATGCGGGTCTACATGTATGATTTTAAGGTATTCGTGCCTAAATGTTTTGCAATTTGTGCAAAAGGAGGTATCAAATTTATGTGCAAATAGCTAAAGTGCCTTAACGCATATGCTGATGCACTAAGGTGCATTAATGCTGTGGATGTTGACTGATTTGGGATGAAGTCAGTCTGCGCATCACGTTAATGTGCCTTAGCACATGCACATGTAGATGCGCACCTAAGTCACCTTAATGTGCATTAGGCAAATGCACGTTAAGTTTAGACGTGCGTAAAAGCACGTATCGACATGCCCTATGACAGTGATTCTCAAACTTTTTCGGCTCAAGACACCCTTCATTAGACGTGAGGCTCCCCTGGGAAAACACCAGCTTTTTGTTTTCACTTGTTTTTTGATTGGGGAAAGATAGTAGAACAGGTTTTCTGTTGCAAAGTACCCGGAAAGATCACAACAGGGCAGAATGCGTTTAACACTCTGGATTCCTATTTGAAACCTCTGGGTTTATCTTGTGACTCATGTGTGCACATTGCTAACATGTTGTGGCACCCTTGAAAGGATCTCAAGGCACCCTGGTCACAAATCACCGCTCTATAAGATACAGACCCTCAAGGTCTTGACATCCATTGTTTTTTAGCAAAGGATCAAAAATTATAATACCCTGCCGACATTAAAGAGATTGCACCAAGTGTAATTACAGTGACTTAGTTTATTCTCCATTGAGGTAAGAGTGCATTTGCATTGGTTCAGTGTATCTCCCCCAGGGCTTTGCAATATAGTAACTGCACTGATGTCCTTATAGAAATGCTAATTTCTCCAATTTCGGCATGCGATCAAATCACTTTAACTCTCAGGTACTCATGCCTGAGCTCTGCAGGGGAAAGTGGAAGCTGACAATCCTGCAAGGAAATATTTACTAGGGCATAAAAAAACAACCCTACCCCATTTCCACTGAAATTGCAGACAAGAGTGTTTGAAATTGCCCTAATGTTTGGAAAAAGCAGATTTCCAGCAAACCGTCTATGTCAGGGCTGTGCCAGACCTGAGCAACGTGCTTGTGCCATCGAAAGTGAATGTAAGAACATAAACACAGCCTCTGCTAAGAAAACAGAGCCCTTCATTCATCACCTGCCTTTTCCCCTCTGGCTTTTGTCTCATGAATATGTCCAGCTGGGTCTGAAAATAGTTGAAAGCTCTTCCTCCCTGCAGGCCTGGAGGGGTCAGTTCTCTAGTCCCAGACCTGCAGGTAATGGGCCTTATAAAGAAATAATGAATTGGAAAGCAGGGGGAGGGAAAAAAAAAAAAAGACTTCTTCCAGGCAAATAACTTGGGCACGCAGCCCTTTTGCTTTCAGCAATGTCATTATTCCAGTGCTGAGCTTGCAAAGTTACCTTCCGATGACTGCTTCTTTAGGAAGATGGTTTGCCCCTTTATAGCCTATTCTGTATCACTCTTAATAATATTAAGAGTTCAGATTTTATGCAGTGCCTTTAGTCCTGCACGATTCATGGAGATCAGCTCTGTGGTCTGCACTCAAATGCAGCCACGTTTAGAGTGAGAGACAACCACCAACTATGTCAGGAGAAACTTGACCCCAACCCAGGGCACGTGTGCTCCAGGGAGCACGGGCAGCTGCTGTGCGTGGCATGTGGCATGTTGAGGAGGGGGCGGACAGCAGAGCAGCAGATCAGGGAGGGCTAAATTTGTGGCAGGCTTAGATTTGTGGTACTCCCTCCCAAGTCATTGTTGGCTACCACTGAACTTGGAGGCCAGACTTGATGTAGAGGTACAGGCACCGGGGAAGGAGTGAAGAAATGCCCCGTGGGACTTCCCAGAGACATCGTGCATCAGTCATTCATGACTTGAAGGACCAGAAAGGGAGCGCTGGAGTCGTCCTGCTATTGCATACTGCCCCATAGCCCTTAGGAACGGTGCTACTCTGGGACACTGGTGTCTGGGGTAGAATTCAAAAGGAAACGCTGAAAAATAGCAGAGATACTGAAAACATTTCCAGTCCTGAATCCGGACAGAAAAGCAGCATCTCAAAAAGTTTTAGGCTAAAAAAAAAGGATGTAGCTCCATTAAGATTCTTCGCTTATGAATGATTTATTTCTTTTGAATTTGGCTGGTTTCCAGCTTCCAGCTGCTGGTTTCTATGCTAAAGTGGTATTTTTTTCCCCCATGAAGTCACCTCTCACACATTGAGCTCTTCCGTCATCTCGCTGTAAGGCATTTTCTCCACCTCTCCGCTCATTTTTGTGGGTCTTTTCTGGTCTCTCCAATTTTTCCACCATCTTTCTAAGTGGTTGGCACCTGGACTGTATGCAGTATTCCAGTGTCGGTCTCAAAATACACAGAAATCACATTGCTGTCCTACTGGATACGTCCCGGTTTATACACCGAGGGTCCCATTAGCTCTTTTTTTGCCATATCATTGCATTCATGTTGGCCTCCTTTGACCCCTAAACCCCTTCCAGAGCCCCTGCTTTCCAGGACACTGTGCTCCCTTCTGTAGACATGGCTGCATTCCCTGTTCCTAGTTAAATTCGACCAGGTCTATTTAAAATTCAGTCAGAAGGTGGTTATGTCTTGTTAGAAGGCAGCGGTCGGAAATGGATTCATCACTCTACACTATTGGTTTTGCAATTCATACAGCCTCCTCCTCAATTCAATTTATTTTTATGTAGGGTCTTTAACACACCGTCTCTCCAAACGCTTTAGCAGATAGAACTAAAATAATGAGATAACGCTTTGCCAAACTGTGTGTAGTAGCTCCCAGATGGCCGGGAAGGTAAAGCAATATGTGCAGATAGAGCCGAGAGTGGAAGGCGGAGACAGCTGTAATTTAGAAGCAGCGATCGCATAAACAAACAGACTATTACCGCGAGCGGCAAACTGATGGAGGGCGAGGAAAGGCGGGGAGGAAGGTGTGCGGCAAAGAAGGGAATTAGGGAGAAATTTGCAATTGAAGGACTAGGCGCTCAGTAGGGGAAGGGATTCTATGTGGGGAGATGGATCAATGGGAGTGAAACAGCACCAAATCTCCTGGGCTTATATAGCGCCCAGCACAGTGGGTTCACTGATCATGAGTGGGGATTTTAAGTATTCCCTGGCCCGGCAGGGAATAGTTGCTGCTATGGGAAGGGCGTCAGTGAAGCCAGCAGCTGCCAGATGTTTTAACCCTTTGACAGCCCCCTGCTGCCATTGCTGCTTCCTGTCTCAAGTGGCAATGGGAAACATTGAATAGGTGGTGAGAAAAGTGGCTGTGGGGATGCCAAAAGGTCTCTACATCCACCGGCATTAACCTGCTGGCCATGCTGATTCTTCCCTCCATAGGATCAGCACCTATCCTGATGGGGGCTGAGGCTGATGAGAGAGATCCTGCCTCTGCTCCCCATAGCTGGAGCCTCAGCCCCCTTCACCGTCATTCTGGTGTCCACTCCCTCCATCCTGGTGCCCCCCTTAGCACCTGGGACTTGCGCCCCACTTGCCCATCTCTAGTTGCACTACTACCAGGTGCTAGATATATATATTAGAGTGGTGCTATATATA
>NW_005841845.1:2301065-2348282 GCF_000455745.1 Alligator sinensis | reverse complement strand
TTTGACTGGGATGATGTAGTTGGGGCTGGTCCTGCTTGGAGCAGGAGGTTGGACTAGATGTGACTCCTGAGGTCCTTTCCACCCTCATTTTCTATGCTTCTATAAAATAATTGTGAGAGTGCAGCATAACATTACTCTGGCCAAGATCTAGAAATGTTTTTATGCAGGTGGGTGAGCCCATTGACTACTGCCATTGACTTACAATTTGGAATCAATCTGGTTAAAAGTTTTCAATGAAACCATCTTTCCATCCAAAAGTGCTGATTTGTCAAAAGAGTACTGTTTTGGAAAAAAAAAGGGGGTGGGGGTGCAAAAACTTGTTTCAATATGATGAAATTACCCAACATTATCTGTGTGAGGTATCAATAGGGCTTTGCACAATCTCCACTGCATTTTTCCTCAGTGCAATGGGAGACTGCACAGAAGGGTTCATGGAGTCATGCAAGTTTGCAGAGCAAGGAGTCTGGGTTCAGGTTGTCTGATGCCCATGTTGCATGCTAGCCACTAGGCCATGCTTCCTGCCTTACCATCAGCTGGGAGAACAGATTTCACTGCAAAAAGGGGGAAGCCCAGAGCTTGCCGCTAGTGGAAGCAGGCGGTGATAGACTGTGAGTGACCAGTGAACCAGATCACTTGATTCACTAAGCTCTGCTGTGAGAATCCAGTTGCCCCTGCAAACACTATTACAGCTTCGCCACAGGAGAAAGTAATGCCAGGAGTTCTTCAGATCAGCTCCGCGGGAATCAAAACAATTATGTTGCAGTGCAGACCGGATTTGGGGCGGTGGGGGGGATAAATACACCCTGATATGATTTCACTGGTAAATCTCTGCCCAATGCCCGTACAAATCCAGCTTTCTGGCTGCTTTTATTTCAGTGGCTCTCATCTTCGCTTAGTGGCTGCCTCTCCACGGCCATTGTCATGGTATGTAGACTCCAAGGGTTGGACTGACCTGGGGAGAGGGTGCAGTGGGAGTTGATCTCTGAAGGGCCAGGGATGTCAGAGTACAGGAATGGACTCAACTGGCCAGTATCTCCCTCTGTGCCCAGTCCACAGCGAGTGCGAGTCTAGTATCGCCTCAGGTAATGGGGCAGAGCATCGTCTCCCAAGCTGTCGTTGCTTGTGCTAATGGTCACCGGTGCAGTCCTACGAATCGCTATGACATGCCACTCTACTCAGCGCTGGCTGGACCTCAGCTGGAGGATGGTGTCTGGTTTGGGGCTGACATTTTAAGAACTGGGGAGGATCTAATGGCGAGTGATAGAGAAGACAAAGGGGCTTACAGGCAAATTGTATGAGGACAGTTCAAGAGGAAACAAGGTTTGTTTAGCCTGGAGAAAAGGCGATGGAGGGAGGAGGGACAAGAGAGCCATAAAGAGGAAGAACAACTGTTCTTCTTTGCCACAGCAGGGAAATGAGGCAACAAGCTGACACTGCAGCCAAGCAGATCCAGACCAAATCTTGGGAAGTGCATCTACATGAGATGCTTACTGCGGAGTTGCCTAATTAGCTCTGCAGTAAGGCATCACCATCTACACGAGTGGTGCCATTAGGCCAAACTAAACTAATTAACTCCACTGTAGCATAGGACTGCCCAGCACAAGTATTATTCTACAGTGGAGTTATTTACTCTGCAGCAATGCACATGTAAATGGTGACCAGGGCTGGCTGGAGCACAAGGGTGCTACAGTGCAGGGCTGCCTGCCAGTTAGTCCCACAATGCCTTGTGCCCCAGGCAGCCCCTCCGTAGCAAGTTAAGCTGGGCAGGAGCAGACCCAGGCTGGCAGGCTGCCCCCGCACCCCACTCCAGGCTCTTTGCCAGCTAGGGCTGTGCTGCCCTGGCTCAATGTGCTACAGTTCCAGGTGCACGTGTAAATGCTGCGTCTGGGAGCAATAAACTCCAGTGCAAACTGTCTGTGCTCCAGTTTGTGCTGGAGTTTATTGCATCAAATTAATTTGATGTGTAGATGCGGCCAGGAAGAACTAACCTGTCAGAGCAGTAGACCCAGATGTCCAGGGAAGCTCTGGCACCTCCTTCACTGAAGGCTTTTGAGAGGAGGCTGGACCAATCTGTCTGGGATGGTTTAGGAAGAACATATCCTGCATCTGTATGAAAGGGGTTGGACTTGAGTGCTGAGGCTGTTGCAACCTTATGAGCCTAGAAGCACAGGGCCTGGGTGCTGAGTATCTCCTGGCTAGAAGAGCTGGAGAGCATCCGACCCCCTATCCTTCAGTCAGAGGAACGGAGAGAGTGCTACATACACCCCTTGGAGAGGTGGAGCTACACACTTCTCCTGCCATGTCTAGAGAGCCTCAGCCTGCCTCTGGCATGCAGAATGCAGCTTGCTCCTGCCCACACAAATGGCATAACCCAACCCCTGCATAGTTGTTTTTGGTGCCAGGCAATAATGGAAATGATAATGGGAAGGGATCTCTCACGTCAAATGCAGATCATGGGTCAGGATCCAGGTTCTTAAAGGCCTTAGAGCTTAGCACCATCCTGCTAAAAGTTGGGGTGTGGATCCAGATTTCAATCCAGGCATGTGGGTAGAGTTTCCCAGGGCCAGGCCAAAATCTTCAGCTGTCTGGGGGCTGCGCCCTATGGGAGCTGGTGCCATGTTGTGGGGGTGAGGTTTTTGGGTGGTGGTGCCTTTCGGAGGGGTATGCCCTGCTGGAAGGGTCCTTGGACATCAAGGACTTGGAGCTTCTTTGGACATCTGGTGGGCCTCAAGCCAATAGTGACCTGGGGCAATGGCTCTTCCTGTCCCCTCTGTTTGCACCCTCATTTCAACCCCCTTTGTGCACCAGGTTTCAAGGGTGCTCAGATGGGGGATTTTGATATCACTCACAAACACATACATACACATGTATATGTATATGCATATGGATGTGTGTGTGTGTGCATATATATGTATGTGTGTGTGTGTATATATACACGCGCACACACACACACACAGATATACATACACACACACATACACACACACATCTATAGCCTATAGCCATAAAGAGGAAAAGAAGAATATATATAGGCTATACTGGTATATATATATATATATATATATAAAAAACAGCCTAGTAAGGAAATGTGAATTTTGATTATATTTCATATAATGAGTTTTGAAAAGATTTGGAGCTGAATTAAAAGTAACAAAAAGCCAGGGAGATAAATGACCCTTATATTCCATTCAATTGGCTTTTGTGCCGCTCGTTGCATAGCGAAGCCTTGTTAATACATTTTGCAGAACGTTGGGCCATTTGTCATTGGAATCACACTTTGTATGGGGTGGGAGGGGAAACTTTTCTCCATTTCCCCCCCACCCCAGTGTGTTTGCTCCAAACCCCACCAGCTCCCTGGGCCCAATCCGCAGCTGGCATAAAGCAAATTGGTACCAATGGAGATCTGCTAGGCGATACCTCCTGAGGATTGGTCCTTTTTGTTTGTAATAGTTCATTAATGGGATCCATAAGTAGCTCGTAAGCAGGACTGCAGATAACATTTCCATGCTGTATATGAATAGCCCTAGTCCATTGAAGGAAGTCCAGTTATATATCTTATTCTTTCCTTTTATTTTCCCCAGGACGCTAGCATGCCTCCATCTCTAGAGGGAAAAAAAACAAGCCTTATTTCCTTTGCATTTCCATAATTTGGTCCCCCCCCACCTTCCCCTCTTTCTGACATTTGTTGCCTATAAGCTATTAAAACTCTTTTGCCAGGGGTATTTTTCCTCCTTTTCCATCTGATATTCACAACTTCATTGCAGCTGGATCAATGGCTGCAAATTTGCTTTATGACAACTTGGACAAACCCGTGATGGATCAGAAAGGGCCTCAAAGTAGGCCGAAGCCTGCTAAAGTCAAGAGCACCTGACACGTTTGTTAAAGACCTCATTGACCTCCGACCCTTGGGTTGCTTTAGTATTGATTTTGAAGGCCTGGGCTCAATTGCCCTGGAAGTAGAGTCATATGGAATCGCATGCTTGGCAGGGAGATGGGAGTTTTATAATGGGAACAGATCAATGTGGAATGATTTAACACACAGGGACCTGGAGGCTTGGCATGAAAGTTAAACAATAATTGAGTTTGTGGACTCGAGCCGTTTCAGAGAGGCGGGCTGCCTGTCTTGCTAAGGAACCATTCAGGGGACCAGGCGAGGGCTGTACAAAGGGAAACAGCTCACCGGGAATCCCAGGGAGTTGGAACAGGTCTCACACTCATTTGAATGGCTTGTGTGGAACAGGGACAGTTCTGCGGGGAAAAAGGGACCCAAACATCATTAATCTTCGACGGGCAGGTGTCAGAATTGTTTCTCTAAAAGCTGCGGGGTGAAAATAATAGGGGGTGTAAACTGGCAGAGCTGCCAGAGCTGCACTGAAATCCGGAGCGCTCCACTGCTTTACGCTAGGGGACAACGTGGCCCAGCTGAGAAAGGTGTGCATGGGTTGGATGTGCTCCCTAGAATCTAAGATAACTTTGGTTTTGTTGAATCTACTGATGGCAATTAATGCATCACTTTGCATTATGTTGTAAGTGTATTCAGCACTGTCCAGCCAGGCAACGCTTACCTACCCTTGTGCCTCGAGTCACTTTATTTAGGGGTGCATTTGGATGAAAGCAACACCAGTGATTTTAAGTTGCTATAAAAGTGTGTGTGTGTGTGTGTGTGCGTGTGTGTGTGTGTGCGCGTGTGTGTGTGTGTAGATCCAAGGAACATGCACCAGTACTGCTCATATCTATCTATCTATCTATCTATCTATTAGGCCTGTGCAAAGCAGGGAGTATTTGCTTCAGATTCGGATTTGGTTGATTCGGAGGACAGTGATTCTATTTCGTGATTCGAATCACTGTCCCGAATCAATTCAGCCGAATCTGATTCGGAGATTCGGCTGCTGGCGAGTCTCTGAATCTCCGAATTGCCTAGGCCCACCCGCTGCTCGCTCTCCCAGCCCGGCAGTGGCTGCCCTGCCTGCCCCAGCTCCTGGCACTTGGAAAAAAAAAGCCCTGGTTCACCGGGTGCTGCTGGGAGGGAGGTAGGGGATGATCCCTGCTGTCCCCCACTTCCCCACACTGTGTGAGCCCCCCACTACGAGCCCCTAAACCCCACCACTGCCCCACACTGCACAAGCCCCCTGACCCCTTCATTGCCCCACACTGCATGAGCTCCCCAACCCCCCTTCTGTCCTAGCCCCCCTGCCCCCCGCCTCCATGGCTGCCTCACCTGCCCCAGCTCCAGCCCTTTAAGAAAAAGAAAACTGAGAAAAACCCTGGGACTCACCAGATCTTGGCTCATGGGGGGGGCAATCCCTGCTGCCCCCACTGCCCCATGCCATGTGGGGGGCTCTGCACAAGTCCCAAGGCTGCTGCAGGAGTCCCAGGATTTTCTTGGTTTTTTTTTCCTTAAAGGGCCGGAGCTGGGACAGGAGGGGCAGCCATGGGGGAGGTGGGGCTAGGGGAGCAGGGGGCTCATGCAGACCCCCCCACACAACACGGGGCAGTGGGGATCACCCCCTGCCTGGCAGCACCCGGTGAGATGGGGCTTTTTTTTAAAGCACCGAGAGTTGGGGCAGGTGGGGCAGCCATGGGGTGGGGCTGGGGGGAGCGGGCAGGGGTCAGGGGGCTGGGGGAGCAGACAGAAGATGGGGCCTGGCAGGGGTACCCCCATTGTTCCCTTCCCCACCTCGCAAGCCCACCCCCCGGGCCTACTTACTAGCTCCTCGTCCAGCTGCAGCCACCAGGGACTCTCCGAAACATTGAAGCTCTCCGAATCTTTTCCGAAGATTCAGAGAGCTTTGAATCTATTCGGACCTTTTAATTGGTTCCCCAATTCGATTTGGAGATCCTGCCACCAAATCGGGCTGAATCTCCCCTGACTCGAATCACCGCCTGAAGCTTCACACAGCCCGACTATCTATAGATAGATATAGTTATATAACTACAAATATATATGAAATATAGAGCTATATATGGACATATATATACAGATATATAGCTACAGATGTATATCTACATATATAGAGATTTATATAAATATATCTCCATATAAGAATGGTATTGGTGCATGTTCCTTGGTTAACAGGGATTGTAGAGAGGAGTGCCAAGTGACGACATGGGTTCAAAGGTCTGTCTGACTTTGGCAACCTATTATTTTTTACTGTGTATTTATCAGTTGGAAGGTTTCCCTATCTGGATAAGGGGAAAGTTATGCTGTTAGTTCTGAGCTGACAAACCTTTGCCATTCTCATAGGTGATCCACATAAGATTGGAAGCTCTTTGGGACAAAAACAGTCTTCTTGATCTGTGTTTCCACAGCCGCTGCAACCGGAGCAGGGTGGGGAAGCAGCAATGGGGTGGGAGCTGGGGGGAGGTTCAAATTAACCCCTTGCAGATGACCAGCTGGATAGCCCTGATGTAGGCATGAATGCAGTTTTCCCGTTCACGTGGTCTTGTGATGACACCTGTCCTAGGCAGTGTATTGCTGCGTCCCTGTACACGAGCTCCATGTCCCTGTGGCTAATTCTGGGATCCAGTCCAGAGAAAGTAACTTACCTGCTAGAAATCCTACCAGCAAAAAAAAGGAAAGAGGCTTTTCCTGCTTGGGGAAAATGCTGGGCATATCTTTCTCTCGTGGGGAAACTAGGCTTGGTCCTAAATCACTATCCTCTAAAAGCCCAGTCTCGCTGTCTCTGGCCAGAGGCAGCAAAACCAAGGAATAGGCATCTGTCTATCAGCAAAGAGAGGACAAACCTGATCCATATTTGCTCAGGCTTTGTCAGAGATTTCTACTGCTTCTTTCTAGCCCCTCAATGGAGGGTTGCACCCAGTAAAGTAGTGTTCTGGGTATGCCCAGGTACACCCTGTTTTGGGGATACCCAGGAAATTAGTGTTCCTGAGCTGGCTGCATCTACCTACATCTGTATTCATGCTCCAGTCCTGGGAATAAGGTAGTGGAGACACTCCCTGCAGTTGCTCTCAAGACTTCAGTCTCTGGCACAGTTGAGGTCCCCATGGGGTAGCACCTTTGGAAACCTGAAGGGACCTTCTCTGTCAGCAGGGCCAGTTTCCTGCTGTCCTAGAAACCAGGTCACGCCATCTTTTCCATCAGCTCATCCAACTTCAGCTTCAAAGCAGTTTGGTTCTTCACCCCGGCTGCTCCCAGCAGAGGATCTCAGACCAGACGGACCGCTGCTTTCATGAAACATGGCAGTTCACAGAGGGAGGGTCACATCATGTCAACAAAACCAAGAACTCAGCACAATTCAGAAAGGCATTGGCTAGTCGTGGGGGTAAAGAAGAATTTCCCAGGTTTATTGCAATGCTAACAACCAAGTTGGAAGCGATAATAAGCCTCATACTTCAGGGGCTTAAGCCAATCTTTAATTTTGAGAGATCAAGAAGAGACCAAATGTGCAAGGGCAGATTATCCCCACATCTGGCCTCTGCCTTCCTCCGGACCATCTGGAGCAGGTCCTCGTCAGGCAGGATGCTGGAACAGATGGACCACGTGTCAGATCCAATTTGGCCATGCTTATGTTCCTTGGGAACGCATCGGGTTTGATTACTTTGTAGCTGCAGAGTACAGCCAGCCGCAGAGGGCACCAAAGAGGCATGATGCCCCCATAGGAACACCTGGGGGTATATGCAGTAACCCTACATCTAGTAGATAAGCAAGGACTCTGCTTCACCATCTCTGATGGGTCACCTCTATCCCATCAGCCCAGTCACCACATGTGGCCCTGAAAAGTTTAGGCTAAGTGCCAGATCGTGAGACACTGCATGGCAGTGTGGGGTTTCCCAACACTTTCTTCCCTATAAAGTCCTTCCCTGCCATGTCGGGCTCCTCCGAGACACCACTTCACACTCAACTCTGAGAGGTTATGCAGCATTCATAGCTGTTAAATCATCTAGTGTGGCTGCCCCTACTAATCAAACCACAACATTTCACCCAGTTACTTTTGCATGGAGCCCGCGTACTTGTGGTCGACTAAAAGCAACTCTTCCAGAATGGCACCCGGAGATGGAGAACCCACCCTTACCTTTTGATGGGAGACCACAGCTTTCCTAGGCCGCCTGCTCCAATGCTTGACCACCTGCATCGTCGGACAGTTCCTCCTAATCTCCAACCTGGATTGCCCCTGCTGCAACTTGAGGCCATTGCTCTGCAGCAACAGAGAAAAGCCCATTCCTATCCTCTGTATCTGTGTTTTGAAGACAGTTATCAAATCCCTCCCCTCCCCCCACATCTTTTTTTCCCCAGAGTAAATAACCCAAATTCTTCCAGACTTTCCTCATCGGTCTTGCTTCCCAAGCCCTTAATCCTTTTTGCCGCTTTGTGCTGGGCTCTTTTCCAAACTGTCCGCATCCTTCTTGAAGTGTGGGTCCCAAAACTGGACACAGGGCTCTGGCGGGGAGATCTCACCAGTGCTGAAAAGAGCGGAGGAATCACTGCTCATGATTTACAAATGACACCATTTTATTTACCTGGGTGTTTGATGGAAAGGGCTGATAAAGAAACGGGGAGACTATGTCACCGATGTACCTTATTGCTTTTGCTGGGCAGTGTCACTTCAGGAGTCATTCGTGATGACACCACCACACAGTGTATTAGCACAGCTGCTTTGCTGTAGCCAACATTGCTGTGATCTGCAATTAGATCTCCGCGGCTAGATCTTGGCTCCTACCGCCAGCGTGAGAGGCTCGGCACAGGTATATTGTAGGACCGGGGGCCTTATGCTGCTGGCTTGAGACTTAGTAGCAGATATGGGTTCAATTCTCCTGCCACAACTTCCCTGCATGATCTTGGGTGATTTATTCAGTGCCTCAGTTCTGTGTCTGCAAAATGGGCCCAATAGGCTTTTCTTTTTCTGTCTGGCCAGTAGAAAAGATCTTGGGTATTTGGATGCCTCTCTGGAGAAAGGTGTGTCCCTCCTGCAGATAACAGCACCTGACACGCTGTGGACAGTGAGATGAGGCTCTGATTTTGCTGGGTGCCAATGACAATAATATTCCTAGGCATAGAGCAGATGGTAAGACATCTGCCCAGGGAGCCAAGAGAGTTAATGCAACAAATGAACCATGGCTATACACGGTCTCAACAGTGCACAATATTTGGAGAGAAATTAATGACGTCTTAGTACTCTAGCAATTCGGTGCAGCCTCTGCTCTTAAATCTCTGATGAAAGGTGTAGAGACGCGTCCGGGGGGGTTTGGTGCAGATTATAAAGTGCGGGGATTAGCAAAGAGCGATTACAGTGCTTCCACTGTATATTAAATGTGAGAAACAATATACAGGCAGTCTGTACAGCATGCATTATGGTTGGGTGTCATAGCTGGTGTTTGTAATATCCATTATTCCAAAATTGATTCCATGCCTGACTATCAAACAGCTCCCAGTCACAATATGGGAGTAATAACACACACAGCACCGCTGTCATCTTCTAAGAGCTT
The DNA here is from genome assembly GCF_000455745.1 of Alligator sinensis. NCBI lineage: Eukaryota > Metazoa > Chordata > Crocodylia > Alligatoridae > Alligator > Alligator sinensis. The sequence continues at coordinate 2,338,838 of NW_005841845.1, read as the reverse complement.
TACAAACATTAACTAAGTCTTCCTACCCAACTCCTATCTTTGCCAGTCAGGTAAGTGCTGTTATGCCGTGCTCTGGATGGGGAAGCTAAAATCGAGCGCGTCTCGTTGATGGAGCCGGGATTAGAACTCAAGAAGTCTGGTTGCTTGTCTCTGGGTGTAGACAGGCATAACCATGGTATTGATATCCAATGAGAGCTGTATAAGATGCTCTGATGTCACTATTACATCTGCCTAATCTGGAGCAAATCAAGTGTGGCAAAACGGTTCCAACTTTAACCCACTCGGGGTTAGTTGCCGCAGTTTAGCTGATTTGAGCAGGCGGACGTAACCGTCATAGGATCATGGCAGCTGATGTGATCTATTGAATGGCAACACCTCGCCTCCCTGGTTAAAGCAGGTTACGTTTGTCCATAGCATTAGACCATGAAATCACCACGCACGCTCAACGGCGGAAGGTTCTTCTGTTTAGTAGAATGAAGAAGCTGGACCCCAACAAGTCAAATGAAAAAGAAATGAACATAAACCCCATTGAATAAAATGACTGCTTTGGTAGGACTGGTAGGAAAATAACCCCTTCATCCCTGCAAAACGATGGCACAAAAAACCCCCACTGAAATCTTTCTTTCGTTCTAACATAAAAGTCAACAAACTAGCAAATAGGAAAAAGAGATGTTCTTTTCTTTTTAAAAAATTTCTGCCTTTGCTTTCAGGAAAAATATTTCTAAAAGATCAGTGTTTTGTTGCTTGATTTAGGAACAAGGCCATTTTTTTAAATGAAAAATAAATTCTCATAAAAGGTGTCGGCATGCTCTGTGGTTGGTAGACTGGTAGGGTATCATCTCATGAGTATTAAAGAAAGAGACAGTCTACTGCAGTGGTTTTCAACCTGTGGTCCACAGACTGAGGTCTGTGAAAGATGACTGATCATAGGTGAGTACCACACCTGCCATTCAGGGGGGTCCGCACCTCCATTCGAAATTTCCAACGGGGTCCACACCTCCATTTGCCATTTTTTAGGGGTCTGCAAATGAAAAAAGGTTGAAAACCACTGGTCTCCTGTGCACGGGGTCAAGTACAGCTCTCAGGTACTAGGAAGAGTCTTCTCTAACACTGCTATTTATACACCAGGTCTCATTTTGGATTCCTTCTCTGTTGCACCTGAGTTTGCAGTTCACCTCCCTCTCCTTGCTCAACCCTCTGCCAGGATTTTGATGCCGATTAAAAAATGAGCACGCTGATAATAAATGAAATGAGATAGGTGATAATCCATGAAAAAATGAGATAGCTGATAATCAATGAAAGCTCCAACAGGCCCATCGATGGGTAGCACCCGTACCAAGCAGTCACAGAGTCTTATTCACGTCCTTATCCGCACCCTGCCATTTCCTCCTTTTCTCTCCCTCCCTTGTTCTCTCTTTCCTGCATTTATGCCTGGATCCGGCATGGAGTCCCAAGCTAAGGATTGCAGAGTCTGGGCAGGGCTGCAATGAAGTCACGGATTGTCTTTTCCTTAGCCACACTGCTCACAGCAGTATCAGAGCCGTCTATTATAAACTGGGCTGGGTAGAGATAATGTATTAGTCAGAGGGAAATAGGACTTCAAGGGCCCTCAGGCAGTCACCTAGGCTAAACCCCTGCTCCAAGCAGGATCAGCCCCGTCTAAACCATCTCACGCAAGTGTTTCTTGGATGTGGGAAGCCACTAGCATGGTTCAACCTAATAGATAACAATAATGATCATGTGAAAAAGCCATTTGCCAATGTAATGAGGACATTTGTGTCAAGGATGCATTGGGAATTTGTGTTAAAATGTGTCGGGGGGTATGGGTCGGTATGTGACTATATAGTTGAAGTATGGGATGGAAACATTAGGACAGCATCTGCACTGGACAAGAAACAAGTAAAATCCAGATGCTATTGTAGGAAAGGGGAGCTCAAGAAGGGCGTTTGTGCCTGAAAGCTTGCAATTAAGGAATTTTTTTTTTTTTTTTGCAAAAGTCTAGTTGGTGAAATAAAAGATATCGCCTTTATCATGAGTCCTGATTACTTTAGGTAACTCAGAAGCATCCAAACAGGGCACCGGGCCAAATGCATTGACATGTGATTACATCCACATCATTGACTTGATGTCCGTTCCTGTTTTGGCTTGGCATCATTGTTTTGTACTAGCACTATGTACTCGGCAGAGAAATCCAGGTTCAGAATAGTTGTAGAGATGCTAAGCCTTGATCATTCTTGGGATAAATTCCACCCACTGGGACAATGCCACCCATGGGGAAACTGGGGCATAGTCTACCCACCGATAGCTCGGCTCCCCTCAAGATGTCCAATGTAGTCCATCCTTTCCAAATCCTTTGACTTTTACTTACTTCATGGCACAAAGAATGGTCAGCACAAGCTCCAATCAATCCCCACATCATCTCTGACCCTACAGTCAGTTAACCAGGATTTAACTGGCCACGCCGTTAGTGGGCACTTTTCAAACTGGACGGGACCACTGTGCCTCAAACCACCAATGGGGCCTTAACAATGACAACAAATGCCCTTGTGGACAAGTTTAAACCATACCCCACATAGTTGACTCGTGTCCATTTACTAGGCTACCTGGTGGCCTTTAGGCTCTTCACACTGGTGATGATATTGCCTTAAGATGGCTGAAACAATATGCTGAACCCGCATACACTCAATGAATTGGGATAAGTGGAGTTACACCAGGAAAAGTTTTATAGTGATGGGTTTGGTTCTCACATTGACTTTAATGGCATTACCTCTGATTTATGCCAGAACAGCCATGCTCTTCATTGCTTGACATGGAGTAGTAACACAGCTGTGATCAAACTCCACCTGTGCACACCAGCATCGAACTAGATTGAGATGGTGAGAGAATCAGGTCTACTGTGCTTAGTTATCACGGGTATCTCCAAATGAGCAGTTCTTGGCTTCTCCTACATGTCCTATTGCACGTGCATGCCAACACCATGAGTTCAGGATGCAGCTGGGCAAACTCTTGTTATGAGTTTCTTAGCAATTTGTCCAAAACGTTGTCTCTCGAATACATACCGTACACATGCACATTATATCTATCTATCTATCTATCTATCTAACACAAACATTTTAAAGTATCCTTGGGTCTAGATTCATTTTGAGTTTAAAAATAATGCTAAGGTTCCCCTAAAAAAACCCCCAAACCTCTCATATTTGAAAGAAACCTGCCCCTTTAAGAAAGGATTGAGTTTAATCTATTTCCAGCGTACAAGAGATCAGCCAGGGATTGCTGGGACACTTCCACTGACACAAATCTACATAATCGTTTTAAAATTCTCACCATTTCTTCCGATTATTCTCTTTCTGTCACTTTAGGAAGCTCTAAAACTGATTTTCTCTCCCTAATCTTCCAGTATTGCTTAGCACCCAAATCTCTAATATTTTAAGAAGATTATTTCATTTATAATTGATTGAGTGTATTTGCCAGATTGCTACTTCAAAGATGTTGTGCTTTAAGTGGCTCAGGTATAGCATTACTGTTCCCACCCCCTATTTCCCCCCGCCACCGAAAAATAAAGTTTTGCCGCTCGCCCGCCACAGTTTGTGTACTTTTATTTACATTGTCAACAGGGTGAGCAGCTAAAAAAACGGATCTTCTGAGATGAAAAGCCAGGCAGAGCTGCTTTTAGCCAGGGCTAGGGTTTTCCATTCAGAAAGCAGGTTACTGCAGTTGTCGTCTGCCAGCAAGTCAAAACCGTTAATCAACCTTTGATGTCATCATAATCTCCACCGAGTGGTTTCTTTGTTTGGGAGGGGGGCAGGAAGACGTGGGGAGCAACTTCTGGGAATAAAGGTCAGGCATGTGATAGGTTGGCGGCTGCTGTTTACCCAGCGACTTAGTGGGCCAGATCCGGCCCATTTACACCAGGCCCTATGGGAATCCAGTTTTGATATGAATTCCAAGGAGCTCATCTGTCATTTTCTTGGTGTCTAAATTTTATGCCACAGTCGAGCAGCATCTACACTAAAACCTGAGGCCTTGTCTCATAAGGGAAGCAGTGTTACCTAGGCATAGGAATCAAGACTCCTGAGTTTTAGTGCCAGGTCTACCCTGGATCACTGCCTGTAGGTCATCGCCACGGTCACTACTAACTATAGGCGACCTGGGACAGGTGACACACCCCCAGTGTGCATCAAGCTTATTGCCATGGCTAGTAAATATTATTATGTAAAATGCTCCAACTGGGCCCTAATATAGGAGGAAGTCATCTCTGGCTTAGCCAGTCTGGTCCAAAGTCCCAAATCTCCACGCTTCTCACAAATTTCTTCTTCAAAAGCTTGTTCCAATGCTCACTAAAACCAGTGGCAAGACTCCCCTTAATATGACTTGGTTTGGGATCATGAATTTCCACTGACAGTCAAGGGAGTTTGAGCAGACAGGATTCCCATGCGTCAAAAGGCACAGTTCTCTGTATTTCAGAGCTGGGTTTTTATCAGCAAGAGAGTGTCCATGTGATGTAGAGTTGACTGCTTCCCATTGCACCAGCCATAGCTGAACAAAAACCTGCAAATGGTCTATGCCCGGAGCACAGGTCAAAGGTATAATCTAGGTTGCTTATACAGATTGGCATTTCATTACCCATCGTAAGGTAGCAATGTACAGCTCGTCTTAGGGGACCCCTTACTTGAGCAACTACCAATGGGCAGACAAATGGAGGCAACGTTAGTTCCTCACTGGCCCGTCATAAATTCCCTTGAAATAATGCTACTTCTCCATTAAAAAATAATAACCTCCACCAACTGTATGCAAGGTAGATTTCTTAATCCTTAGGTCTGTCCTGGTCGAGCAGATTTGACCACCTGGATTTTAGCCACCAGAAGTGTGGCAGCATTGCAGTCAAAGCTTCGAGATCAACGATAGGCCTAGGAGACAGCTAAGCAATACATTGCCTGAGTCAGTTCAGCTTGCTTTCAGGGAACCGGAGCCGCTCCCAACTAACAAGGATGAATCCCAGGGCTGATCACCTGCAAGAGAGGGATAACGTCTGGTCTGAATAATCAAACACATCTTCTGTTATAGTAAAACAAGCAACACTTGAAAAAGACATGGAAACAGGCTTCTTTAAATCCAATTCAGGGATTTGGAATCCCCACTAAACGCTTAATTAATTTTTGATTAGCCTGAGAACCCATTAAACGGACTGATTCTTCTAGCTTTATAAGTAATGGCAGCATGCTGCTTTAATTAAATTAATACTAAAAGATGTTCATTTTCAAATCCTTATGTTGGTTATTTGAGAAAAATCATTTCATTCCGTTCCCTAAGAGGTTTACCATGTTCTTTTAGCCCAATGCTGTTCAAATATCTTTTCCTATTCTAGTTGGGATCCTGCTCCCTCGCCTAGAGTCAGAAAGGTTGATATGCTGAGCACTTCAGCACCCATGGGCATTGAGGATGCCTAGCACTTCTAAGGGCAGGACCGTGGACATTCACGTGTGGGGTCATCTTCCTTGTAGACAACGGGGTAGGTGACCTGAAGAATGCTTTGCATTCAAAAGCTTGTCTAATTTTACCCCAACTATACAGTTGACCCAATAAAAGATATCGCCTGCCAGACACCCTGGCCTGTCTTATACTTGGACCATCATGGCTACAACATCACTCTAAGACTATCATAACATGGAGGGTTTGGTAACATAACCACCCTGGCTTACCCCGACACCCTTCTGATGCCGAGCTAGAGCTTCCTCCTCCACAGTGATATGAGAAGAACAAAGTGTTTATTCTTGATCCTGAGCTGCAAACCCGCAGGCATCCTCTGTATGATGTGCAGATCAAAGCTGCCGGGAGCCCTCTGACACATGTTGTTGTGTCACTACCTTAACAAACTCGAGGAGCTCACAACCTCTTGGAGCGTGCTGGACACCCCAAGAGCCGTTAATCAAGCCCGGGTGTTGTTGTTAATGATATTTGGAGCCAGGCTTGATACAGCCACCACTGGGTCACTTTCTTCAGCTGGGATTATCCAGGGGGTTGGTTTAGGTGATTAAAGGGTTCCCCAATAACGATACAATTGATGACACTGGGTTCAGCTCAGGGGACACGTCTTGGCACCCGTCTTGCTGGGGTCATCTGTCTTTACTGCCCAAGTGCAGGGGGGCTGGACCTGATGATCTGTAAGGTCCCTTCCAGCCCCTAACAACTATGAAACTATGACATGAAGACATTTCAACCACTGATGTTGAAGAAAGCTGAGGGCAAACCCCCTCTGTTTGCCCAATGACCTCAATGCATTTTGCACCCAACGCCATAGCTAGACCAGGACAAAGCCATACAGCCACGACACCATGGATCTTTGTCAGAGAGGTGGGGCAGGTCGATATCTTGATTTGGGGCCGGACTCTCTTCTTACTTCACCTTTCCCTGTGTCAATTAGTTGATGACGGTGCAGTCGCTCCTGTTGGAGATCAGGATTGGGATTCCGCATGCTGTAACTCAAGCCCTTTCCTCCCAAAACCCCGGCTGTAGGACGTCATGCCAGAGGAGGACATTGTATCCTGAGCAACCAGTCTGTGTGTCCCAGGGGTCTGGCATTACAAGCAGCCTACCATATGCATGGGCATCTATATGAGCTAGCAGCACCCAGCTCAGATATTCTGCCAGTCATAGGGACCCAAAACAGAGATGCTGTTTCTTTGCCCCTACAGAACAACTTGCCTTTCATTACCACCCCATAACTGGGGAACCCTCCTCATAAGGTTCATTTTGTTCCCTTGGAGACTCTCTCACTTGGCAAAAGAAGAAACAGCTCTTCAGAAGTAGCTGTGCGAGGCTGCGACTTCAGGCAAACTCAGAGCCGGACACAGGCATGGGAGAACGGGGTGGCCGCCTGAGGTCTGGACAGAAAGAAAGGCCAAAAATGGTAATTTTTAAATTATTATCATCAGTATCTCTGGCAAAGGGGCGGCCGATACTAAAGTTTTGCCAGGGGCCATCAGGAGTCTAGGTGCAGTGCTGGGCAAACTGATAGAGCCTCTGTATCACAAATAAAGCTAAAGCTACAGGTATGATCTATATGCCCACCTATTCCCCACCTGTCTGGGATGGGATATCCAGGCTTCCCCATGCCTGCCATGCAGCAGCTTGGAAGAAGAAGCAATAACAGACGCTTTGCCCCTTTGCTGTGGCTGGGACCGTTTATTTGGATGGGGTAGCTTTTTGCTTGGGTGCTGGTTGGGTTTCTCCTTCAAACTCCAGCTTACCAGGGCTGAAGGCGAATGATGCATAGACCCCATCCACATTAAAAATGTGCAAGGAGCCTTGCCGCAGTCAGGTTCTCTAGAGAACTGCCTTTACGAGATCCCTGGTGAACACTGTAATTAAAAGGGATAGGCTGGTAAGAGCTTTAGAAAGAGTCATAGCCCTCCTCTTCCCAGGCCCCCCCCTCCTGCATCCAAGTCCCCACTCCTCGTTAGGAACTGTCGGAGGCAGCTGTGTGCTCTTGCATTAAATTAGCAGATGTTTCGGCTACAGAGCATTAAGCATTACAATGCCGTTAATGTGCCTTCTGGAGCCCTCTGCTTCCCACATGCACCAGGCCTTGCCAGAGCCAGCCTCTCCAGAGGCAGATTAATTCCAACTCCCAGGATCATAATAAATTAATTTTTATTAGGAAAAGTGGGCTGATCTCCCAGGCTACAGAGGGATTTAATCATGCAGAGGCTGTCTGATGGCATTCAAGTGAAAAAAAAAAAAAGAAAAGAGAAAAAAAGGTGGGGGGAATGAAAAAAAAAAAAGGCATGTCAACTCAGCCAGAGCAGATCTTTGGGAGATGGACGCAAGGGTTTTGAAGGCAGGAGGAAAATGAAAGTTGACTGGGGTTTTTAATATCTTGTCAGAAACCTAACCCAGTATGAAACAGATCAAGGGAAAATATTCCCCCTGCTTGACTCTTACCTTACCTTCCCCCCGTGAATGTAAGGCCAACATGAAAGCTCGGATGCAAGTGCCTGAGACTTTAAAAGCATCCAGAAAAAACCAACTAGTCCCTCATCTGCATTAAGCACCCCCTTATTAATAAGCTGCCCCTCCATGGGACAGCCAACTCAAGATGTGTCAAAAGAAATGTTGATACTGCACCAGGCAGCCGGTCTTTAATGGAGTAGGATGGAGGCAAGTCCCACTCGGTGCCTCAGGGCTGCTGAAGTCCTTTGGCTCATGTGAGGCCTCTCTACAGACTTTCATCCTATGCTTTCTATCCTCTGCTGTCATGTCCTTTCTGAGCTAAGGGCTAGAGAATGAATTTATTAATAATGGAGCTAGGAAATATGTTTAATAATAGTGGTCTGTGCCCCTAGACTGGCCTCGCACCCAAGATCTCAACTATCTCACAGCGCTTTCCAGGGAGGCAGGGGAATAATGAACATGGAAGATGTCCACCAGCTCTGAACACTTCCAGATGTTGGGTGTTGTTGGTTAGCGGTCTGTCTCCAGTGTTTTATTTCCCATGAGGTCAGGGCCTTTTGATTTCAGAGGTGCTGTCATCTCCTTGGTCTTCAGTAGGCTTTGATGTCTTAACATTTGAAGGCTCCCTGAACTGGACACTCACCAGGTAGCTGTGGTGGAGCCTCACCATATTGGGCATGTGAACACTTAATCCTCTCTTGGTCCTGAGTAGCTCAGTCCCATTTCTTAGCCTTCCTGGCACACATTCTGGGTACATTATGTCTTCATGGAAGTGGAAGACTGAGGCTCAGCTACCCTGCCTACCCTACCAAGCAGGCGCATCTACATGAGACTCTTACTGCACATTAGCCTAATAATACTGTGCAGTAGTGTGGTGGTTAAAAACCATGCTAAGAGCCTCCTGAGCATTGTTATTAGGCTAATGTGCAGTTAACAACACAAACAACTGTGCGCCGGTGCTACTCTAGTCAGAGCCAACCCTTGGGTAGGGTGATAGTTATTACTTCATTAAAGAAGTACTAGATTAAATGTGCAGTAATTAGGGTGCATTAATGAATGTGTAGATGCACTCACTGATGACCATCCATCCTCTTTCAGTAGCTTAAGCAACTCTATTCCCGGAGCACCAGCTTGGTGGTCACTCTTTGCTTGCAGTTCAGCTCGTCAGGGACACATGAGAGTTGCAGCCAATAGACTCGCAAGGTCCAGGAGGGTCCCAGGCACCCATCCTTTCTTTGTTGGAGCTAGCACAAAAAAACCATGGATCTGGAAAAAAAAAATAGGCACCTGCATGCCTTCCCCTTGCTTTAGATACCCCACCACTCTGGAGTGTTCTTCAGACTCAGATGAGACTTCTTTAAGGAGCTCAATCAGGACTCGTAGTAGATTGAAGGAGCTCAGGATTTCCAGGATTTAAGGAGCTCAGGATTTCCAGCCATGCCAGGCTTCTCTGACACTGTGTCTCTTTCTCTTGCTCTTATGCAGCCAGTTCCTTCCTACCTTGGCTGACTTCACTTCTAAATTTGCGCCGTTTTCTGCAGTAGCGCACCTTTCTCTTCTTCACCAGCGTCCAAGCCTCCTCCATCTCGGTGAGGCCCTCTGAGGTCTTCTATGCCTTTCAGACTGGTTTTCCAAGCCCTGTTGCTAGCCCTGGATCTCTTTGTTCTGCTTGTGGATAAATTCCATTATCCCAAGACCTCTCCCTTCAGACAAATTTGGCCAGGTTATGGCTCCCTGGATTTCAACATCCTGTGCTCTTATTTTAATGGGATCCACTGACGTTTAGCACCCCGTCATTATCTCAGGGCTGGGGGATGAGTGATGTTGACCTGAGAGCAGATGGCTGACTTCCCATCCGCTGAGACATGGCATAATACAGCTATTTCATAATCTCAATCAACTGTGCATAGAGAGAGTCCTTAAATTAACCTTTCAGGGAAGGCCGTTGTGACTATGCCATGTGTCCCTTCCCTGCACACAAATTACTCTAAACGACCACAATGTAGGAGATTAGGTTAGTCCATCAGAGGCTGGTTCTTCCACATTCAGAACATTTACAGTTCCTTTCAACTTAAGTAGGAGCTGCCTGTACTCAGCATTTATGAAAATCAGGCCCAGGGGCTTTACTCAGGTTAGCAATCCGTTTAAAAACTGTGCAAGCCCATATCTTACTTTATCGGCGAGAGACTGTATTGCTATTCATTGAGTTGGAGGACTTGGAAGTCAGGAGTGCAGCTGTCTATTCCTTGGTCTTCTGCTGTCTTGGATAAGTCTTTCAGCGCTTGGTCCTGGAGACGCAGAATCACTGCTGCTCACAGGGGATTTTCCCCAACATTTTGAGTCTATCCATCGCCATGCTGTAGATGACACTGTTCCCTGTAATCTAGAGGAGGCACATAACAGCCTTTATTGCCAATCATGGACTCTCCAGTGACATACAGAGTTAGCTCCTCATGTGGATTTGAGGGCAGGATAAACCCCCGCCTGAAGATGACTTCCTTTAGCTAGGAAGTGTCACTGCGTGTTCCCAGCAAAGCTGTGCTGTTGAGTTGTGTATGGCAAATGCAGAAGTATTAACCAGACAAGGTTCCTTGGGTGAATTTGATATCTTTTATTAGACCAACCCAAATAGTTGGAGAATATTTATTAAGCAAGCTTTCGAGTTCAAAAACCCTTCGTCAGGCTAAGGAAGTTTCAGCAGTTGGTGTGTGCTCTTCCTGGATTGTTTCTTCAGCTTGAGATCTGCACCCCAGCTTCAATCAAAGCTCGTGCATGAGACCCATAGATTTTGGTAGAGCTCCTCACGTGAGCAAAATGTTTGTACACTCTGTGTAGACTTCCAGTGAATGGACTAAGGTTTCCCTCCTGTTGGTTTGATTTCAATTACTCATAAACTGATACGTCGTTAAAGCTTGGCACCTACCGTCTCTGGCATGATTTAGAAATACCAGTTAATCTCATGCTTGAGGCTATGCTTTTATTGTGGTAATAGTTCATAAATTTAATGGCAAAGATATGGTTGGGGGGAAGCAACATTCATGGCGGAGCTACCAAGGTCACTTGTTGCTTGCTTAGAACTGCTGGAAAACCACCTTGCCATGTGTATTTCCCTACGGAGAAGGATTGCCTCTTTGGAGCGGCAGTTTGGAAAGCTAATGACCCCCTTCCTTTTTTGCTAGGCCAACATGCTTGACTAAATTACATTTCCCATGATCCTATGCCCCATCCTCCGTATTTCCCCATGTAATTGTGTGAAGGGTTCACCATGACAATCATGGAATTTCTTCCAACTCATGGTTTCTGTGACTGTTGTGACAAAGTCATAGCCTGACTCATGTCATTTCCATTGCATAAATGGGTTGCATAGCCCTTGGACTCTGATATGGCAATGAATTTATTGCCTGTCTTAGGGCAATGTTTCGGGAACCCAACAGGCTCAGCACTACCATTTGCTGGGCACAGAGAAGAACACAATCCATGCTCCAGGAAGCTTGCTAATTCGACCAAGGCCAACTTCTGTGCAAGCACTGACCATACTGCATGTTGCATGTCTATATTTTTTATAAAGTACCCATGGCTGGAGATACCTCGATATTCAGGTGCTGTACTGCCCTGGTGACAAATACTTGAGTCTGAAGTTTGAGACTATTTGCACTAGGGATTTTGACAGGGCTGTGCCAATGTTTCTGCTGGAAATACAACCTGAAGTTTTCAGGAGTTGCCTGGTCCACTCAAGGTCAGACCAATCACATTTGAAATTAGGAAAGAATTTTACCCCATGGTCAGATTGGTTTTGCCTTCCTTTAGTGGGGGGCACAATCCTCATCCTTGATTGGTGACAACTCTTGCAGTGGCATCCTTGCATGGTAATAACTCTTGTAGTGGCAGGACACTGATTGCCCTTGTCCCCTCACTATACCTTTGGCAGGTCCAGATGCATTTGTTGTCTTTGGGTAACGGGCCTTGTAGTGGTGTGCCAGGGTTGAATGTGTAGTTTCAGAAATAGGTTAGGCAAGGACTTGTATGAGTTGGTTGGAATAGGGATGATCCTGCTTGGAGCAGGGGGCCGGACTAGATGATGTCCGGAGGTCTGTTCCAGTCCTACTTTTCTGTGATTCGATGGTTTTGGTTAAAATGGTCTTCTTGCAATGATGAAACAAGACTGTCAAGCAGAGGGGTAATAAGAAGGTGCTGTCCCTTGGCAGCAAAGGTGGTGGCAGTGGCCAGGTCAGTGCCAATGTGTTGGGTGAGCTGGCAGTGGCAGCAGCTCTGTTTTTGCACCCCCTGAACTCAGCACCCAGGGTTTGCACTACTGCTGTCCAGGGAACAAAAAGGATCCCACTCCCCTGAAAATCAGTCAGTCCCTTCTATCCCATCTTTGAAGATCTCCCATCTGGGATCTCGTAATGCTTGTGTTTGAATGCTTTCATGAAAAGCAGTCAAGTTAGATGCGACTGTGATCACACTTGAAACAAATCCATTAAAAATAATCAAATAAGATGGGGCAATAGGGCAATATTTAGTCAGAATTGCCTGGCCTCAGTTGGTTTTATGCATCCCTGAAAAAGTCCCACGAGTGCCCTACAAACCCCAGCGTGTCTTCAGATCTCTATTGGCAGAGAGTTATATCCCAGCCTCTCAAAAGGTTAATATTTCTGATGATTCTCTCTTTTTTTGAAATCTTCCCAAGGCCAGCTTGACAAGAAGCATTCTGTATTATCCAAAGGCTCTTAGATCCATTTGGTAATACAGCAAACAAGACGCTACACATTTCTTTAAGTGATTGTGAAGGGGAAAAACAGACTTTGCTGGGTCACAGCAGTCAGCAAACTGTGAAAGTCAACAAGACAGGGCCACAAAGCAAAATGGAAGAGAAAGGGGGACTTCTGTGTTCAGTGTAAAAAGCCTGTCCGTGGAAGCTGTGGGAGATAAGTGCTGGGTGAGACTGGCCCACTTACTGATCCATAACTTAATTTGAAGAAAGAACATGTCCTAAAAGGTAGCGCAGCAGTGTGAATGGGGCTTCAAAGGTAGACAAACCAACCTTTCCAGTGTATAAAATGTCTGCATTACCGGGGCTATAAGGTAGCTGTTGATATAAGAGGCTCTTGGAAATCTGGCTTTTTCCACTATTGGGACAGCCTTAGCAATCATTTGCTAATCAGGAGAGGTTTCTGACTGCACGAGAGAGAACTTGCACAGGTTCAAGAATGGAAGGCATTGTGTTCAAGGGCTTGCAGTAGCAGTAGTAAGATTTGTAAAAGATGCTATATTAGTTAGGGACCTCACTCCCATTGACTTTCAATGGCAGCCAAGTGCCTAACTTAGGTACTTTCGAAAACCTGACGCTCGCCAGTTGGAATCCCGTCGTACTAGACCAGGGGTGGGCAAAATGCGACCTGGGAGCCTGATGCGGCCTGCCAGGCCAGTCTGTCCGGCCCACAGGGCCCCTAAAACATTTCAAAAATTAATATTTATCTGTCCTGGGCTGCCTGTCATGTGGCCCTTGATGGCTTGCCGAAACTAAGTAAGTGGCCCTCTGCCCAAAATAATTGCCCACCCCTGTACTAGTCTTTGTATACACTTATTTTAGAGAGGTGTACCCTACACCTCTGAACTGGAATTGAATCTGGGATCCCGCAGCTGAGAGTCAGAACATCTGTACACAGTCCCCAAATTGGCAACACCATTTTCACCTTTCATGGAAGTTCATGTACAGTATTGCATAATCATAGACACCATAGAAATCATAGCAATTAAGGGCTGGAAGGGACCTGGTTCATTATTCACGTATACCCTCATGCAGCCTTGGGACCACAAGGCCACAAGTGGCCAGCAGAACAGGATCCTGAAACAAAGTTCTTTGATAGTAACTTAGAGGTACCCCTTTTTGATACCCTTTTTGCCTTGGGCAGTTAGATAATATTGCACCTTTTGCAGGTTGTTTCCATTTTGAGGGGCAATGGATACTGAAGTTGGGGTATGTGTGAAGTGATCATATTCATTTATAAAGAATATGCCATGCTGTGATTCCCTGAACTTAACAGGGGTCTAGCAGCAAGAGAAAATGTCTTTGTTCCTAGCCTCTTTCTAGTCAGCACTTTGACTGTGTTCGCTCCCTCGCAAGGCGCAGAGGGAAGTGACAATTTTCACCTGATCTGGCCCCTGCAAGTGCTCTACGGCCATGACCAAACAGAAGTGCACAGCTGTAAAGCACTTTGAAAGGGCCCAAACCCATGAAAATCTGAGCCCACGTCGCATGAGGGGTCAGAGGAAGACGTTTCAAAACATAGCATCTTTTGTAATTTGTGTCTGCACTGCCTGTCAGCCTTGGAGCTGTTTTCGGCCACCTACCCTGCCCTCCAGCACCAGGTGGGACCCCCTAAAATGAGCTCCCTCTGCTCCCTTTCCCCCTGAAAACAGCATTCAGGCTAGGAAGGAGATGGGGAGGTTGTTAGGAAAAACCTGCTGCAGGCTCCCAGCCAGCAGTTAGATTCCCCAGCACCACCCACTGCTCCCCCCAGGCCCAACAGTGAACTTCTGTTTGGTCCAGGGGATCGTTGCAACTAAAAATGCTTCCTGCAAAGTGCTATGAGTTACAGCGGGGAGTTGCACTTCTGTCTGCACCCTTAGCTGCCTCACCCTTAGCTTTTCTCACAGGCAACCACCAACCACAACTGAAACCTAGCCCTCTGCATTTTCATTCAGTCCCTGATGAGACTTTTCAACCCACATAGCCCAATTTCAGACTGGCCTCTCATGGGATCTGTACTGTTGGCATTGGCCCCTACATTTGCAGTGATCTTACTCCTAGAAGGAACTTAATTACTACTTACATTCATCCTGAATGTAGGAGGACTCACACATCCCCCAGCTTCAAGGCGGTTTTACCTAACCAGGTCTAGAAGTTTGATATGAAAGACTTTGGGTGCAGCTGGTGAAAGGCAACCATGAAAGGCAGAGGATATGGGCACACGGAGAAGTGACCATGATGTAAGTGAGGACACAAACTCCTAGCACAAGGTAGGCAAAAGGATGTGGCCTGCCAGGTCATTATATCCAGCCCGTGGGGCCCCTAAAAAATTTAGAAAATTAATATTTATCTGTCCCTGGCTGCCTGTCATATAGCCCTCGATGGCTTGCCAAAACTCAGTAAACAGCCCTCTGCTCGAAATAATTGCCTGCCCCTGTCCTAGCATGTCAGCTATTTTATAGTAACTGAGCAGGAGACTGGACTAGATGACCTCTTGAGGTCATTTCCAAACCTAATTTTCTATGATTTCTCATTTCTAACTACCTGTGAGCATGCATGCTCTTACCGTGTCATATATGTAGGGTAGCTTACTCTCCACTGAGAGTGGAGCAAACTACCACCCCTATGACACAGGATAAGAGTGTGCACACATACAGAGTTACCATGGAGTCATTAACACATCCTAGCTTGCCTAACTTGGTCATGTGGCTACACCCACTGTTTACCAAAAATGAGGCTTTCCCCCTAATAGACTTTACATTATTACCTTAGTGCCATTTAGTGCCCAAGATCAGATGATTCACCCTACAGAGCCTGAGAAAAGGAACTTGCATTTGATCACTCATGTTTATTATCTGGATTTCATGCAGAATTAATTAAGAAAATATTCTAATCATGGCCAAAACAATGTTAACAACTTCATATAAACAAGTCATTGAAGACTTTTCAGTCATTAAAAGGCCAGATGCTATTGTCAGATACATTGATTTATGTCCAGAGGAGCATCAGTGGAATCAGCGGAGTTATCCCATCTTTATATTGGCACATTTCACATCATATCTGCTCATTGTTAGACACGACATACTGGGTGCGTCTACACATTCATTAATGCAACTTAGATACTGTGCATTTAGTTTAGTACTTGCTTAATAAAGTACTAGCTAAATGCGCAGTAACTAGAGTTACTGTGCAGTAGTGTCGGCGCACAGTTATTTTGTGATGCTTGCTGCATATTAGCCTAACAACACTGTGTAGTAGGCTATTAGCGCAGTTTTTAACCTCCACACTACTGCACAGCAGTATTAGCAGGGATCCTGGTTTTTTTCTGATTAAAAAAAAATCCCCAATTTTTGGATTTAAAAAAGTAACCCAAAATCCCCATTTTTCCATGATTATAATGAAACACCACTAATATACAGATACACTAATATATAGATAGATCTATCTATATATATCTATATATAGATAGATCTATCTATATATATCTAATCTAATATATATATATCTATATATTAGTAGTGTTTCATTTTAATCATGGAAAAATTGGGATTTTGGGTTACCTTTTGGGTTACTAATATATCTAGATATATTATATATTAGTGGTGTTTCATTTTAGTCATGGAACAATGTGGATTTTGGCTTACTTTTTTAATCCAAAAAATGGGGATTTTTTTTATCAGAGAAAACCAGGATCCCTGGTTTTTCAGCTAATGCACAGTACGCGCCTCACGTAGATGCGCCCACTGTGTTTTGATTTTGCTATTAAAAATCCCACCGGCGGCAAGTAGATTTTGTGACCCTCCATTCAAAATGTGGGTGGCGGGCGTCTGCATGCTCTTCCCTCTGGGGTTCAGGAGGGACATTTTTAGATATAAAATCTCCAGTTGCTATTTGATCTCGTTTCCCTGTATCGCACCTATCTGGCTATCTGCAGGGCAAGGAAGAGGTGCTCAATTGCTAAGTAAAGACCTTTCTAAACAGCCTCTGTGAAATCTGTGCTCCCTTTGAAAATTCCTCATATACATCCCCCAGGGGCTAAGCCTGTTATCGTCATGTTTATTCCATTATGAAGCCTATGCCAGAATCTGACACCTTCACCCTAAATACTTCTGGTGAACGGCTCTGTGACTGAAGGATGCGGTGAAAGCCGAACAAGACGGAGAGAGGGTGTGGGAGCCGGGGAGGAAAGTGCTGCTTGTGATAACACAAGATCAGATTTCACTAAATCCCTCTTTAAAGCCAATTGAAAACCACTCCTGTCACTTGACAAGGTTCCTCTCTCTTTCCATGATGTACCGGTAGCACTCGAGTAAGGAGAAGGGGCTCTGGAAATGAAAGCTTTATTTGCTCTATGAAAGAGCATGACAGTGTGTTGAGAGAAAGGGTTGCTGCACTAGACTCCGAGTGTTAAAAAGGCCTCCATTTATCTCCCTCTCTTTTCTTCTTCTTCTTCTAAGGAATCCCCAGTTCTAATCCTCTGCTGGGATTTTTCACAGTCGTTTGATAATGTTAATATTTATCCTGGCTCAGAGATGACCTAACTCTGTCATGTCCTCTTCTGGTGCCTTTTATCTCATTGCATCTAGGAGGTGGTCCGCATGTTTTTAACTATATTTATACCCCCAACCTGGAAAACCGATGGGCAGAAACAGAATCCAGTGTCTCGAACTCTCTGATGTACCTTCCTCTTCTCTTAGCCTGCACGGGCTCAGCTCTTTGGTAACTTATTTATCCAGGGGGAAAGGGAAGCTTTTGGGCAGCATGATAAAGGTGCTAATGTTGGAAATAATTTGACCGTCCAGCAATCCTCAGACTCCAAATAAAATTCCTCAGGCTATTTTTCATCATCAGAAAAACACAGGTTTATACTCACTTTTGAGTATGGAAGTTCGATAGCTCAGAGAAAGAGGTCCTGACATTGGTGGAAGTATCGACTTCCAGCGATGAGAGGCCGCGTCTACATGAGACGCTGACTGGGCGGTTGTTTCTGCGCAGTCATTTAGTACGTGCATACCCCAGTGCTAAATGACTGTGCAGTAACCCACATTACTGGACAGTAACGGCCCTGCATGGTTCCCTGGTGACATTTATTGCGCAGTAACTCATTACTACTGCACAGTACTTTGTTACTACTGTGCAGTAGCATCGCATCATGGTTCATGTCCCACAATGCTTCTGTGCAGTAGTAATGAGCAGTAAGCGTCTCGTGGCCAGCATGTTCTTGAGCTTTGTTTCCTTCAGGACCCAGTGTGCATGTCTACGTGTGCACATTTACTGCGCAATAACTGACACTACTGCGCAGTACGGGCATGCATCTACACGTGCATGCTCACACTGTGCAGTCAATATGGTGACTTATGCTGACTTGAGCGTAAATTTGATACCGGCATTATGCAGGTATCAAATTTGCACCTGATTAATTACTGCGCAGTAATGCATGTGTAGACGCCTTACTGTGCAGTAACACTGTGTGTGTGGACTGACTCAGGACCAACTTTAGTTCCCAGTCAGTCTACATACAGCGTTAATATGCTTTATTGCCTGCACGTGTAGTTGCCGGCCTATTCCAGCTTACTGCACAGTAAATTTAAGCTGGCATAAATGCACACACAGACACACACAGTGTGAAGCCCAGAAAAACTATGGGCCTCCTTCAATAAAGTCAAGTGCAGAATAGGAATACGCAGTGGAGACAAACATCCAGCATATTTTTCCACTTAAGAATGCAAAATACAGAAGTGGATAAGTTGGAAAATAGGATATCGTCAGATAGTGCCAGTTCCATAGTTGCCTGCTTTTGCTGTTTTCTTTTGTGAGTCGCACAATAGTGAATACTAACCTTAAACCCACCAGACCTGGAGCCAGGTGATTACGCCAGAATCTTGCCTGTCATTTATATAAGTCAGTGTTTGGCCCTTGTCACTGTAAAGAAAAGCTCAGAAATCATGACCCCATTAAGGTACAAAAAGACAAAAGGCAAATAAAGGAATCCAAATGTAATTATTTAAAAATGTCTCATGATATTGAAGAAGCAAGGATTTTTATGGATGAAATCTTTTATTAAACCAATGGCATTTAAGGCAATCTTGCAATTTTGAGGATGATATTTAAATGTGGGGCTTGGCAGTACTATAACACTCTGTCAACGATTTCAATGGTACCTAGGTTTTACAGTGACGAGAACTTTTAAAAGGTGCATAACTACTCCATGTCTTAGATGTCTTCGAATGGGGGGGTGGGACCCGGTGATCTGCAGAGTCCTTTCCAGCCCCTAACAATCTCTGAATGTACTGTGAGAAAAAAGACCTTCATTTTAATTCGCTCTATTTCAGATTTCTAAGAACGTTTGAAACCAGCTATTTCAACACTTTCCTCCATGACCCATGGCAGAGATTGGTATGTTGTTGCAGACAACTCTCCACGGATACTGAGAGGGCCGTACTCATTTATTCTGGCCGCATTGTTCATAGGGCTACAGACCCTGGGCTGCTACGGTACAGTTACTGATGAAGATGCAGGGATGCTCACAGTGGCCTGTTGTAATGTTGCTTGTGAATGCTTGCAGTCGTTTTAAGAAAAAGAAGCAACGGTCTTGATTTTTTCCCCCATTAAATTTAAGGGCAAAATTCTGACTTCCGGTACATGTAATCTCAAACCTAACTTGACATGAAGCTGATTTAGCATCTGTTGTCTTATGGGGTGGTGGAATAAGAAAACAAAGACCTTTTTTAGACTCATATAGGCTATACCAATTGTTCCAGGCACCTAATACAGCATAAACACTTGCATTTCCTAGCGTATTCCTGTTCTAACCCAGGTCACAACCATGTAGCTCTGACAGCCCATTCGAATATAGGCCTGGCAATGAGACAGATACCAATGTTAGCTGAAAATATGAAACACGGTCATGGTGTAGCCCCTCATGAACTACTATCAACAGCTCCCATGATTTTTTCCCTCTCCACTTTCATTTGTGACCTGCTGCCGGTCCACTCTGATCAATTTTTGACCTCCAGCTATAGAACCTGTGCATTATCCACAGAGCAAATTTGGTCTATGGACTACCTTTTGCAGTCCAATTGGTCTATGGACTAGCTTCTGTGTAGACACCAGCCTATTCACGCTCACTGCGCAGTAACTTACTGTGCAGTAAATTTCAGCCGGCGTAAATGCACGTGTAGACATGCCTGGGCTTTTATGGGGACCACCAGCTCCCAGTGGCTGGGATATTATCTGTGCTTTCTGTCAGAACTCATCGGTGATGTGGAACTTTCTTAATGCACTCATGAAACTTTGCAAAATAGGTTTGTGAACAAAATAATCAATTTTATAGTGGGGAGGGGAGGTTGCATGTGCATTTGTGCACTTTTTAAAATGAAATGTTTTTGGAAATTTTAACCAAGTTTTGCTCTCCACAAAATATTAGCTTTCCAGGCGTGAAATGTCCACTAATGATGATGACTTGTTCAGTTTGACCCCACCGTAAGGTAAGTTACCACCAGCCATGTGTGATAGATGACATACTTCCTGTTTTAATGACCTGTTTCAAATCCCGTTTTGTCCAGTGGGATATAGTTCTCCTCTTGCCTTGCAAGATAGAGGTGGGTTGATCAGATTAGTGGGCGAACACTTAACAGTGATGTCTTTTATGCTACACAGTTGAAAACTGAAGTGTGTTTCAGTCATGGTGACTGAAGACCTGTTTTTCTTTTCACTATTACGGACACTTTTGGCCATTCACGCCAAATTCAACCTAGAAATTACCTAGTCAACCCACAAACCAGGATAATTTAACTGTTGCCCACATTCAAACCATAGGCCCCTTATCATGGTTGCCGCAACACAATGATAGATTCTAGGAAAGACCATAGGAGTTAAGAGGAGACTTCTGCTGTGTCTATTGGGTCCTGGATTAGCCCTTTGAAGCTAGGGCAGAAGGAAATTACACCCAAAATGTTGTGTAGAACAAAACTAGTGAATGGAAAGCCAACCAGAGGGATAATCAGTAATACATAGGCCCAACCTTCTTTATCGGTATCTATCAAGGTCACTGAAACCCTTACTTTTTAGGTAGGAAAAAATGTATGTGGATTTTCCATTTCATAACATATAGATCTATATTGCCCTTCTTACAAAATCTCTCTGCATCTGCTCCATCAGAATCAGCCTAGGGAATTGCTTCCACCAAATTATCCCATAGCTATTGGGATAATCCCATAGCACAGCTCTGTATCTCTATACCTCAGAAAGAAAAATATATCAGTCAATATAATGCCAATAATGAATTCATGTACTGGCCCCTTGTCATGACATCCTCACTTCCCTATAGCATGAAAACCCTTCCATCACATCTGGCTTGGTTAAGAGCTCTTTTGAACAAGTCTTCTTAGTAAAACAGATTTTTTTTTTTTTTAGCTCTTCCACTAGCTCTGAAAAAATATATGCAGATTTATACAGTATGGCATATGCAAGATACTCAAGAAGGCATAAAATAGACATTAATCAGATATTAAAAGATGAACATGGCAGGGGAAAATATACATGTGGGTGTCTTTATTATAGAGTCTGTTTGTTTAATGGCATGTTTATGTGCTACCTGACTCGAGTAGGGTTGGGAAAGTGGGGAAAAATGGAAAAGAAGGGGGGGAAAAAACCCGCCCTCTAAAATTACAGAAGTATGGCTAATCTGCTAGTGGATCCAAAATGGAAACAAGTTACGTTTAATCTGTGTTGCTTAAAAGAGGTGGAATGAGGGGTTAGTAAGCTATCTGACAGTCTGAAGAGCTCATCTGTAGCTGGGGATTGGGCTAGAGAGAATACAGATATTTCTAAGCGTGGCTGGTATCAAATACATTGGATATGGATTTTGATCTACCGGGGCCAGTGCTCGCCCTTGTAAAACTCCCGCTGGAAGTCATGCCCGAGAAAAGCCGGCAGGGCCTGCTATGGGGCGAAGGGGGATGCTAGCAATGTCTTCATGTGTTGTTTACGGTCTCTCAGGCCATTTCCCCTTCTGTGTTTCTTGTAATTTCTGGAAATCGGGAATAAGCTGATGTGATTAGACAAGCAGCGATCTGGCTTAGCACTCCTCAGGCTTAAGAAAGGTGTTAAAGATTTGCCAAATTAGAAATACAGAGCTAATAGTGAGACTAACGAAGGAGGGCTGGCTAATGCCTTTCTATCCGGATGCAAATGGAAGGGCATTATCGTGACGGGCGGATGGATACAAGGTTGGTCAGTGAGAAATCTGCCAAGGAAATGTGATTTACGTGCGTGTCGCAGCATTTTATAAGCAGCCCACTGTATCTACCTCTATGGGAAAGATCATATTTAGTAGCTGCGATAAATTTGTTAATGGCTCCTCGCTGATCAGTGCAAGGGTGCTGTGTGTGTGTGTGTGTGTGGTGTGTGTGTGCGCGCGTGTGGAGAGGGGTTTAGGTTACACTGTTTTCAATCAAGCCTCTCCAAGTCGCCTTGCATTAATTAACCTTAACCACACTGTTGCATGTTTGTAGAAGAGATCTCTGAATTCAAATCAGACTGACCCTAAAGGGACCGGCTCCCTGGCTTTTCTCCTCTCATCTCCTTAAATCTAAAAATTGCTAAGTGATCTCTGAGGCTCAGGCTTTCCTCGGAGATTAATGTAAGAAAAGCCCCAACATCTGCAAAAGTGACTGCTTTTGACAACCGTACAGATATCTTAAAGAGCAGGAATTTCCCTAATAAAACCCCTTAAAATAAGTCTTCTTAAGATTTCTTAATGCCACAGTGATCAGTTTGCATGTTTCAGAAATTCAAGATTTTTTTTATCTGCTTTGGAAAGTTATGGCGGGGTGGGGGGGGTGGGGGGAATGAAGCAGGTTTATTTAAAGGGGAGAAGTATTTGAGAGGCAGGGCAGACTGGCTAGCAAAGCTTAGGAACTGTTGATAAAACCGTAAATTGTATAGCTCAGGGAATTTGGGGAGAAGCTCAAGAGGACAAAGTAAAGCAGCCCAACTTGGCCAGCAGAATAACAAGGGCCAAAAAGGGACAGTTTTGCTCACAAAAAGCGGCTGGGTTTGTTGGCGATTTCAATAATTGAATTTGGCAATGTTACATCCTCCGCTCGATGTAACTCAACCGGGCTCCACTGACAACAGCAGCTGAGGCTTCCCCCACCGAGGAAGACAGTACATCAGCATGGTTTTAAATGTAAGTATGTCTTTAGGGCCCACTGAAGTCAATAGGAGTCAAGGACCTACTTAGAATGAATCCAAAGTGGGGATCCATCCATTTCAGCAACATCATGGGTGTCGTCTTAAATCAGAGGCTGAAAACTGGGTCCCAAATGAGTTTTGCACTTACATACTGAACAATTAGAGCCCAATCCAAAGCAACGGCCTTTCCACTCACTTTAGTGGGCTTTTGGTGAGGTCTTTGTGCTCTGTGGCATCTTCTGGCATTGTGGTTTCTGCAGGATTGGAAGCCCCTTTACACTGGTCGGATGCTGGTGTACCTCCATTGGCTTTATCGGAGACATCCGCATGTCTCAGATGAGAATGCCCCGAATCTGGCATATTTGGGATGGGAAATGGAGCGACTACAAGCAAACCACCCATTGCAGGCATCTTGGGTGAAGCTCAACTTGACTGGAATTAAATGAGTTTATGCAGGGATGAATCGGGCCTCATAGGCTGCTACAAATTAATTCACGTGAGGATTGCAATCATGCACACAGCGACGGAGGAGGATGCCTATGTTCTCCTGAACTTCCAAGAATCCTGATACCAGCGATGCTGTTACAGTCCACTCATATATTTAGGCCTGAATCAAATCAATAATAAAGGCGTAACCAGTTATCAGACCAAAATCAACTATTCCAGTAGACTTGGATTCTTGGGGCATTTGTAGATGAAATGGGGGCCCTAAATTGAAGCGATGGGTTTTCAATATAGGGCTGATTAAACCCCTGTGTCGTGTACACACCCTGCTGACTTATCTGCCTCTCTGGTGGGGAGGGGAGGACAGGCTGCTGGCAGGCGGAGTGGTCCCTGGGATGTGGCAGGGGCTGATGCTTTCCTCCGCAGCAGTGGTGCCCCCCCTCAGGTGGCACCCACCCGCAGGTACCTGGCTCAGGCAGTCCCGGGGGGCACTGCAGCAGCGGAGGGAAGCACCGGGCCCCCATGCAGCTCAGGCAGGTAGGCAGGCTTCAGCGGGGTGGAAAATAAAAAGATCAGCTCACCACTTTTCTTGGGTGGAGCTGCCTTCCCAGGCTGCTGCCAGGCTGCCTGCAGGGCTTCCTGCAGAGCCATGGAGCTGCACAGAGCCTGATGCTTCGCTCCACGGCTGTAGGGGCAGCAAAGTAAAACTCCTCGAAGGAGTCCCCAGTCATTTAAAGCTCATTATGCCACCGAATTTCCTACAGCAGCTGGAATTAATGCGCAATAGATGCTGCTGAGGAATGCAAACACCAACACCATTAAAGCAGTGCAAAAGCATTTAGCCCACTTTAAAGTGTCATGCACACCCGCCTCTTGCTTTGTGTGCACATCGCCTTGGACTCACACTAGATGACTGGCTCTGACCTAGCCAACCCCCTAGATTCAAACATCTCCACAAAATTGGAAAGCTCAGGCCTAAATGCAAGAAAAGTTGATCTTAGCTGCTGGTGTCTCCCTTCAATATGGACATTCAGAGAATGAAGTTTATATCTCCAGGGCCTGCTTATAGAATTATAGAAAATTAGGATTGGAAGGGACCTCAGGAGGTCACATCTAGTCCAACCCCTGCTCCAAGCAGGACCAGCCCCAGCTACATCATCTCAGACAAGGCTTTGTCTACTGGGTCTTAAAAACCTCCAAGGATGGAGACTGCACCACCTCTCTAAAGGTGGTGCTTTCAAGAGAGACAAATATAACTAAATGTACAGTTTATCCATAAAATATTGTTTATCCGTAGAATATTGCTTTGACAAAAGCGTGACTGGATGTTGTCTGATAATATCGCCAAATGATCAAATTAAAACAAGTTAGAGAGGTCCCAGATCACCTGATGGGCAGTAACCATTTTCATGAGCCTGTATTTGTACCATGGTAAATGAAATCTAAGCCAAACCTTTCTGTCAGGAATTAGTATCTGAGCAACTTCCCCATAAAATCAATAGCAACAACAAAGTCATTATTGGATTTCATAAAGTCTTTGGTCCTCCTTTCTTCTCAGAGTACTGACTTGACTTGGAGCAGGATTTTGAATTTGAATTTTTAGATTGTGTCCATTTTCTTTTGTACTTTGTTTTTGGTTGGTTGGTTGGAGAGTAGAGTAAAGAAGATATTGATGGATTAGAAGAAAAAAAAGAAAGAAATCCAGGTCCCAAGAGATCAAAAGGGCCTTGAATCATTGATCACTCTGCTGCTGATATGTAATAATTCCCATTAAAAAATAAATGAGTCACAGAACTAGACTCTGTTATTCTGAGTAAGCCATTTTTTTCCACAATAGAGAGAGCAGAAAAAAAGCTGAGGGAGGTACAGAAATTTGCTGTTGAGAATTTCTATTGGCACCAAATGGCAAGGAACTAAGGAGAAGGGTATTTAATGCTGGGATAAATTGTAAGCAGATACATGTGAACACAACTGATTTCTTTCACAAAGAGAGCATTGCACAAAGAGAGAGTGGCAGAACCATCTGTGTAGACCAGGTATGGCCAGCCTGAGCCATGCGTGCGACAAGTGACATGGAAAGTCTCCGCATGGCACACGGCAGCTCAGGGACGGAGTAGGAAACACTAGGCCAGGGAGCAGAAAGCAGAGCAGCAGACTGGGAAGGAGAAGGAGACTGGAGTGGTGAAAGGCTTCCTTTTTTGGCATGCCTGTCAAAAAGGTTGGCCAACTTTGGTGTAGCGTCTACACTGTAGACCATATCATCTGATCTGGAATCCCTCTTGGATGGAAAGGGACGTTTCAAAGCTCAGTCAAGTCTCTCAAAATCTTTCCATTAACTGGGTGGGCTTTGGGTGGCAGTCCTGGATTTATAATGGAAAGGGACCATGGACAGAACAAGGCATATGGATGTAGAGTTTCTATCTGAGGCTTTTTCCAATATCATGGCTGTGTCATATAGGACCAGGTTGACTGCCAACGTATTCAGTGGGGGGAGCTGACTAGGAATTTTCCAGGGGAAGGTGCTTGTGTCTGAAAATACTGATTTATCAAAAGGAAAGCAGACTAGAAAGGGGAAGGAGAGGAAGGGAAAGGAGATTGGAGTGATACTCAGGGGGTTGAAGGGCTTTCCAGGAGCACCTCTATTTTAAGAGAGGATTTTTTTTGGTGAGCTCTTTGGTTGTTTCTACTATAGGGTTGGGAAAGCTGTTGGACAAGCTTTTGAGCATCATGTGCCCTTTCTCGGACCGGTTTTAACAAAGGTTTGTTCTGTTAAGAAACAAATTGTTGTGACAAGGTCAAAATATCCCATTTCACTTGTTTTGAAATGGACCATTCAAGTTTGAAATGACTCTTTCATTTCCATTATTTTTATTAATTGTATATGATATAGTCTAGAATCATTCAAAACAGAAATGAAATGTTTCAATCAACCCAAAACAATTCCCTTCCCCCCTTGAATTTTCATATAATAGGAAATTTCTATTTGTTTTTTGGGGAGGGGAGGGGGGTTATTCCATTTCAAAATGGGGAAAGATTAATCAAAATAGAAAGATTTCTGCATGAAACAAACAAACCAAAAAAACTGGTGTCTACCTAGCCCTAATCAGGACTAAGAATGAGATGGGATGTAGTTTGGGCACTAGATTCGAAAGGGATAAGGCCAGTCTAAGCAACTGGATTGCCACTTGAAGCATCCAGGTCCAAAATTTACATCTTCAAAGCCCCTGCTTGACTGCCACTAGCCTTGGAGATGCCTGACATTAATGATCCTTTGACACCTAATGCTTGCTTCTGGGCATGTCCAGAAGTACCTCACTCTTCACAACTCAATGCCTAATCGGCCCCAGGCTTTGTGGACCAGATGTTCTTGTGCCCATCGTGCCAGATTCCCTGCAGGAACTTGCTCTACACAAAAATGAGAGTGGGAAGTGACCTTAGGAGGTCACATCTAGTCCAACCCCCTGCTCCAAGCAGGACCAGCCCCAACTACATCATCCCAGACAAGGCTTTGTCTACTTGGGTCTTGGAAACCTCCAAGGATGGAGACTCCACCACCTCCATAAGTAGCCTGTTCCAGTGCTTTACTATGCTCCTTGTGAGAAAGTTTTTCCTAATATCCAACCTCAACTTCCCTTGCTGCAACTTGAGCCCATTGCTCCTTCTGTCATCTGCCCCCACTGAGAACAGCCCAGCTCCATCCTCTTTGCAATCCCCTGCAAGGAGCTGAAGGAACTGCAAGGATTGCCACAATTGGGATGAGGAAAAAGTTTTACCCCACAGTCAGACTGGTGTGGACGGTGGAGGTTTTTGCCTTCCTCTGTAGAGGATGTAGGCCATGGTCACCTTCCTTGGATCTCTTGTGTATTTTAAGAAACGACTTCCTGTCCTTTCAGTGGCGGGACCGTGGCAGTGATCTGGTGGCCCTGCTTTACCAGTGGTGAATGAAAGGGTGCTCTCGACGTTACCTGGCATTGTACCTGGTCGTCATGCGAGAGGGATGTTTGTGCAATATTAAGAACAGGTTAGAGAAACATTTGTCTAGGGTGGTTTGGACAAGGATGATCCTGCCATAAGCAGCCGGCTGAACCAGATGTGATCCCTTGAAGTCCCTTCTACACCTACGATTCTGTGATTGAAACCCGGGCCAGACAAACACCTTAATTACTGGTCCCTTATTTCATGCTCACTCTTGCTGTTTGCCACCCACTCCGTGTACCAGTAATTGCTCCTTATGCCAGGCAGAGAGGAACAGATTCAGCAGGAGCACGAGTCTAACCTCTAGAGATAGTTAGATCTGCTTAAAACTTGCCAATTATTTTTTCATAGGAACTTGCCAAACATTTCTATTAAAATGTTTGGGGGGTTTTCCAACACTCTGCCCCCAAAAACTGAAAAGCAAAATATTTGGGGGAAGGCTGACTACTTTCTTTCAAGAAATGTGTTTTTCAGTAAACATTTTTCCATATGCCACAATCAAAAATATTTAATAAAAATCCTATTGTATCAGCTATTTCCTGGTTTAAAAGGAAAAAAAAAAACCCTGGGATATTTTGACCAAAACCAATATTTTCTGGGAAAAATAAATAATATTTTTTCTCCCCTCTGCACTCTCCCCCCATGTAAAAAAAAATGTCAACCAACTCTAGCAGCAGAGAGGTCACAGCATTTCATGGATCTGGGTAGCTAAGCCCAGAAAAGGTCCCCTTGAAAAGTTGTACCCATCTGTAAGTACTGTAACGATACTTACCTTCAGGACCCTACAAAGTGATTCTGTAGCAACAGAGAACAAATCCTTCAAGAAAACATGTTTTGCAAAAGGTGGGATATACTGGATGCTCATTTGCTTGGGATGGGCCCATTAGCTAGAGCAAGCTGAGTTCAGCTGTGTCACAGACTCGCTCCGTGACCTTGCCCATGTCATTTCATCTCCCCGTGCCTCAGTTCTCTATCTGCAAGATGAAGATAAATGCCTGCTTTCAGCCGCAGTCTCACCAGGGGCAGGATTGTGTCCCGATAGGTGTGTTTGCAGGGGTGCGGTGGCTTCACCTAGTACCTACTACCTGCTCGGTCAGACTTGGGAATCACAGGCGGCCGGAGGGGATGGTAGCCTTATTACCTTCTTATGTGCTACACCCTACAGAAACGGGTATGTTTTAGCCATGCTAGGGATGGGTGCATTTGTGACCTCAATGTGCATTTTTACAGGGCCTGGCAGGAAAGGACTCCCTCTTCTTTTGGCTTCTCTAGGTGCTACTGTATTACAAATCATATGCTACGAGTGATGCAAAAGAGGAACCAGTGGAGTAAAACTTGCTGAAAGGGGGAAAAACTTGTGAGCACAAAGAGAATCCGATTTTGCACATGCACTGGGTTCAGCTTTGCAGAGACCCACACAGAAACAATGACCGCTCCAGACAAAATCTTTGCTGGCTTTATATCTCAATCAGCAAGAACTGTCCTTTTTAATTCAAACGCCGGGGTCTAGAGTTGTTTTCCCCATAGAGGCCCTGTTGTATTGGGAATATCTGGAGCTGCCAATTGCAATAATGGTTTCTAATTCCAAATTAATTCAGTGTAAATGAACTGTCAAGAGAAGATTGATTTGCTTTGGTAATTGCCCTGATGCAGGCTGCCTGGTGACAGCAGGAGAGAGCAAAGAAGGGAGCTGTGGCCAGCCTGGATGAGCCTAAGGGTGGATTGCAAAGACACGGGCCTCCTTGCAAATCTCTGTCAGGCCTACTGCTGAGCGAGATGCTTTCCCAGCCTTCGACAGTGTCTTCAGGAATGAGGCCAATGCTGTGAAAAGTCCTTTCGACGAGAAGAGATTTGTGTTTGAAGCACGGAGTAAAAAATACGCCATTTCTCAGGCTGTGCTGCATCCTTGTTTGAAAACCCGCAGCAAGGGACGGCGTCCTGCTAAGTGAACATGACAACACAAAGCCAATATTTGTGTCAGCTTTTATGCTAGTCCCTAACGTGCCATGAAAAAGAAAGCCAAACTCTTTCTGATAATGCAGGGAGAGGTAGCTGGCTGTGTCAGTCTGCAGTCAGGCAGGGTGGTGGTACCTTAGAGCAGGGATGCTCAGCTAGGGTCCTGCGGTACACGAGGGTGCCGCGAGGTCCTTTCAAGGGTGCTGGGGCATGCTACGCAAGTCAGCACTGTGAGGTGCTGGAAGACAAGCCCAGATATTCAAACAAGGATCCATAGTATTAAAACCATTCTGATTTGCTTTGGTCTTTCTGAGTGCTTTGTCCCAGAAGAATTGCTCTGTTATTTTTCTGTAGCCAAAACATGAGAGAAAACTAAGCTGGTGCCTTGGTGAGGGGTGCCTGGAGCCTCAAAGTTGAAAACCACCAGCTTAGAGACTAGGTGGGTCAAAGGCACATGCATTTCTAGGCGACAGACCGCTTCATGAGATGCTAGGCTGGTGCCTCGGAAAATGCGTGCTTCTCTGAACCAGTTAGTCTCCAAGGTGCCACGCTACCCTGCTTTCTGCCTAATCATAGAATCAGAGACAATGAGGGTTGTAGGGAGCTCAGGTCATGTCTAAATCAACCCCCTGCTCCAGGCAGGACCAGCCCCAACTATATCATCCCAGCCTCCAATGTCTTAGAAACCTCTAATGATAATGAGCTACTGATAGGACTCGTAAAATCCCGCTTTGGGGAGGAAAGGTGTGGCATCACAGAGATATTGGTCCCTTCTGGGTGGATCTGGGCTATATGTCCATAAGAGGGAGGAAGAACCATCCTACCCTACACCCTGAGTCCAGGTGCATAAGGGTAGACAGTAGTGTAGGAGTGATGGTGTAGCCGTGATGGTCCAGGAATTATGGGAGAGGCAAGGATGTCCTAGGGTGACATCTTTTATTGGACCAAGGTCGCTTGGGATAAAGTGAGACAAGCTTTCGAATGCAAGGCATTCTTCCTCAGGTCTCTGATCACAGGAAGCCAGGCCGAGCTCCCTGACCCACAGCAGAGGCGAGAGGCTGAGAGAAATTCTCAAGGGGACCGGACACAATTAGCAGAAGAAAAGAAGCAGATGACTGGGAGATGGAGACCTATCAAAGGGACAGAGGGTCGCTCTCCCCTTCCTCGTGCGGAAAGGATGCAGGAGTTCGCAAAAATAAAGTGTGCCAGAAAGCCAGTCTCAATGCTTAGTCCTTGGTGCTTCGTTTCCAGCCAGCTTATGAAGTGCTGTTCCCAATTTTGCCTTTTTCAAGGTGTTGAGTAGGTTTCCCTCGAGCACGAGGATAGGGAGACCAGAGGGGGAGTGGTTGCTTTGTGAGAAATGTGCTCCTAATGCTGTGTGCATGTCTCCATCCTTGCAGGGGTGTAGGTTGTAGCCGTGTTGGTCTAAGGACATAGGCAGACAAGGTTCCTTGGGTGAATCTGATATCTTTTATTAGACCAACCCAAATAGTTGGAGAATAGTTATTAAGCAAGCTTTTGGGTTCAAAAACATCCTTGATATTTCTTCTGAGAGTTCAATCTAGTACGTAGTCACTGCTTCATTTCATCCACATCACTACCATTGCTACATTGGATCGGGTATGTCACGTTTTAGAAACCATGGGTTTGGATGGCTTTGTTATGGAGGGTGTTGATAGTGGGTGCAATGGAGATGTGCCACTACTATCAACACTGCTATTAACTTGGTTAAGAGCCAACAGCTACCCACTGCTATCTGTTTATGGCACGTTGTATTTTATTTAACTCCTGAATTCTTTCCGCACAAGGAAGGTGAGAGTGACCCTCTTCCCTTTTGGATGGGCCTTGATCTCTCAGTAATCAGCTTCTTGTCTTCTGCTAATTGGGTGTCTGGTCCCCCTGAGAGTTTCTCTGCCCCTCCTCTATGCCATGCTTGGCTTACTGTGATCAAGAGACCTGAAGAATAATGCCTTGCATTAGAAAGCTTGTCTCACTTTATCCCAACTACATAGTTGGTCCAATAAAAGATATCACCCTAAGAAATCCTTGCTTCTTGCATAAGAACCCTGTCTGCCTATGTCCTTAGCCCAACTCAAATAGTTGGAAAAAATCTTTGCAAGCTTTTCCTCCGCCTGAAGAAGGGTGTCTGTACTGAAAGCTTGCAAAGAAGTTTTCCAACTATTTGAGTTGCTCTAATAAAAGATATCGGATTTACCCAAAGAACCCTGTGTGCTGAAGAACTATATATTTAGTAGTAGCCCACTCCCTGTCCCTTTGCTGTGCCTGTATACAGTGTATGACATACTGAACCTAGTTCTCCTCTGCCTTGCAAATGAGGAGCAACTCGGTTGAGTGAGCTGAGTACTGGTCAGGTGCAAATCAAGGTGCACAGAATAACAACCGGGTGCTTGGGAATGGCATGGAGAGACGTTCCATGCATAACCTAGGATTAGATTTGCATAGTATTTGGTAATGTAGCAATCCTTGTCTGTGTGTGTGCACGCACACACGCTAAAATAATACTGAACCAGACCATTTTAGTCCAGCATATGAATAAATACACTTCTTAAAATAGTACGCAAACAGGCCAGCACGGCTGTCAGCAGAGTCTATAAAACGTGCCGGCGAGGCATGAAAATTCGCAAGACGGAAAGATACCAGTAAAACGACACGCGTTAAGGCAGCCGCTCTATAAAGCACTGCTAGGTAAGCTAGCTTTTGCCTGCTTTTTTGGTTTAAATTCTCCAATCAATACAGGTGCTGTGTGACTGAATTGCTAATGGCACCGTGTAGATTAGTTTATCAATAACATTTAAATACTTTTCACACTCACAGTGGATTTTGAATTATTTATTTGTTTCTGGTCAATCGCATATTATCTCATTAGCATTAGTGTGTAAAGTGATATCAGACTTGGTGGAACTCTTTAAAGACTCCGTGGCCAGCAATTTTTTTTTCTGGGACCAAGAGGCCTGAAGGCCTGGTCTTGAAAGACCCCAGGCAGGAGAGGAGCTCTTTAGCAGCCGTGGGCCTATTCACTGGGATGGTGAATTGGCTCCGAGTTAGTGGAGGCCTGTTTCCATCTTCAGTGCATCTGTAAAGATTCAGTGTGATTAGTAGGGAATATTATTGTTCACGTTTTGGTGGGGTCTACAGGTGCCAGTGGAAATTAGGGGCCTCTAATACAGCACTGTTCAACTGGCAGGCTGCATGTGGACCCCAAAGGGTTAATGCGCGGCTCCTGGGTGCCTGCATGTGGACTCCAAAGGGTTAATCTGTAGCTCCTGTGTTCCCAGTTTGGGCACCGTTCCCCCCACTACACCAGGTGCTGGTCCAGGATGGTGTGGCCCATGTGGTGTGTGGCTGGGTGTGGGGCTTCAGCTCTTGGCCATGCAGAAGCTGGAGAGACCTGCTCTAAAGCAAGGTGCTAGAAGAGGGCAGTTGCTATAAGAAGGGTAGTTAATATGCTACATCATCATCACGAAATAAAGGGATTTTGGTGCTAGGATGGTCGAAACTGAAGGTATTGCTATGCAAGGGGGCTGATCATCATTTATTAATATAGGCGTTGTGCTGTTCTGCTTCGCTTCCACCTTTCGGGCAGGATTGTCGTCCAACTCAGGGAGAACCAAAGTGCAGCTTGCAACTAAGTCTGAGTTACGTGTCTGAAGTGTAGGAGCAATTTTATTACCCACTCTAGGTGAATGAGGGCCCTCATAATAGAGATAAGACCCCCCCTACCCCTACCATTTTATTTAATTATGATGAGGCAGCTGGTTCACTAACCTTCTTGTAACAATCACCCTCTTTTAATGGCCATTTCTCCCAGACCCATGGGGGTTTGTCCGAATGAGCTTGTCCTGCATTATCATCTGCCATTTACAGATGGGAGCTCTGGGGAATGGGCAGATTGAAAAACATGCCCAAGGTCACATAGGGTGCCTGTGGCAGGGTCAGAAACTGAGTCTGGCTCTTCTGAGTCCAGTCCAGTACCTTCTCCACGCTCCTCTTCTCTCAGGTAAGTTGACCATGCAGTAAGGTGGCCAAGCGGTGGAGCAGGCTACCTAGAGAAACTGTGGAGCCTCCATCCTTGGAAGATTTCAAAACCAAGTTAGGGTATCACTTGGTTGGGGTGGTTTAATCAAGGATGATCCTACCTTGAGCAAAGGCTAGACTAGATGACCTTGTAAAGTCCCATCCAGCCCTACGATCATGCCATTTGTTCCATCGTTTTCCTTGATGGGTAACTTGCTATCATTTAGACCTTGGAAGTGGCCAGATGTCCCAGCGAGGATCCAGGTTGCTATAAACACAGATTAAATGTAGTCCCTGCCCAAGAGATTTTACTAGCTTATCAAATGAAAATAGGGCATGAAGTGAGTCTGAGAGAGAACAGGAAGGGAGGATAGTAGGAAGCCAAGAGGTGGCAATGGCAAGAAGATTGAGTTAGTTGCTGGTTCCAAGTCCACCGAGATAACTAGGTGGGCGCTAAGAGTCAGCTGATTCCTTGTAGCTGTTCACAGAGTCGTAGAAAGTGAGGGTGGGAAGGGACCTCAGGAGGTCACATCTCGACCAACCTCTTGTTCAAAGCAGCACCAGCCCCAGTTAGATCATCCCAGTCAAAACTTTAAGCCCAGTCATAAAATTCTCCAAAGATGGAGATTCTGCCACCTCTCTGGGTAACCCCTTCCAGGGCTTCACCACCCTCCTAGAGAGAAAGTTTTCCCTAATATCCAACCTCAACTTCCCTGCCTGCAACTTTAGCCCATTGCTCCTTGTCCTGTCATCTGCCCCCACGAGAACAGCCCAGCTCCATCCTCTTTGCAGCCCCCCTGCAGGGAGGTGAATGCTGCTATTCAATCCCCCTCGGGCTTCTCTTCTGCAGACTGAATAAACCCAGTTGCCTCAGACTCTCCTCAGCAGTCATGTGTCCCAGCACCTGAACCATTTTCATTGCTCCCCACTGGACTCTCTCCAACGTGTCCACATCCTGTCTGTAGTGGGGGGCCCACAGCTGGACACAGGACTCCAGATGTGGCCTCCCCAGTGCAGAATAGAGGGGAAGAATCACTGCCCTCCATCTGCCGGCAACGCTCCTCCCAATGCAGCCCAGGATGCCATTTGCCTTTTTGGCATCAAGAGCACACTGCTGACTTTTATCCATTTTATTGTCTACTGTAATCCTAAATCCTTTTCTGCAGAGCTGCTGCCTACCCAGTCACCTCAGCCTGCCCCGGTGCATGCGATCGCTCCCTCCTAAGTGCAGGACTTTGCACTTGTCCTTGTTGAACCTCGTGAGATTTCTTTTGGCCCAATCCTCCAATTTGTCTAGGTCACTCTGTGTCCCAGCCCTCCCCTCCAGCATATCTACTACACCTCCCAGCTTGGTGTCATCTGCAGACTTGCTGAGGGTGCGCTCCATCCCATCTTCCAGGCTGTTAATGAAGATATTGAACAAGACCCACCCCAGGACCGACCCCTTGCTGTTGCTGTTTTATGTTGCAGCAACATGAAATCATAAGGAGGGATAGTCACTCCACAGCCTGCTCCCTCGCAGCCCTCAAGCAGCAGAGGCAGAGTGGCTCCATTGCTAAGGAAAGCAAAGCCCTGGGCAAAGTCTTGAGCTCCTAGGCCTTCAAACCCTTCCCCCTTCTTCTTTAGAAGGCCATGCCAGATTGCCCTCTGGAAGATTATCTGCAGGGCTTGCATCAGTTCAGCATCAAGCGAACCATCGTGTTAATATTCCCGCAGGAAAGCTCGGTAGATGTCTCCATACTATCTGAGATATTGGTAGACCACTGGACATAAGCAGCTAGCTGCACATTCCCTATCTGCCATGCAGAGCCATATAGTCATCTGAAACAGCCTGATGCATAACCCGTGTGCTCAACCCTATCCGATCGGCCATATCAGGAAGGGGGCCAGTCAGCACCTTCAGCATCCTCTGGCATTATCCTAGCAACCGCGAAAGTGCTTCCCAATAAGGTACCTTGTCCTATGTCAGTTAACACTAATGATTGGTCCCTTCTGTTTCTGGGGTTGGGTTGCTCAGCCAATCTGGAGGCATAATGGGTATCTTAATTTAAAGCTGTTGGAGAGGATGCAGGACTCTATGGGCTCTTGATTTCTTCATCTCCCGAGGAAATTACTGATCCGTAACCTGCTCCCCATTGCAAAAATCAGTGGGGGTGTGTGAGAGGAATGAAGCGATTGTGTTCATCCACCTGACGCTGACTCTCCTACAGATCCAGTTTCCCAGCCACCGTGGCAGACAACTTCACAGCCTAAAGGAGTATGGGCCAGTGCACCAGAAGCCCCGAAGACCTTTCAAACTAGAGTACAAATCCCACAAAGACCTCCCAAGATCTCGCTCCAATGTCTCATCAAAGAATGCACTTGGCAAATCCCAACAGATAGGCGGGTTTCCGCATCAACTCAAATTGCAGCTGTTTCTGGGGGGAAGTAGGCCACCTGAGGGATAGCGCCCAGTTACTTTACGCCATGATGAGCGCCAGGTACGAAGGAATCCCTCTGTCACGGCAAGACATGCCGAGATCTGACAAACGGAAGTAACCCAGATATACTGCCAGAAATGTGCAATTATTTAGGGTCGACATACATGCGTTTTAATTCTCTAAAACAAGCTCTGAGAATATACAGATCTTTCACTGGAGGTGAGGGGGATTTCAGATGCAATCGCTTCCTTTCCTTTCCTTCCCTTTCCAATTCTGCCTAAACAGAGCACAGCGATCTAGGACAGCACTGTCTCTTTAAAGGTGACCTCTGAAAGTGCAGCCTAATCTTCTTCTATCCACTTGGACCTTGGATTTTAAAAATTTCACCAATCCGGATTTCCAAATCCTTGCAGATTCCAAGGGGGCTTGTTTATGGAAGTATCCTTTAGAAAAACGGCTTAGACTTTAAGATGAAGGAAACGCAGGGAGCTAATGTGAAGATTTAGGACTTTCTAGGAGGCTTGCAGTGCCTAAGCTTTGCTAGCTTGAGCAGTCGGAAGGTCCTTTTGCAGACTAAGAGGGATTAATACCCCTTTAACCAGCAGGGCTATGCACACATTCATAAACATAGCGTCTCTCTCTAATCACTCCGCTCCCTAATCCACAATGATTTCTTAGGAATTATCATTTTATCTCAGCTAAATAAGTACATTCCTTGTGCTTTCCTGTAGGAGAAAAAAAATCTTTCAGAAGCTTTTCTTTTAGAGGCGGTGTCATGGAAATCATGCCTCTAGTTAAAACTTTGAGTAAATAGAGGAAACTTCATTTATTTGCCTCTCTCCAGAGGACCTGATCATCCTTTTGCCTACATGAGGGCACATCCACTAGCTCCAGGGGAAGCATTCCTGGTTCACAGGGTTGGAATCGAGACTGGAATCAAGCCCAGTTATTTTTCCAGGCAAAGTGAACACAACAGCACTGCCTCTAAAGGAGCATCGGTCAGGCAAAAAGTATCCATGCATGTTATTAATAACTCGTTCGATTATTTAAGAAATCCATTCTCATTTTTACCTTTCCCCCCCCGTATGCAGGGTCAGATTAATGCATAGGCAAACTAAGCCCGTGCCTAGGGCCCTAAGTGAACAAGGGGCCTGGTTGTGCTTATTTTACATATTGTAATTATTGAGTGAAAAGAGTAATATAAATATACGGTATTAAGTAGGGGGCGCATGAGTTTGTTTGCTAGGGCCCATTAAAGGGTTAATCTGGTCCTGCCTGCATGCCACTCATCTGGGGCTAGCTAAGGGAAAATAGTCCATTTCTAGTAATTGTTTAGAGTGAGTTTCACGTCTGGGGTCTCCTGGGCCAACACCAATGTTACGTCTACACAAGGGGGTTCAGAGGCTGGGGTTACGAGGGTCATGCTGGTACAATTTAAATCCAAATAAATACCGTACCTCCTGTTAGATATCTTTAAAAAAACCTAATTCTCAGTGGGCACATCTACACGAGATGCCCACTGTGCAATTGTTGTTGTTCAATCATTTAGTACTTGCATAACCAAGTGTAGATGACTGCGCAGTAACCGCCGTTACTGTGCAGTACTGTCCTGGCACGGTTCCCTAGTGACGCTTACTGCACAGTAGCTCATTACTACTATGCAGTAGCTCATCTTTCTTTCCTGCCCAAGTGCAGGGGGGCTGGACCCAATGATCCTGTAAGGTCCCTTCCAGCCCCAAACATCTATGAATCTGTGAATTATTACTGTGCAGTAGCGGCACATTATAGTTCGTACCTGGCGACGCTACTACACAGTAAGTATCTCATGTAGACGTGGCCAATGACATTCAGAACATACCATGAGTCTTCCATGGAGGTTGTTAAGGTCCGGCTCGACAAAGCCCTGGCTGGAATAGATTCATAGATTGTAAGGCCAGAAGAGACCTTGGAAGATCATCCGGTCCAGCCCCCTGCACCAAGCAGGAAAGATAATTGGGGTCAGGTCCCCCCAGCAAGACGACTGTCTAGTCTCATCTTGAAGAT
>NW_005841845.1:2283694-2301034 GCF_000455745.1 Alligator sinensis | reverse complement strand
GGAAAGATCTACTTGGGGGTAGTCCTACTTTGAGCAGGGGGCTGGACTGGATGAGATCTCCTGAGGTCCCTTCCAACCCTCATTGTCTGTGATTCTATCATTCTATTTCCATTCAGGCTTTGGTTTCCAAAATCAATTTGAAACCCAGAAAAAAGTCGAGTTAGATATCAGTCGATGATGTGCGATATGTGTTGGGGTGGAGAAGGGTGTGGTTTCATATCAAAGGACTCTGATTGGTGTCCATTTGTACTTCATATTAATTTTGGTGCAGTTTTGCCTGCTTTCATCACATAAATCAAATTAAGCTTCAGTCACTTGAATGTTAAAAGCTTCTAGAAAACCTTCTATAAGCACTTTTATTGGACCAACTGCACAGTTGGGAGAGATTTATGCAAGCTTTTTGGCACAACGTACCGCTCCTCTGGTACTATGTGCTCAATGCTGGTCTAAGATCTTACCCAGCTACCAGGATTGGTTCAATAAAAGATGTCATGCCACAAAAAATCCGTACATCTCATCTGTTTCCTGGACCATCATAGCTATAACATCACTCCAACACTATAAAAACTTTGTCTTTCTAATGGATTTTTTTTTACTTACTGGATATCTTCATGGGTTGCCTTTTTTATGAGAACCTAGAAAATTATGCCAAACATCTTGAAAAAAAATACTTTTTTTTTTGCAGAAAATCATTTTTCTTTTGTAGCAAACAAAATTGATTTTTGATCAGCTCTATTCATTTGACATGAGGATGATTGAAAAATGACCTGGTGAGGGAATTTTTAAATGATTTTTTCCTTAATAATAATAGTGGTAGTACTAGTAGTAGTAGCAGCAGCAATGAAAGAGGGTCAGTCGTTCATCAAGGATTTTTGTTTTCCATTAAATGAGGATATTCCACTGAAAGTGCCAGGGATGATTGACAAATATGATCACTATAACCATCAAAGAAACTGAGAGACATGAAAAGAATAATACCGCTTGTTTGTGGTAGGTTGGGGGTATCATGAAGGGGATATCACAACAGAACTGTGCAAATTGGAAACTGGTTCCATTATAAGAAACCAGATGCAGCCCTAAGGGGACAGCGTTGAAGTCCGTGGCTGGAGTTTCTTATTTCGAACATAAACACACATGAATGTAATGCACGGAGCACAAGGGAGAAACGCAACCATCTGTTTAGATCCTGTGTTTAATCTGCAGG
The DNA here is from genome assembly GCF_000455745.1 of Alligator sinensis. Taxonomy (NCBI): domain Eukaryota; kingdom Metazoa; phylum Chordata; order Crocodylia; family Alligatoridae; genus Alligator; species Alligator sinensis. The sequence continues at coordinate 2,299,830 of NW_005841845.1, read as the reverse complement.
ACTATTGAAAGGCCACAAAATTGGGATTCAATGATAGATTTACCATATTTACTCAAATATAACATGACACCGATTATAAGACAACCCCACAATAGTTAGAAAAGTGTATAAAAGTATTATAATTTTCCAGGTATAGAATCTAATTATTGGAGGGCTGCCCAAAATTTGCCCCCTTCTCACTGCTGCATCAGGGAAAATAAATCAGGGGGTCAGGTATTCCCCTTGTCTTCTGCTGCACCCCAACTTCTTTCCTTTGCAGTCCCTTCACCCCTTTCTTATTGTCAGACCCTGCTGTCTCTGAGCACGTGGAAATGAGAAGCAAATTTCAAAACATTTGGGGCTGGAAGGGACCTTGTAAAATCATCAGGTCCAACTCCTTGCCCAAGGGGGGCAAGTTCCAACCCCTTGCCTAAGGGGGAAGTCAAATCACACCAGCAAGGTAAGCATCCAAGTGTTTCTTAAAGGTATCCAGAGTAGGTGCTTGCACCACTTCTGGGGGGAGTCTCTTCCAGACTCTGGAGACTAGGACTGTAAAGAAGTTTTTCCTTATGTCCACTCTAAAATGGTCTTCCAGCAGTTTGTGACCATTAGACCTTGTCTTCCCTTGGGGTGCTCTGGTGAACAGACATTCTCCCAGGTCCTGATGCACACCTGCGATGTACTTATAGGCTGCCACAAAGTTACCCGCGAGCCTTTGCTTCCCCAGGCTGAAGAGTCCCGTGCCCCTGAGCCTCTCCTCATAAGGCCTGCTCTCTTGACCTCTAATCATGTTATATGGCTCTCCTCAAGCTTCTCCACATCTGTTCTAAAGTGCGGAGCCAGAACTGGATGCAGTACTCTAGATGTGGCCTCACCAAGGCCGAGTAAAGCAGGAGGATGACTTCTTGAGTCTTGCTTGAGATGCATCGGTAGATGCAAGCCAGAGTTTTATTTGCTTTTCAGATGCGGCATCGCATGGCTGACTCATGTTCATCCTGTGATCAATCGTGACCCCCAAGTCTCTTTCAGTCATGATGCTAGCAAGTGTAGCACCGCCGAGCTCGTAAGTACAATGTAGGTTTTTTTCCCCCGAGGTCGAACACCTGGCATTTCTCTGTGTTGAACGTCATCAGCTTTTCATCCGTCCACCTTGAGAACCTGTCCAGGTCACCCTGAATCCCCAGCTTATCCTCTAGCATGACCACACTTCCCCATAATTTGGTGTTCTCTGTGAACTTAGCCAGTACGCTTCTGACACCTGAATCCATATAATTTATGAATATATTAAAGAGTACTGGTCCGAGTACTGAGCCCTGGAGGATGCTACTGGTCACCATGTGCCATGTTGACTCAGTTCCATCGAATAGCACTCTCTGGGTCCAATCAGGGAGCCGGTCCCCCAGCCATTGGACTGTAAAATTGTTGAGGCCACAGTTCCCCAATTTTACCATGAGGACATCATGGTGGACCAAGTCAAAGGCTTTTTTGAAATCTAAATATATGACATCAACCTCTTCTCTTTTGTCCAGGTGATGCATCACCTGGTCATAGAAGGAAATGAGGTTGGTCAGGCAAGACCTACCCGCATTACAGCCATGTTGGCTAACTCAGAACATTGTCTTCTGTTAGCCTGTTGTTGGTGGTTTCTTTGATGATTTTTTCCATGATCTTTCCAGGGATTGAGGTCAAACTGATTGGCCTGTAGTTCCCTGGATCTTCCTTCTTTTCTTTCTTAGATAGACACCGCATTGGCCCTCTTCCTATCTTCAGAAACCTCACCAGAGCACCATGAGTTCTCAAATATACACACCATTGGTCATGCTATGATGTCAGGCAACTCTTTTAGCACTCTTGGGTGCATTCTGTCTGGGCCAGCTGACTTGTGGATGTCCAGCCTCTCAAGCTGTTCCCTCACAAGATCTTTGCCAATTATAGGTGTATGATTGTCCTTACCCTGGTAGTCTTGTCAGGCAGGGTGATCCCCTTGGGGTAGGGGAAAACTGATGCAAAGTAATCGTTGAGGAGATTAGCTTTCTCCTGAGTGTCGGTTGTCAGCTGCCCCATTTAGTTCAACAAAGGTCTGATGTTGCCTTTTTTTTTCTGACTTCCCACATATTTGAAGGAGTTTTTATTGTCCTTGATTCCTGTAGCCAGTTTGAGTTTGGTTTCAGCCATGTTTTTTCTGGTCCACTCCCTACAGGTGCGGGCCAGTGCTGCATAATCCTCCTTGGTGGTAGTTCCCAACTTCCATCCCTTATAAACTTCTTTTTTTAGATTCAGGAGGTCCATTAGTTCCCTATTGAGCCAAGGGGGTCTCCTAGCCCTTTTGCTACCTTTCCTATGAGCCAGAATGAACTTCCCTTGTGCTTTTAGGATCACGTCCTTAAGAAGCAACCACTCATTGTGGACTCCCTTCCCTGTCAGATCATGGTCTCTCAGGGCCTCAACAACCTGAGCTTGTGAAAGTCAGCTTTCCTAAAGCCAAGGATTTCTGCATTGCTGACTGATTTGCCTGCTTTGTGATGGACAGAGAAAGTGATCAACTCGTGATCAGTGTCACGAAGCTTCCCTTCGATCCTCAGGTCGCTGACTAGATCATCCCCTTTGGCCAGTACCAGATCCAACAGTGCCTTACCTCCTGCCGGCCTGTAGACTTCTTGAGTCAAATAGAGCTCAACAATGCAAGTGAGGAAGCTTCATGACCAATCATATTTGGCCGAATGCTCTTCCCATGAGATGTCAGGGTGGTTGAAGTTGCCCATGATGACGATGCACCAAGAACATGCAGCCTTTACCAGTTCCCTAGCAAATTTGTGGTCAAGCTCTTCCTCCTGGCTAGGACGTCTGTAATAGACTCCTACAGTTATCCCCTTCATCACATTCTTTCCGTCTTCTAATCCAGAGGGTCTTGAGTCGCCCTCCTTGGGTGCCAATCTCTGCTTGTAGGGAAGTGTACTGCTCCTTCACATAGAGATATACACCCCTGCCCTTCTTGCAACACAATCCCTCCTGTAAAAGGTATAGCCATCTATACCTGTGGTCCAGTCATAGGTCTACCACGTCTCTATTATCCCTATGAGATCATATTCCTTTTTGCTTAGCAGAAGGTCCAGTTCCTCCTGTTTGTTCCCCATGCTCCTGGCATTTGTGTATAGGCAGCTAAGCCTGCCACTGGAAGCCCTGGGCTTCCCTGTCCTCTTAGAAGAGTCCCGTGCTTGGGCTGGGGTAGGAGTACATTCCCTTGTGTTACCTGACCTGCTGATGCTGTGGTTGCACTGGTGACTGTCCGTCTGTCTCCCAGGGATCTTGACCTGTCAAGCAGGTTAGCCATTTTGGCCAAGAAGAGTTTCTTTCCCATAGGAAGGAGGTAGAGGCCATCCCATCACAACAAACTGCTGCCTTTCTCTCTGAAGTGTGGGCTATGATCGAAGAAGCTGAAGCCTTCACAATGGCACCAATACTGCAGTCTTCTGTTGACTTCTTCAATACATCTTTCCCTCCTGTGCCTGTGATCTGCAACTGGAAGGATCAAGGAGAAAACTACCTGTTCCCCCAACCTGCTGAGCCCAGCCCCCAGAGTCCTGTAGTCACTCATGACCTGGCCAAGATTGCTATGAGCCATGTCATTCATGCCCACATGGATGAGGAGCATGGAGTAGTGGTTGGAGGGATGGGGAGCATGGGGTAGTGGATGGACAAGTTTAGGAATCCTCTCTGCCACGTCCCAGATACAGGCCCCTGGGAAGCAACAGACCTCACAGGCCAGGGGGTCAGGGTGGCGGATATCTCCCTCTGTCCCTCTCAGGAGGGAGTTGCCCACCACAACCACCTGAATCTCTTTTTAGGGGTGACAGCTAGCTGCCTCCCCTCATCCAGAGCTGGTACTTCTGCTAATGTCTTTGCTGGTGGTGTAAGAGGTGCATACCTGTTGCTCTGTTCCAAGGGAGGAGTGACCCTAGCACTGTGTCTTGGGATGACCATCTTCCAAGCATCCCCCAAGTGTGTCTCTTGATTGATCTTTTTGTTGTCCATCTTCATTTAGTTGGGCATCCATGCTCTTTTCTCTTTCTTCTTTAGGAGAAGAACCTGACTATAGTAGTCATCAATCTCCTGCTTGTGGTCCCTGATGGCACGAAGTCTGCCCATCTGGGACTGGAGCTCAGTCATTTTGGACTCCAGGGACCTCTCTAAGGAGAATACACCAGAGGTGGGGGTGACCTTGCTCCCATTCCTGGTAGCTGTGCCAGACAGCCCCTACATCTGGGTGGAGGCCTCAGTAGTGCAAGGGAAGAGCGCACCAGTTGGAGCCGAGGTGTACCACATGTCCCCACCATTGCACAGTAATAGGCTATGCTACTACCCACAAACTGCTTCCTCTGTTTGCAGTCCCTGTTTATTGGCTCCCTGGTTATAGGCCAAAACTAGTCCTCAAGGTGCTACTGGGATTTGAACCCAGGATTTCCTGTTTACTAGACAGGCGCTTTAACCAGCTAAGCCACAGCACCTCTTAGTAAGCAGGTGAGGTCCCGGTCCATCCTCATCTCATGGAGGGCAGGGCTATAGTAATCATACGTGACAGGCTGAAGGAGGGGGCAACAGAGGTATTCTGAGTTACCTGTTTGGGACCCTGTTTGCTGATATTTGCCAGACATTTAAAGCTGATTAAAAATCAGAACTCATTGGGAATAGGAAAGAAAGATGCAGCTCAGCTGTGGGAGTGAAGAAGAGGTTGAAATGTATTGAATGTGGTGGTTCACCATGACTTGGAAGTCAGTGCTCAGGGGGGCTGCGCTCATTGGGCACTACTATATCTTTTTTCAGATGGGATGTACTAAGTTGTCCTTGTGGTAGGCTCCTATCAGCATCTTGGCCTTTTGGCTAAAATCAAGTATTTTTGACACCAGGGGGAGGATTTCAGGGCTGGTTCTGGATCTCCCGTGCTGGCCTGGTATTGGAGTAACTCCAAGCCTGGTGCCAGTTCCCTGTAGAGGGAACACCTGTCAATTTTTTTCTTTTTCTAAGGGTCAGAAAACTAAATAAGTAAAAAATAAATAGGTTCCCATCAGTATGTTTGTCTCATATGTTTTATAGTCATGTTCAGTGTTGGCTATATTTAATCAACTTAACTTTATAGTTGGTTTTCATGGCTGAACATATGCTGCTTTTAGCAGCAGTTGAATGACAGACAATGTATTTAGTGAGGTTTTCTTGTATATGAATGCAAGACGAGGGACTTTCCCCCCATATTGATAGGGAGAAAAAACCTCTCATCTTACATTCAAGTAAATATGGTACCAGGCTCTTAGCTCATATATGACACAGTGCATTCTCCAAAAAATGATCAGCCTTTGAAAACCACCTGAATGTCAAAGAGCCCAGTGGAGGCTGCATTGTTTCTTGCATCAAAGAAGCAAGAAGTCCCTTTGCTACAGATTGCATATGTCCCTGTGTTACAGAGCAGCTGCCTGCCAGCTGAATCATGAGGCTGCAGTGGTCCCAGGCTGCATTCCTGTCAATAATCTTGGTAGATGTCAGGAGAAAGGAATGACTGAGAACGGGATAAATAAGCACTTTGGGAAGAAGATGATAAAGGGGCGGGTTGGAAAGCAGGCTTCAAACTTGATCTGGAAGCATCACTTAGTTTCTGGGCTGAACTCTATCCTTATTTTGGGCCTGACTTCCTTGTTCCTTGGTAGTCTGGAGGGTGTGGGCAGAAGAAGGCAGGGTCTCCAGCAATGATCCCAGCTAGGACCACTCTAGCTACCTTTAGGTGCCTGGATGTTACACCTGCTCCTGCTTTGGTCTCAGCATCAGAGGTATGGAAAGATGGCTTAGAAACAGAAATAGAAATATTAAATCGACTCTCCTTGAGCGCCCGTGTGCTCCTGATATATCTGTTCTTTCCTGACATAGATCTGTTCTTTTGTTTGCAGATCTCTCTCTCACTGCCCCCTTTCTGTATCCTCAGCTCACCACCATGGGCTCTTGATATTATTTATTTAGATACCTACGTGTTTTGGGACTCAAGTTCTTCAGGGAATCCCCACTGTTTTCTTGCATGCCTGTGGAGCACTATATAACCTAGGGCACTATATGAATCAGAGTAATATGAGCATTACAGAAACTTCACATGCTCTGTCAGTGGAGCATCTTGAAACAAGATCTATAGCGCATGTAACAGCCTGAGGATCTACAAATACAGCATGGATCAAATTCTCTTGTATGTTGATTTTATACCAGAGTGATTTCCTTAGCTTAGCAGGGGCTGCTCCTGCCTTACACTGGTATTAAATGATGTCAGATGTAGACCTACTGGGATGAGGCTACTTCTAGCCTGCTTGATGGGATCTCTTCAATAACAGAAGTCTCCACACAACTAGGATGGACCCCCAGCTATAACCCAAATGCCACCAAACTCTAAGGATTCACACTTCACATCTAGCTCATTGTTTCTCCATCTCTCCTGGATGCAATACACCTACCTCAAAGGGCTGTTGGGAGGATTTTCATGGAGGACTTTGTGAAAAGAAAGTTTTGTAGTGTAGGTAGATCTGAACAGCACTGAACTACAGGGAAGTTAAGACTCAAATCCAACTCTGTGGCTTTGTCCATCTTCATGTGGAACCGACACCTCTTTGTTTCCTTCTTCTAGTCATATCTTCTCAACTTCTTTGGAGGTAGGAGGCTTCATACCTCCAGTCTTTTCTCACTTAGGATCTTATCAAAAAGCCAGGGAAGACAGTGGAGGTGTGCATCAGGCCTTCAGCACCACCTAAAGACCTTCCTTTGTCACACATCTCACACACGAGGAAAGAGAAAAATAATCAATTAGGAAAAGTCAATTTACCTGTGTACACACAAACTTCTCCCATTGTGTCTCTCTAGCTGGAAAGAGCTCCCGGGTAGGAAATCTTTGACAACAGACCTGCCAGAAAAAACATTATCATACTCTCAGGTCTTCTTCCTCTCTGCACCGCCGTGCTTTATCATGATTCACCTTTGCAAACACAAAGGCCCTAATCTGTAAACCACAGCAATCTGTTTTAATGGAATTTGAGGAATTAAAACATGGGCTTGAGATTTATCAGCCCGTTGCTAGGGGAGCTCCAGGCAGTATTTGTTTATGGAATCATCACCGAATAATCCCTTAATCTAATCGTGGGTGATGGAAAGTCGCCATGCTAAAGTGACCCTCCTGGGAAGGGATTGTAAACAAAGAACAGAGCCGAGTGGCTGGGCCTGTATCCAAGAGAAGGCCTCACATCTGGAGTGCTTAGGAGCCATGATGAAGATGTTTTATGACTTGACCAGTGGTTTTGCCGACCTGATTTTTAGACAGCAGGCCCTGAGCACTTTCTAAGAACCAGGCCCCCTTCTAAAGCATCCCAGGGCCTCAAAAATGCTCACCTTGGAAAATCTTGATCCAAAAAGTCACATCCATACATACTCGGAGCTATACTGATTCAGCATCTAATGCCAAAGCCTCTTTAAGGACAGTTCTAGGGCATATAAGATACTAGTGATTATCTGACTAACTGACAATTATCTGATTAATTATTAAACACATCCCCAGTTAGCGCTGTAGCCTTGAGGCTACAAGGGAATCACCACCATCATCTCCACCTATTCATAAGGAAGGACTGATACAGGCCACTCATTCTAGGAGAGGATTCACGACAAGAGTCCCTTGCACATGGATGTTCTCAGTCCCTGAGAAGGATAAGGTCTCTTATACTGCTAAGCCTCAGCCCTTTCTGTGGATATAACCCTTGGTCAAGTCAACTCTTGGTGACGTGACCAAGGTCAGACAGGAGACCTGTGGCAGAACAGCGAACTGTACTGAGGTCTCTTGAATCTGAATCTATCCCTCTAAAATGAAGACCATCTTTCTTCATATGTTCTTTTTTGTGGAAATTTTTTCCTAACCATAGTCGAGCCCTTTTAGCCATATTCAGAACCTGGATGTCTTCCTTCTGAAACTCCTGACCGGTCAACTTTCACAAAGAAGCACTTTATGGTTCAGGCTGTGACAGGTGACGATTTGGTTTTGGACCTAATTTATGCTTCTGTGAAGAATAGGCCTGCAGGCTTCTTTCTCAGTTGGCAATAATCAAGGTCATAAGAAAAGGAAGGGATGGTCGGTGGGAATCTGTGCTCACGATGGGGATGCCATCTACTTATCAAATTGTACGAAATGGGTAAGAGATGAGCCACTTCAAAGCCATTGGTGGGAATTGAACTTTGTCAGCTTAGATAATGTAGCAGCTAAATCACATCTGTCATGGTCAGGGCCAGAATAACGCATAAGCAAACTAGGCACATGCCTAGGGCCCTGAGCTGTGGGGGTGGGGCGTAGTCCTTCCCTCTGCAGTGGTGGTGTGAATGGCCCTGTCCACCTCCCTTCACTTCCCTTCCCCTCCCCTCCCCTCCGCTGGCCTTGCCGCCACCGCAGCTGCTTCCTAGTGGCGGCTCCAAGCTCCAAGTGGGGGTCTCGACTGCCCGGGGCCCACAAATGTGTTTGCCATGGGCCCACTAAAAGGTTAATCCAGCCCTGATCATGGTTTTGGATTGACCAACCCCCCAAAAAACACCCCTGGTTTTGCCCCACTCTGCAAAAATCTCTCCTGAGTCAAGCCCATAATGAATTTATATTATTCCGCTGCACTTCAGTCATTTATACTTCTTTCTTTCTTAATTAGCCCAGACCAGACATAGAAAAAGGAAATATAGCCACTCCTCAAATATGCTTGATAACATAGGGAAGCTGCCTGAGCAAGTTATGGTATCACTTTTCATTGGAGATTTCCAAGTAGAGGCTGAATAGACATGTCTGGGTGGTTTAGGAATAGTGAATCCAGCATCTGTGCTTGGTCGGGGGTGGAGAGGCAAGACTGATGAGATGATCCTTGAAGTCCCTTCCAATCCCGTGATTTTATGACATGACATGATCTATAGCAGTCGATATAATCTAACCCAGGAAGCCGAGCATTAAAGGTAGTTGGACGAAAAATTTCCATTTAATCACGTACCCTTTTAAGCTCATTCACAAGGATTTATGCACACAAGGAATGTTAAAAGACTGTCCAAATCTCACAGCATTACTTTTTTTTAGTTCTCTAAAATACTAGGGCAATGATCTTTGAATCTAGACAAAGAAAGGAGTCTCGGAAAAAAACCGGTGAGTCAGGTTGGCGGCATTTTGTGCGAGCATTTAAATACCTGCTGGATGTGTGTGAATGCAAACACCAGTGCCACGCCTGATTGGTGTGCACCTGCTACATGCACTGGTGTTAGTGCATATCTAAAGAATAAGTGTGTAAAAGTGCAAACCCAGTTTAGCATGGGCCTCTTGGAAACCCAATGTTCTGTGTGCGCAAGTTTTCTAATAGAGCCTGCATTGACTAGGGAAATTTATGGACTCTGTGACGTAAGAGATACTCCACAAATGTTTTTTCTAAGTGTCTCCATTAACTGCTAACTACCCATTTGGAGATGGGGTTAGATTGCAAACCCAGGGAGTGCAGTTTCTCCCTGGCTGTAGATAGTGCAGGACAGCACCCAAAATAAATGTTGATTTATTTGTAATACTTGCCTTGTATTTCAAGGCCGATGCACTGACTCTGGGTGAGAGGGTCTTTCATAAATCACTGTCCAACTATTTCATTCCCATACACTGCCCAGGACAAAAAGCGTGATTTACTGCTTAATTTAGAACTTGATCCAAAGCCTTTTGGCGTCAAATGGAAAGACGAGGGCCCTTGGATCAGTCTGTTAGGGCCGTTTAAGGAGGGCTGATGAAGGGAGTAGGTAGAGAGGCGAGTTGCCTGTTCATTGTAGCTTACTGGTGTGGTTGCTGAAAGACTCTGTGATGAAAAGGGATTATTATCTTTACTCCCTACTTCCCCCACCTGCTCCTAGAGTGCCTACTCCTCAAAGAGGAAGACTGTCCTGGAGGCAAAATGCCTCTTCAAAGCAGTGCTATCCAGGAAGAACGGCCTGATCCTGAGAAAGGAGCCCCCTACTCAGAGCATTATTGAATTGAAACATAGGGCTGGAAAGGACCGCAGGAAGTCCCATAGGGGCTAGGGACAGAAGTTACACATAGACCAGTTTAAGTCATCAGAAACTGATTTAAACAGAAGCTCATTGCATAGGCCCACTAAAGGGTTAACCCAGCCCTGATCGTGGTTTTGGATTGCCCAAACCCCACAAAAGTACCCCTGGTTTTGCCCCGCTCTGCAAAAATCTCTCCTGAGTCAAGCCGATAATTAATTTATATTATTCTGCTGCATTTCAGTCAATTATACTCCTTTCTTTCTTAATTAGCCCAGACATAGAAAAAGGAAATATAGTCACTCCCTCTGTAACAGAAGCCCAGTCATCAGAAACTGGTTTAAACCTGTAACAGAAGGTCGTTGCACATAAGCCAGTTTCAAAATGCCTGAAACTGGTTAGATAAACCTGGTTGAATGTAGTTTCAGATTTAATTGATTTGGGTCAAACTTGTTTATGAAACTTCTGTCTAATCTCAAGGCAGGAACAGCCCTGTGTAAACCTTCCCAGTCAAGTGTTTGTCTGGATTCAGTCTAGACCAGAAAGCCTTCTTGCGAGATGCGCAGAACAGCAGCAATTGCTCTCTCTGTGCTCAAGTGACCATTTCAGCCTTCATAGGTGCTGGGCCTCTAACACAAGATTGCCTGAGGAGGGTTAAGATGCAACGGGGCCAAGTGAACTAATGGGTTTTAAGCTTTTGCCTGCTTATAGCTTTTGCCTAGTTACAGAGAAGGTGCCCAGAGAGTTAATGTAGGCCATACAGTTGTTGTGTCTGTCTGCAACTAATCCCCTTGCCCTCCTTAACTCCGGCACACCAAATAGCATAATCCTGATTCCAAAATAGATCATTTCAATGCTGGGCTATCGGTGAGATTAAGCTAAAGCAGGAAAATGGGTTTAAATAAAGAAAAGCAAATGAAAGAGAAATATAAGCAAAGAAAGGCAAGTTGGCCATTGTGTAGGAAAGGTGGTGGTATAGGTTCCTTTCACTTCTTTACTATTAGGTTAAGGGTTTAGCGCTATATTATTTAGTTTAAGATCAAAGCAAAGAACAACTAGAACTGTTAAATGTGCACTAATTTGCTAGATTAGATGTAAAGTTTAAGAAAATACAACAAAGTAGGCAAAATAGTCAAAAGAAATTGTATCATTCATCCTGTAGTCATTATAGTTCAATGTACATCTCCTATTCAGATCCATAAAGCACAGTCTAGCCTCCTTGAGTGTCTTGCAAGTGCCTCCAATGCTTGACTATCAGTTGTTCTGACCCCTGAGTTAATATTGTTAATAATAAAGTTAATAATAAAGTTAATAAAGTTAATAATAAAACTTAACACCTTAAGTTTTTTAGCTAAAGCTAAAAAGTTTCCAGGCCTGTGAAATAGGAGAGAGACATTAGCAGGGATGGCTAACAGATGTTACAAAAGAACGGGTAGTGTAAATTGTGTAATATCAAGAGCATTGAAAAGGAGAGAGGGTCATTAACACCTGTGGAGTGTAGAGGGATTAGCAGGAATAAGGGAGACGACAATGAGCTATGAAATCTATTGACTTTCTTAGAGCTGCCTGGATAGAAATGCCGCTGCTCTTCCCAGGCAGTTGGTTTTAAAGTTTGGGTCGACCTGCAATCAAAGGGGCAGGGGTGCAACTGCACCACTTCATCCCCCCATCCCCCTAGATTCACTCCTGCATATACTGGGGCAAAGGAGGAAACTGTGTTCTAGTGTTGGCCATTGGTGACCTGATGGCTTTGCCAGGCAGATTGGGCTGTATCCTCTGAGACCCACTCCACACCCTCTGGGCCATGCCCTGTGAACCTCACAGACCATCATTGAAGTCAGTAGGAGGTGTAGGAGTCTGAGGAAAATGTAGCATGACAACCTCAGTTAAGGGTTTTAGGATTTGGCCCATGTCACTTGACTGGGTGTCCCTGGTACTGAGTGTATCACAGGATCAGGCCCTTCGCTCATGAGGCTTTTTTCTCTTTCAGTCATAACAGCCTATTAGAGTGATTTTTATTGGAGGGTAGAATCCATCCATCATGTTGGCCAAAGCAGAGGTCAGAAATTTAGGGGAAGGGGTGAGGAAAACCTTTCCAGCAGCACCGTACCTAGACTCCTGGCGGCCTTGGGTTAACTTTTGTATCAGCCCCGTTTCGCCAGAGATAATGATAATAATAGTTATAATAATAAAATTTACCGTTTTCGGGCCCCCTTTCTGTCTGGGCCCTGGGCGGCCACCCGATTCACCCATGCCTGTGTCTGGCTGTGCTTTCCAGGGAGAAAAAATACGTTATTCTTTTTCTCAATAAAAAGTATAAATTCCAAAATTCCCCGTAAAAGGAAAATCAGGGAGCGGGGAATAAAATCATCTAGAAATAAGCAAACTGTTTAATTTTAAACACTTCTAAATGCTGGGAACCCAAGCTCTTGCCTCAGCCTTGGCTCCTGGGTCTCCATTGATCCTAGAAGATGACAGGAGCTGAAGGCCTATCAACTCCAAGGGCTGGGATGAGCAAAGGCCATTAGAGTTTGGGGACTGGGCTGTCAGATGCCCAGTTCTGCACCAGGGAGCCTGAAACCCCAAGAAGTCCTAGTCTCTGAGGCAGTTTGCATGGTGAGGCTGGCCACAGCTACGGACCCTAGGACCCCTGGACTCTGAAACAATCTACATACCATCAAAACTACACCGTGTGTGCACACATATGCACACGCAGCCCTAGTATGTTCACTGTGTGCTTCTGTGGCCACCTCTGTAGCCAGGTTCAAGAATGGGAAGAGGTTTCTTCCATATTCTTCCCTGTCCCCTGCCACAGGCACACACAAAACAAGCCTAAAATCATTATATACAAAATATGCAAGGACCAAAGCTAACCTTGAAGTGCAGCTGTGTCTGGGGTTAAATGTTGTAGCCGCACAGGACATTGAAAACAACACATTTTAAAATACACATTTTTATTGTTTTTACAGTCTGCAAAGTTTAGAGCAGGAGTTTGATTTCCCCGGTGTCTGAACATATTTGGATCCATAGTTTTGGTTTGAGTTTTTGCCAACTGAACTGATTTCCTGTAAACCAAGGAAAATGAGAGAGAAAAAATCAAGTCTCCGTGTGTGAGAAAGAGAGCACAGTGTGTGCATGTTGTCTCTGGAGCAGTCTGCAGCAAACGTGGGAACAATATGGCCACTGTCTTCGTGCACAAACTGGGTTCCTAGGAAAGTAAGGGAGCAGTGCACAGGAAAAAAGAGGCGGCGTAGTTTTAAGTGATGTAGGGCATAGCAACCAGGTGGTCCTTTCTCAGATCAGAGTCCAAGTCTGAAATACACCTGGGATTTGTACTGAGGGGACGTGAGGACCTGGAGGTTTGGTTCACAGTTCTCCGCAGCGGGCCACCAATCGGTACGTGCTAAAAGCAACCTGCAGAACACAGTACTGATTTGCCCCTCCTCTAATACACTTTGTGATAGAGTCACACGAGATAATTCCCTCATTCTTTATCCTGCCTGTCACCTTGTGTAGGCTATGAGCTCGGCCTCATTGCAAGTGACAAATTAAGGTCTTTGATGATGACTTGTTCTCCTCCCGGCCCTGCAGTGAACCAGTTCCTCAATGGAGGTGGAGAAGAAAGGCTGGCAGAGCAGGACTGTCTGGGCCAAGCTTCCTAGATGCGGGGTGTCCTTGATACTTCTTTTAAAAACACAAATCATGACATAAAGGACAAAGACCAGGGCAGACTCCAGCACAGACCAACAAGGGACAAGAAAACTCTCCAGTCAAAGAACTGAATGGCTCAAGTACCTTATTCAGAGTCATAATAAGCCTTCTTCAGAGTCTTCAGAGATGTTATTATGACTTCTAATAAGCCATAATATACCTTCAGAGTCATAATAAGCCTTCTTCAGAGTCTTCAGAGTCATTATTATGGCTTCTAATAAGCCATAATAAACCTTCTTCAAAGTCATAATAAACCAATGAGCCTTGCTGCCCAGACTGTTGGTCTTCAGGGTACTATCTAGGACCAAGGAGAGGTAGTGTGTCCCAAACTCAAAAGGCTCTCAAGAAGAAGGATTCCCTGTCATAGTCCCTCATTAAAACTGGGGTGGAGGAGGACAGATCTTGACTGCCAACCGTGGAGCACAGAGTTGGAGTAATATCCATAACAGAGTCAAGTTAATCTGCATTAGTGCCATAGGCTTTTTGGGATATATATGAAGATACAGAATTTTTTTTCCTTCTTATACAGTGGAAATTAAGAGTGTGACTTTGCCCCCTTGATTAGCACCTGTAAGAACAAGATTGCCATAATCAGGTCTGGTTCTCAGAGGTGCTGTGTGCCTCGCTGCTCTCAGCAACTTCCATGGGGGCTACAGGTGCTCAGTGCTTTCAAAACGTCTAACCTGGATATTAGCTGGGTGTTTTTAAATGCACATGGACCGACAAAGCATGGGCTCTGTTTCAGATTCATGGATACCCTGAATAAATGTATTCACATAGCACTGGCCTGCATCCAGAAGAAATCCAGTCACAATTTGATTTTCCTTGGCATCAAGGTGGAAAGAAGTCATCTGTACCAGCTATTACCCTAACTCTAGTAACTCCCTCCCCCTACCAGCCCATTGTGGCAGTGGACTGATGGCTCCACCCACTTCCTGCCCACCTGTAGGGTAACAGCCATACAGCATCCAATATCTTCCCTTGTACCCCTGCATCGTATCCTGATATGTGCCCCCGCAGGACTCTGGAAGCATCTGACTTCCCCGGGTCCCCTGCTTGGGTACCCAGAGCAAGCCATAAATCCCATCCCATATAAACACTTTTGTTGACAAGTCCAGAGAAGCAAAAAAATCAGTGCTACATATACGCCCTTCAAGTCATTCTTGTGCCATTTGGCTATCCACAGATCATCAGGAATCCTGTCTAACAGTGATTTCCTTCCATGCAATCATTTAAGGTGTTAAATCTCACTTTAACTTATTTGGCTGATCCAACTTAGATCAGATTATGTTTGTATTTATTGGGATTTATGGATGTATTATTGCCTCTGAGCCCATATGGACAGCTAATTTGTCAATTAGAGCAATGCTGATCATTGCCAAGGCACTGCATAGGCTGTTAAGCACCATTATCGTTTTCCAACAGGTCTGACCTTGAGACACAAATTTATTTTGCCTGACAACCTTTTATTCTCGCTGCCGGATTACAGATATGTAAATTGGGTGAAATCCTTGAATATTCATCTTAGGTATGTCAAAATCAGAACTTGCTTGAGATGAAGGATATAGCAGGGAGAGCTGCTGAGCGGTGTGCAGAAGCCCAGAGAAACAGGATCTGTTCAGACTTTGCTTTCTATAGCACACATTGTAATAATGTTTCTATCAGGGCACTGGGGATGTGAATGGATAGGGACTAGTCTTGCAAACCCAGTAGAGACCAGGAGGTAGTTTGTGTACAGGTGGAGCTGAAGAGCACAGGCAGAAGTGCAGCTCCCCCTCTCTAACTCATGGTGCTTTGCAGGAAGCGCCATGAGTTATAATGATCCCCTGGACCCAACAGACGTTCACTTCTGGGTCTCAGGGATTGGGAAATCTAGCAGCAATTTGGAGCGGCTGCAAATCTGCAGCTGCTCTTCCCTTTCCTCTCCCAGCTCCGGTGCTGTCTTCAGAATGGAAAGTGGGGAGTGGAGGGAGCTCAGTCTGGGGTTTTTGCAGCCAGCACTGGAGGGTGGGGAGGGTGGATTGGAGCCCCCCTGCAGTCACTTTGGGGGAGCTCTAATCCACCTCCTCCTCCAGCGCTGGCTGAAAAACCGTAGATGAAACTCCCTCCACTCCCTTCCCTCCTCCCATTCTGAAGGCAGCGACAGGAGCAGAGCGTTAGGACACAAGTTAATGAGGATGCTCCACTTGGAGGGTTCAGATTGTCACAGAATCGGGCCCTTTTAAGGCTCTCTTCAGTCATGCACTTCTGCAAGGCTGTACAGCGCTTTCAAGGGGCCGATCATGCAACAAACATAGCTTCTGTCTGGGCCTTCATTCTGAGCCCTAATTAAGGGCCATATTCTGTTACCTTTACGTACATCCCATAATGCTTCACACAATAAGAAGTCTCAT
>NW_005841845.1:2278194-2282784 GCF_000455745.1 Alligator sinensis | reverse complement strand
ACTGAAGGTGGTAGAAGGCATACATGCGTAGCATCCTTCATCCAGAAAAATTGTAGTGCTCTGTGCTGTGTGGCAGAGGGATCATTTTCCCTCACCAGCTGAATGCAGCTGCTTCTGGGGTGGAGCATGGCAACTCTGCTGCACTAATAATGCCAGCCAATAGTTTTTAAGAGTGTCAGAAAAAAGACAACTACAGAAGACAATGTTTTTGATTCACAGAATGTCTCTACCAGCTCCAAGATGAATAGGACCCAGGTGAATAAAATCCCCTTTTAAAAAGTCCTGTGGGGTTTTTAATGGTGACAGAAGGCAGAATATGGCTTGGTCTCTTCAAAAAGATAGCAACCCCTAGCCTCTGCAACACAGAGTCCAACCTACATGTGTGAGGACATTGATTCAGATCTCACTTGGGGAAGTTTAGCCAATCTGACTCCAAACGAATTGCCTGAAGCAGGAGTGTCCAGGACGCAGTCCAGGGTGGGCATCATGTGCAGTGCAGGTCCTGGAGTGGCTGCAGATCTGTGCTAGTAGTAACCACCTGCACAATTTGGGCTAAAATGACCTTCCATGCAGACCTTTACAAGGGAAGGGTAAGTATTTTTTAAAGGGCTCAGTGTTCCCACTGAGTCACTCTTGGCACCATTTAGGCTGAGATTTCCCCAAGCCTAACTCAGCCCTAAGTACTTGGGGTTGGCCCCATTTTGGGCTGCGAGGGGCACAGGGGCAAGGATGGGTCACAGAGGCCAAGCGCTTTGGGAGCCTCGGCACCGAAGATCTGAGTTCAGCTCCAGGCTGCGTTAGCGCAGGATTGTGGGTGTCTTTGTATGACGAGTGATGCACGGGCTGCCTGCAGGGCCAGGTATTTCAGCGATCGGTGTTTGTCTGGCTGTTTTTCAGCAGCTAGACTCATGCCGCAGGGGCCTTTTCCTGAAATAATGTGAAGTCTGATCTTCCCAATGCACATTAGTCCCTGGATGATGGAAATATCACAAGAGGCCTGGACCACACACTGCCATAAATATACACTCCCATCCATCAGCTTCAGGATCGCTACACCCTTCCCTTTGGAAAGAGCCCAGCTTTTAACAAAACCCGGGCTCCCATAATGTCTTGGCATTTTGCCTGCGTTTCACCAAGGTTTTGTTTCCATTAAATTGCGAGAAGGCAGAAGGCGAAAGATTGGGAGGTTAATATTTGAGAAGACAAATCACATACATGTGAGGTCCAACCTTTTCTTCTGTGTCCTGTTGCCTCCACTCTTTTATAAATGCTATTACTAGTAAATTATTGCTTATTTATATTGCGACAATGTCTAGAGGCCGCACTTATTCATCAGGACTCCAGGTAGACCCGGGAGAAATTTTTCAGCTAAAAAGTCTTTTTTCTTCAAAAAACCCTGCTGATTTCAGTCAACCAAATCACATCACAAATCCAGGTGAATGTTGCCAAATTGTGTCAGTCAAGAATCACTTCCTTGCCAAGTTCCCAAAGCAAAAGCATTGCATGCGGATGTTTTTGCAACAAGCTGGTTTTCTTTTGTTTGACATCACTTGTTGTTTCCAGTTTTGATTTGAAAGGACTTTTCCGTTCAAACTGTAGTTTAAGTGTATTTTTTTTTAAATCACCATTAAAACCAAACACTGTTTCACACTGAATGTCATGTTTCAATTTGGCCTGAACGGAATTTTTTTTTTTTTTTTTTACTTTTCAGTTTGCTAAAAGTGAAAAAAAAAAAATCATTTTGGGTTGATCCAAAGCTATGATGACTTTTTAATGTTGAGACATGTCAGAAACCAAAACTTCAATTATTTGCACAAATTGATGCTTGCCATTAATATGCAAATATCACAAAAGACAACATAATGCCCTGAGCCCATAACATGGTATCCCACGGGTGTAACCAGCCTATTCAGCTGGTAATGCAGCCTTAAGACCCAGTGAAGTGGGAAGCTTAGGGGTCTATTGTTAGCTTAGAAATGGTATTTAAAGGTCTGTTTTTGGGGGGAATTGCCTTATAGGTATAGATATATGCATTAGAAGGGTTCAAGATGGGCAGCAGGGATTAATTGGATTTCTAAGAGCTTGGGTCTAACACACACCGAATTCGAGATAGCCTTGGAAGCAGACTGGTTGTTTGGCACGACAAGGCCAATGGATGGACACAGCCGGAGAATTGAGCGGGGCATCCCATAACATGAGATCACAGCCTTCAAGGCAGACGTTGTCTAACACAACAAGGACACAGCCTGGAAACCAAAGACGTGTGTAGCATACTGGCCCATAACACAAGATAAGTGACGCCATCTACAAGGCCACAGAGAGCAGCGGGGCCTGAGTCCCAGTTTTGGGGGAAGAGACCAAATTAGAAGAAGGCCCAGAAGGCTATGTGGAGGTGTGACCACAGAGAGACAGCTAACCAGAAGACAGCCATGGATGAAGAGTGGTCAGGAGTCATCAAGGGCGAAAGAGAATACAAAAGTGGAGACTTGAGACTAACAAAGAGTTCCTTCGCATCTCTTCTTCTCTTCCTCCTTGTCCCTTTCTATCCTGCTCCTTGAAAGGGGTCCCCATCCCTGTCCCCTGGGTAGGGTCCCTAAGGCCACCGTGGACCGAGGACATACCAGCCGCCCGTTTCATGCACCCCACTGGAGGTGGGCTGTGGGCCTCGGCATCCCACCTCCAGACTGCTGATATGCTGACGTGCCGTGCCGACGTCTGACATCTAAGAAAGAGCCTCAGAAGTGAAGCCTGCATCCTGACCAGATGTCCTTTGACTCTGATGACAGCCCTAGGATGGGTAGATATTGAATTGCTTCATTGTTTGTATTTGTTGGGGTTTTTTTGTTATTACTCTATATCAGTAAATTCACCTATCATCAACTGGCAGGTGTTGTGGTCAGTCTGAGTGTTGTGCCCGCCCAGAACAAAGGTACAAGGGCTGGGTTTCTAAAATCCAGTGTCAACATCTACCACAAACAGCAGCGCTACTAAAGCCACAAAAAAAAATGTCATAAAAGAAGTCCTAGAGTGGACAGAGCACTGCCCTTTATTTGCAGCTATTTTCATTGGTTCCTTTCTTACCAAGAAAGCAAAAGGCTTACTGACACTTTGGCTGAGTAGATATCTCCATGCAGAGATAAACCCTTTGCAATGGACAATCAAAGACAATGAGGGTGGGAAGGGACCTCAGGGGGGGGTCACATCTAGTCCAACCCCCTGCTCCAAGCAGGACCAGCCCCATGGGCAACTGGATAAAAAAAAATGAGCATCAGCAAAGGCAAATCCAACAAAGAACAACAATGCAAAATAGGGACTCTTCGCAGGGCGTCTCCGTTGACCAAATGGGACACATAAACCCATTACATAAATGTCTTTTCCTATCCCATATGCTTTCTACCCTAATCAGCTTTGAAGCCAGCTAAATCCCCGATTGAGATAACAAATGAACAGCTCAGCTATCTCAGGCAAAGGCAGCCTCGTTCCACTGGACATTTAAAAGGGGCAAAGGGTAACTATTCCCCTGTGGATCACGGGGTGGAAAAAACAAGAGATCAGGCCACTAACACCTGTGCTTTCACCAGCTAAGTAAGCCTTAGCAAAAGTGAAATTCATTGCAAATGAAACCAAAGGGCAAAGCTGTAGATTAAAGATCTTATGGGGGCTTTGGACAGAATCAAGCATAAATTTTCAACGAAAAAAGATGCATTTGGCTCTTCCTGCAGACCCCGCTGTAATATTTATAACCCCGGGAGGCCGTTAGTGATAGCTAACGCAGCAAATCAGCACAGCAACACGCCATCTGCCTCCTGGTTGGCCAATGCACCTGGGCTTGAGGGAGGGACCTCCCCAATTAAAACATGAGCTGCAACAAGCTGAGCTGAAGAGCCCATGTTCTGTGATCAGTAGCTGTGAGAAGTCGTGCACTTGGGAGATGGGCACAGAGAGGGAGTTATAACACATGCACATCATCAGGTTACATGGGCCTTAAATAAAGAATTAGGTGGCTTTTCACTACCTAGGTCCAAAATGATGACTCCCAAGCCCCTGTCCCTGTGCTTACAAGTGTCTATAATTCACCAGGTACCTCCTTGTTTGACCTGCAAGTCCCGTGGTGGGGCTGCAGTCCCAGTTCTGGCCATGCCCAGAATTTGCAGCAAGGGAAGTTGAAGTTGGGTATTAGGAAGAACTTTTCCTCTTGGAGGGTGGTAAAGCACTGGAACAGGTTCCTCATAGAGGTGGTGGAGTCTCCATCCTTGGAGGTTTTTAGGACCCAGGTAGACAAAGCCTTGTCTGGGATGATGTAGTTGGGGCTGGTCCTGCTTGGAGCAGGGGGGGGGGCGACTAGATATGACCTCCTGGGGTCCCTTCCCACCCTCGTTTTCAGGATCAGGCTGCTCCCAGTCATAGCCGCCTTCTTTGTATAGTGCAGCTGGGTGGAGGAGGCAGTAGTGGTGCCCTTGGCTAGTTGGAGAATTTGCCTGGGAAGTGCAAAGCCCGGGTTTAATGCCTCTGTCAGCCTGCAGAGATTCAACCCCACATCTGCCAGTTGAGTCCCCCATCACCCTGCTCGTCTGCTGTGGGGTCACCTTC
>NW_005841845.1:2271416-2278184 GCF_000455745.1 Alligator sinensis | reverse complement strand
TGAAGCCGGTCACTGTGCGAGCAGCAATGCAAGGTTCCCCAGCCCTGCAGGCAGGAGCAGGACTGTAGCTAGTGGCAGGGGCATGCAGGTCTCTGCTCCTGGGATTATTTCTGGGGATTTCATCCAATGATCATTCAACATTATACATGCAAAGAGTGATGAGAGCAGGGAATGTGACCCAGAAATGCCCCCACTCAGGTGAGTACCTCAACCATGAGGATGCAGAATCACGCTATCACTTTCTGTTCCTATGAATCTTGCCAAGAGCTGAGTTAGCAACTGAGACCAATATTTGGCCCTCAACCCATCAATGGGAGGGCAAGATTGTATTCTAAAAGCTGAAATGCAGATCTCAGCGGTATAACTGAATTTCAATGAAAAATAATGGTGCGAAAAATTGATGAAACGCTCATCATTTATATAGCTCTAGCTATAGATATAGATTATATGATGAACATTCCCTCTATTTTTCCTAATTATTTTATAAATAATTTTTAACCACAATTTTTTACCACATTTATTTGATTCACACACACACACACACACACGCAAACACATGCACATACACACATACTCACACATACACTATAAGTTGAAAACTATACACACATACACACACACACACTATAATACCTGAGCCCTTCTTTTTTTAAACCTTTCAATGAATAGGAAAGAAGATTGCGAATGTCCCGCCCTTTCCTGCCATTTTTCAACAACCTGTAATAAGGAGCAAAGGAAAAGCACCTGTGAACACTGCAGCAAACGAGAACCTGATAAGTCCACTTTTACCTCTGTCCAATAAAAGGAAACAGTTGGTGATTTCAGAATCTGCAGCATCCTCTACTTTGAATGGATTTAATAGACCGGCTAACTTCATGCAACTACTCCATTTTTACCTCCAGGAGAGTTGGTTTTGCTTTCCAAAAAAACATCTAGAAAATAAGGTGAAAAGCTGACCACCATAAATTTAAAAATGAGAAAAGATTTACTTAGGACACCTAATTAAGGTTTCTAATCAGGAGTCATCAAGACCTATAATTAGCAGGGTTGTTCGAACTCATTGCTTTCCTCTTAATGGCCACAGGACATCCAATGGTTTTAAATTATGTACCATAGGCTCCTAATCAGTTTATTGAACATCATAAATTGTTAAAAGGAGTTAATAGCTTGTGTTTCTTGATAGAAAGTGCTAACACTGGAGGCAGAGAACTCATCAAAAGAGCCTCGTTAGGAGGGAGGGAGAAGGGAGGTTGCGTCTCAGTGTCTCATTTTGTTTTAGTAATTAGCTTTTACTGGATTATCCGATCCAAATCTTTATTCAGTTTACTCTGTCAAATCTAGTTTGCATTTTAAATGGGAAATTGACAAGGGGAGCAATTTGTCTCTTGACTCGGTTAACGTGTTCAACTTTGTTTGAAGCATCTGAAGTGAAAATGATTTAATAGGAGGTCAGAGCCAGGGTGCGCCGAGACAGTCGCTCTTCTGAGAGGCACATCACAGAGAGTTGCGAGCCAGGTGGAGAAAGCCTAGCCTCTGCTCAGGCTGGGTTACTTTTTACACTACAGGTGTGTCTAAACGTGCACATTTAATGCGCATTAGCCTGATTTAAGGCACATTAAGGGCACACGTCTACATGTGCACACTCTTAATGCCCTTTAAAATGGCAAACTTAAGGCTATTTGAGCACAAATAGCACAATGCATAATATAGAACAAATAGCACAAATAGCTAAAATGCATAAGTGAACATGTAGATGTGCTTATGTGCATTAATGTGGTGTGTGCCCATTGACTTGAGACTTATTTTAGTCCCAAATTGGTCCACACACCCATGTTAATCTGCATGGGTGACTGGTGCCTCCTAAGACTGTGGGGAGGTGGAGAGTGGTAACTGTCCACAGAAGCCAGCAGCGGCCAATCTCAGGGGGGGCATGTGTCCCCCCATGCCCCTCCTACCAGTCACCTACGTTAATCTGCATTAGTGCATCTATATGTTCGCTAGTTCAATTTAGCTATTTGCACATACATTTGATACCTGCTTTATGCGTGCATGTGTAGATGTGCACCTAAATCACCTTAACAAGTGAGAAATGGCAGGAAAGGGCTGGGCATTCACAATCTTCTTTCCTATTTGTTCAGTGAAAGGTGAATCTTAGCTAAATGTTTAAAAAAAAGGGGCTCAGGTATTATAGGGGGGGGGTGTATGTGTGTATAGTTTTCAACCTATAGTGTATGTGTGTGTATGTATATATGTGTGTGTGTGTGTGTGTGTGTGTGTGTGTGTGTGTATCAAATAATTGTGGTAAAAAATTGTGGTTGGGAAATGTCAGTCTTATGCTCCTTATACAGATGGGGATCTGAGAGATGGAGGTGTAGGTGAAAGGTAAGTAAAGGAAGTGTAGAGCATGTCTACACATGCTTTTATGCATGCCTAAACTTAATGCACATGTACCTAATGCGTGCATGTGTAGATGTGCACTTAAATCACCTTAATGAGCATTAGGCACATGTGCATTAAGTTTAGGTGTGCATAAAAGCATGTGTAGACATGCTCTACACTTCCTTTACTTACCTTTCACCTACACCTCCATCTCTCAGATCCCCATCTGTATAAGGAGCATAAGACTGCCATTTCCCAACCACAATTTTACACATACATAACACAACCACAACACACACATACATATACATACACACACATACACTATAGGTTGAAAACTATACACACATACACACACACACCCTATAATACCTGAGCCCTTTTTTTTAAACATTTCAGCTAAGATTCACCTTTCAATGAACAAATAGGAAAGAAGTTGTGAATGCCCCGCCCTTTCCTGCCATTTCTCAACAACCTGTAATAAGGAGCAAAGAAAAAGTGCCTGTGAACACTGTATCAAATGAGAACCTGATAGGTCCACTTTTACCTCTGTCCAGTAAAAGGAAACAGTTGGTAATTTCAGAATCTGCAGCATCCTCTACTTTGAATGGATTTAATAGACCGGCTAACTTCATGCAACTACTCCATTTTTACCTCCAGGAAAGTTGGTTTTGCTTTCCAAAAAAAATCTAGAAAATAAGGGCTTAGGCATTATAGTGTGTGTGTGTGTGTGTGTATAGTTTTCAACCTATAGTGTACATGTGTGTATGTAGAAAATAAGTTGAAGAGCTGCCCCTTGCTTCCTGAGACAGTAAGCAATTTGGGACAGAGATTATAAGGAATATGCCAACATGGGTCTCATCAGACATGGTCAAACCTACTAGCCACCTAGCCCAATTTTCAGTATCTGACACTAGCTAGTATCAGCTCCTACAATAGCAAGTGCAAGAAAGCCTGTAATGGACAATTATGAAATAACCTTCCCAAAGGGGAAGTATTTTTCTACTCTTTCTAAATTAATACATTCGTTCCCTGAAGCATGAGCGCTCCCATCATACATCCACCTTATTTAATGTAACTGCCTAGATTAAACTACTGTCAGTGTTGCTGAATTGCTCGCTGTTGTTTTAAAGTGGAATAATGATGCATTCCCAAGAGCAGCGAAAACCACATAGTTAGTGGAAAGAAACTAAATTCGGAGTTGGTTAAAGCTTTTGCCCAAAGAAGACCCTATCCAAGACCAGGGAAGTGAAATAATTCCCTTGATTTCAGCAAACATCCCATGAGGTCCTTTGTCCGTGATGGTGATGCCAAGTGTTTCCTGAGCGGCTGAAAGTGAGAATTAGACAAATAATAGCAAAGGGGAATCTCTTTTAAGGACTTCTGTCCTATGGGATTTATATACTAAGGCTTAGATACTTGGCTTTCTACGTTGCCTGGTACTGTCTCCTAAGATCACAATCTGAGATCAGTAACAGAGATCCTTTACCTGAAGAATTATTATTATTAGGTGGTCACGACTGATCTTTCTGGGTTTGAATGTGTAACGCTCTGCTTTACTACTTACTTCAAAACCCTTCATTAAATGTTTTGTTAGCTTCACGGCAAGACTTCGTAGGGGTTAGATTTTCTATGACCTGCTAGATAACCTTGGTGCAAAGACCTTTTCTAGATTTGAGTCTTTTAAATCTTAATTTGTTTTCATTTCAATGATGTCAGGGCTATATGTGATTGATTTGCCTCCTTACTTATCTGTAATAATAATTTGCCAAAAATGGATTTATTTTACCTTGTAATCTTGACGCTATTAACAACTCAGGGCTTGATGGTGGTCTGCCATTAACATGCAGGTCTATGGAGTGAATATGCGAATGTTAAAGTGAAGGAAGTTAAACGGGCATATGCACAAGTTAGAAAAGCCAAGGAGGAAGAAGTCAGATGATGGGCGATGAGGTTAATGGGGCCAGTATCCAGTTCCAGATTCACACTGCCATAACTGAGATTAGAAACCACTTTGTGATGGTGTTCAGTTCAATGCTCACCTCTGCCACAGACTCTCTCAGTGACCTTAGCCAAGTCACTTTGTGTCATTGTTTCAGAGGTAGATAAATTAGAGGCCTACAAATAGTGGGATGTCCAATGGCAATGTCATAATGGATGCACCATTGTCTTCATTTTGCAGAGGGTAAACTGAGGCACAGGGCAAAGACAAATTTCCAGTGGATTTCCATAGGTCTATGGGCACCTGGGCCAAAGTGTGGATCTGTACCACCTCTGACAGCGCTGGGGGGGGACCATTAAGAAAGCATGCAAAAATGCAACCCAGCCTCTGTTAGAGCCATGCTGGGCATCTGTGGGGTGAGAGGGAGTGGATGGGACATGTTTCTTCAGCTTCCTTGTATAGTGGTATAGACAAGACCTTAATGATGGACTCAACAATCATAGAGGAAGTCCATGGCAGAGGAAAGGCTGAACTTGGGTCTCCAGAGTACTCACTAACACCATAACCATTGGGCCACCCTTCTTCTCTTGCCCGTTGTTCAGTGCCTTCGAAAATGATCCAGACTGGGATATTCCCAGATCTGAGAACCAGGTCACAAGCGCGCTCCCCTCCCCAATGTCTCATGCCAAGGAGACAGAAGTGCCTCGGAAAGCTATTCCCACAAGTACAGTACATCCCCAACTCTCGCAGGCATCTCTTAATCCATAAAATAAGACAAAAGAGACACATCCCGCTATTATGGCTTAGGAAAGGGAAAGAAAAAAAAACCCCGGCAGGGAAAGTAAGTCTTTTCCATGCTAATGTCACACAATTACCTCTTAACTGCCAAAACAAATGGCATAAATGGGAAAAGTGACACCAAATCAAAAATGTCACAGGTGATCGATTCACGTCATCTCCCGTCCCCGCTACGGAGGCTAGAGAGAAAGACACGGTGATAACACAACACTAATATTATATTACAGCCTTCACGGCGCCGAATACCAAGTGATGAATATGTGTCACTTTATGTGTCGCTCACTCTCAGGGCCTGGGCGGGCAAGCATGGAAAATGGAGTGCTCAGGATTAATGATATCGAAAATGATAGAGAGGAGATTGAAAATTCCTTCCTTCCTGAACCATGCAGATTGAAACGTACCTCAGAGCTATCTTTGACTGTCCTCCTCCTCCACCCACTTTTTAAAGGTCTTTTTTTCGCAGCACTTAGTTCAAGACAGAAAGAAAAGAAGAGAAAGGCCTTTCTAATGTCACCATTGCCAGCAAAGTTTTGACTGCCTATTTAAACCCGTGTACAGATCTACCCTGAAGGAGGGTTAATGAGCTTCCTTCAGCTCCGAGACGGGGTTTATCATTAAAATCCTTAAATAGCAGAGGTGCCGTGGCTTGGTGTTGCTGCCGGTGGGTTATGTTATTATTAATATTCACGGGTCATTCTGAAGGCCCTATGAGAAGATCAGAGCACTTTAATGATGGTTATGTCTGTAGTGGGAGCATCTTGGGGGTGCAGCTGATAGCAGGGTCCCCTTCTGTTTGCTGCTTAAAACACACCTAAGAAAAAACTGTTCCTATTGGGGGGGAGCTCACAGTCTGAATACACAGGAAGGACTGCAGCTGACAAAAGGACAAAGGTGAACTGACTTGCTGAAGGTCACCCAGCAGCACTGGTGGTAGGACCCATGCCTTATATGTTTTCTACCCACTGGATCCCCATCTCACTGTTGCATTTGATGGACCCATGACATCTATGTTTTCTACCCACTGGATCCCCATCTCACTTTTGCATTCGATGGATCCATGCCTTATATGTTTTCTACCCACTGGATCCCCATCTCACTTTTGCATTCGATGGATCCATGCCTTATATGTTTTCTACCCACTGGATCCCCATCTCACTTTTACATTCAATGCAAAAGTGAGTCCATCCATATGTCGATGGACCCATGACATATATACTTTCTACTCACTGGATCCCTCTGTCTCTCACTTTTACATTCAATAGACCTATGCCTTATAAGTTTTCTACCCACTGGATCCCCATTTCACTTTTGCATTACGTGTCTCCATGCCTTAAATGTTTTCTACTCACTGGATGCCCATCTCACTTTTGTATTCGATGGACCCATGACGTATATACTTTCTATTCACTGGATCCCCCTGTCTCTCACTTTTACATTGAATAGACCCATGCCTTGTGTTTTCTACCCACTGGATCCCCCGTCTCTCACTTTTGCACTGGATGTTGAGTAGAGACCTATCCCCTGCCCCTCGTAATCACAGGCTTGGGGTCCTGCAGATACTTCAATGGACTTATACACCAAAGCAAAGTTACAGCTGTGCAGATGTTTTCAGGTTCATGGCTGAAGGGGCTATTGGGATACTGGTATTC
>NW_005841845.1:2266641-2271385 GCF_000455745.1 Alligator sinensis | reverse complement strand
TTTCCCGGCTTGTAAATTGAAATGCTGCTCAGTGGAGCCTGGAGTTGGTGACTGGGACGCTTACCTACAACTCTAAAGGCCTGAGAGAGATGGATAAGCAGGACTTATCCAACCCTGAAGGGCTGAGAGATATGTGATGGGTTGAATAACCCTATGGTCCCTATTTTGAGAAAGTAAGTTGATTTTGTAGGAGAGATGGAGCTGACGCTTCAAGTTTCTAGACCTAAAAATGCAAACAGGAAACTTCTTGAAGAAATGGAAAGAAAAACAAAATTTGCTATATGTGCCATGCATTTTACTCTGTCTTCCCTGTCTCTCTTAATAGGGTCACTTCTCTTTTCTCATCAATGGAGCAAAAACCTAAAGCTTTTGAGTACTACACCTCTTATTATGCTTGTAGGGTACTACACATTAAGGACCTGATCCTATGTCCCGGTAACCCAAAGGTCCTGGTGGGATTTGGGTAGAAAAGGGATCATGCGATCATCCTGAATATCTATGGCCACTCTGGGTACATTATTAAATATGATACATAATATTATATACATTGTTCCTACACATAAGCCCTGATTTTATTTCTTTTTCCTTATGGTAATGTGTATTTTATTAAGCTGCATATGGCTCCTAGTACAGCATCCTTTTCTTACCTATTATGATTTCAGACATTGTACAACTCCCTGCAAAATCAAATCAAGCAGAGTAGAAAATGGGACGCTAAATTTGTTTGCAATTTTTGAGCATTGTGTGAAAAAATGCCAGTGCGGACGCATCATTTGGGGGTACCAAACATCTGTATGACTTTATTATCCTTTGTTGAGGATTCAGCACAAATGGGAAATGCTCTTAAGGGCTTTTAACTCTTTTTTGTTTTTTCTTTGCATGTTGAAATAAAGTGATAGCGGAGAAGCAGAACCAAAATCAACAGAGCACCTAATTAATTGGATTGTAATTACATTTGATACATAGAAGGGAAAAGCTTACAGATAATAGATCCATTTGAATTATGATCCTCATCTGTTTCACGGACAATTCTTGAGGGACAGAAATGCACAGGTAGACCCTCTGACAGATGAATACCAGCTACAGAAGGAATTAAATGCCGCCAAATATTTCACCCTGGCACCTGTTTGCTGGTGAGGACCTTGGTATAGCTAGAAGGGTATAGTCTGATCAGAGTATGCAAGCACTTGAATGGGAAGATGTTTTATTGCTGTTTTAAAAAGACCGCTGGGTTCAAACAGCAGCTCTGTACTCTTGGGATTGACCCTATTCCAACTGATTTTCACTGGGGACAGAATTGGGCCCCGTGTACTGATGAGAAAAGAAACCCATGAATTAAGAAACAGCAAAGACTTGTATTGTTGGAACCACAGCAGTCAGAGAAATAAAAGGGACTGTCTGAGCACCAGATATGTGCTAAAGCACTTGTGTTTTCTTCCTTTTTTGTCCCTCTGCCAGTTTTTGTGGGCCTCCGATATTTAATCCGCTAACTCTGTATTCATCTGACCCGGCAAACTTGACGGAAACAGCATTTCAGAGATGCTCGGTCTTAATGAAAGCCTGCAGATTTCCAGCGCAGAGTAACGGGGATGGAAATAGTCGATCGAAGCCATAAATCTAATGAGATGGTAATGATATGCAAATTAACAGCACCACAAGCCAAATGGGTAAAGTTTCTTTATGGAGCATATTAAGTGGCGTTTTTGCCTAAGTGGAACGGTTGGGTGAACAATAAATACGGAGCCGCCTGCCGTGGGTCTCAGTTAAAACCAGCAATAAGCTAAATAAAACACAAGCAAAGAAGTGGCAGTTGCACCATTTAAAAGGCAGATGCTCGAAACAAAATGACACGTTTCTTGCATGAAAAAAAAAGTCACGTGATTACACAGCCTTCGTTGAACATCAAGGCTCCTTTGACTGCCGCCGCTCAAACTGATATGCACAAGCTGGTTGAAAGTGTGGCCCTGATCTAGCTGCGCTACACTCATAAATGGGCAGGAAAGCTAACAACCCCAGGCCAAAGCCTTGACTGGTGGCAGTCAGTGTCTCTCTCCTTTACATTAGTGGTGCAACACAGATTTACATTCATATAGGGTCTGGATCCTGACCTATACCTGCCACCGTCCGACTGTTGATAAATATTGAGCAGTCTCTCTATGACATTTTAATTATAGCCTTATAGATTTCAGGGATAGGGAGGAGGAGGGGCAGAAATGAATTTTTTTTAAGCTTGAAAGACAAGGGAGGAAAGGAAACCACGGACCCAGAGTGAAGCTCAAACAAGAACCCCTTAGCTGGTCTTATTTTTCAGGCAAGCAACATCTTGCTTTTCTGCCCTTTCATGGTCTTCACGTTGGATGGCCTCAAACACTCAAAGCGGATCAGCTGATGGTAGGTGCTGTCATACACATCCTTTGAAGGTTAGCAGCCCCCAAAAACACCATTGCACAATGTGCCGTAAAGACCCAGAATAAGCCGCAGACCCTAACCTACCGCAAAGAGCTTAGGCATGAAATAATTGAGACGGGGAAGGGTATGGGTCATTTTTCCCCGGTTTACAAAAGAGGGACAGGGGTGCAGAGAGATGGAGAGTTAGCTCCAATGAAGGACTTTGGCACCTCCAAACTAGGTGCTGCCAACACCTTGCCTCAAGACCTGTGAAGGGAATCCAGACGTCCAATGCACGAGGAGACTTAGGTGCCTCATCATGCCAGCCCAACCAGGACCAAGGGCCTGGAGCTAGCCAACAAGGGAGCCCAGGAGAAGGTCTGAGCTTCCATCTACTGGGTGCTTCATTCAGGACCGCAGGGAAGTGACTCCATCTAGAGTCCAGAAAACTGTGCTGAGCCTTTATTCCAGATGACTGAATGGGTGTCACTCTTCTCTCTTCAAAGGTTGTGGCGATGCTGCCCTTTCGCATATACTAGTAGGTGTCATGGGTTCAAATCTCAACGCTGCGTGAGTGTTACTCAAATTCACCCTTCCTGAGGCGACCACCAAGCTACTGGACCTTCTTGGACGTGAGGCTTCCTGTTGAGGTTGTACCAGAGGGAGGAAGGGACTTAATTGAGCCAGAGAGAAAGAATGTGGGGAAAAGAGGGAACCTGACTGTATAGTTGGGGACAAGGGTCCTGATCCCTGCACCCAGTCTTGGGTCCATCATTTGACCAGTCTTGAGCCCGTTTCTCTAAATAAAAGGGGGCAGGGAAGGTGATTTCCTGTTTCAAGCCTTCCCATCAGGGTCGTTCACTCAGCACCGATAACACAACCCCTGCAACCTCCCCGGGCAGTTCATCCCAGCTTGGAGGAGCCATGGGCTCAGCTCTGGGCATATCCAGTGCTCCCATAGCGGCAGTATATGAACCTGTTGTGAGCTGTATTGGCAGACGAGCACGTTAGGGCTGTGCCTGCCTCTTCCCATCCATCAGCAAACAGGGCTGCTTTTAGTTAACACAGCCAAAGCAGTGATCCTGAGCATGGGTGTCGTGACATTGGTGCATCGCTCCTGTGGCCAGGGGGAGGGAAAGTTCATGATAGCTTAGCTCTGGGGCAGTAATAAGTCAGGAATATTTAGCTGTGGTGAGCAGGGCCGGATTAATGTATAGGCAAACTAGGCACGTGCCTAGGGCCCTAAGTGAAGAAGGGGTCCAGTTGAGTGAAAAAAGTGATATTAAGATACTGTATTAAGTAGGGGTCTATGAGTTTGTTTGCTTAGGGTGCACTCAAGGGTTATTAATCCAGCCCTGGTGATGAGGGACACACAGCCCATATTTCCTGCTCTTTCCATCCATCACTCCCAAGATCTCTGGAAGGAGACACTAGACATGGCATTCAGAGGGTCTTAGGCACACTGGAGAGGAGGCTGCTGCAAAGGCTGTGCTAAGAAGGACTGGGAAGAGAAAGTCACATACTGGATTTGGTCTTTGAAGGTGTGGTCCCAGATTTCCTTACCTTCATTCGCTTACTTGTCCAGCCACCCACATGTTGTCCATGCCTATGGAAATGGTAGCCTTATGAATCTTCCCCTACTAGATTGCCTTTCTCTTGATCTCTCACCATGAGCCAGTGGAGACACTTTGCTCATATTATTGGCTCTGGCAACTCAAAATCCTGCACCAAAGCAAATGTGACCCTCAGCTGATGGGAGTACCCTCCTCCAAACAGCAATGCAATGCCACGAAGAGGCTGGCTCGGCCTCCATTCACATTCTTCAACCCAATTCACCGGCCGTGGAAGTCAGCGATCCGAGGCTTTCGGGGGCGCGCGGCGGGCTGTGGCTGTGAGCCCGCAATGGTAGGGTGGGTACTTTTGCACGATGGACTAGAATTAGGCACAGACTCGTAGCGGTTAATTAAAGATTGTTTTACTTACACCGTAGGTGGTCGCGGTGCAGGCAGGAAAAACTTTCTTGAGTTGCAGTTACAGACAAACACAAGTGGAGTTTGCTAGGCTCCACCGAAGACACACACACGGAGTTTGCTAGGCTCCGCAAAAACAAACACGACAGAGCTCTGGATACCCTTGACAAGCGCGCAAAACTGTAGATACTGTCACAACCCAAGGGTGTGATTTTGTGTGTGCGCGCTTCAGCACTGCTAAATTATTTCCCGCTACGAGGAGCTTTCTTTGCAGGGTGCATTTCTCAGTTGCAAAGAGAAATGCACGGTGCAAAGAAGTTCCCACCACCCGCATGCAAATTTGTGTCCCACTATTGGCCAGTTCTAAATTATTCCCACGTGGTGGC
>NW_005841845.1:2247925-2266512 GCF_000455745.1 Alligator sinensis | reverse complement strand
CTGCTTCGAGTTGTTTTCTTCGGTTGACACGACGGGCTCGCGTGTTTAGAGCCTTCAACCGGATTGGGCTAGAGGTTCGCGTGGAAGGAACTCTTGTCCGCCTCTCTTCTTTTCTGTCTGTAACCGCAACTCAAGCAAGTTTTTCTGCCTGCACCGCGACCATCTTCGGTGTAAGTAAAATAATCTTTAATCAACCGCTACGCGTCCGTGCCTAATTCTAATCCGCCGGCCTGCATTCCCCGACCCGCGTGCCAGGGCTGCTGGCCACAGCCTGCCGCGCACAGGCCCCCGAGAACCTCGGACCGCTCCCGGCCCGCACAGATACGTCTTAAGAATTTAATGAACGAGACGGGAAGAGGTTGGTGGTTGATCAGGCCGCGGAACTCCTCTGAGACACACACAAAGTTTCTATTCCTCTGCCGCGTGCTCAGAGTCCCCACGAGATGGTTGTGGAGTCCTCTACAACTTGGGCGGAAACTGCTCTAACCTTTTATACGACTAGCAAGCCAATCGCTAGCCGCCACGTGGGAATAATTTAGAAACAGCCAATAGTGGGAAACAAATTTACATACGGGTGGCGGGAACTCCTTTGCACCGGGGTTTTCTCTCTGCCACTGAGAATTGCACCGTGCAAAGAAAGCTCCATGTGGCAGGAAATAATTCTGCAGTGCCAAAGCGTGCACACAATCATTGGGTCATGACAGGAACCTTTCCACCCATTTCCATGGGTATTGGCCAGACCCTTACACTGGGATGTAAGACACTCAATTTCCACGAGGGACTTTGTTGCTGATGTAATCGCACGTGCTTTTGTAATCCCTAGGGAATAAACTGGCAAACCAAGACACAAAAAATAGCATGCTGGGCAGTCTTGGTTCACAGCTCCATTGTGGTTGGTATTGTACAAACCTGGAACAAAAAAAGATGGTCCCAAGCAGTGGTAGCCTTAGGGGAGGACAAACCAGGTGACGGTCTGGGGCCCCAAAATTTTACAACAAACGTCCAACTTGCTTGTAGGTCATCAAAATTAAGCCTCTAAGGGGCCTCAAATGACTCTCTTGCCCAGGGTCCCAACAACCCTAAAGCCACCACTGTCCCAAGCTTACCTATAACCTATCACCATGGTATCTAGGCTTCGTTGCACGACAAGCATAAAAGATATTGAGCCTGATAAGCAGCCTGTTCAGATCTAAAGGGGATTTCTCATCAAGTGAATCAGACAAAACAGCTGAGTAAGATGCAAGAGCAAAGCAGGAGTCATTCTGTGCAAAGACCAGTGATAGGCCTGCCTTTATTTGGGAGCCAGTGGCTTGACCTGTGGCCTATGATTTCAGTGATCTGGGGTTGAATCCGATCTCCCCTTCAAACTCATGCATGTAACTTCAAAATGGCAGGTTTGGGCACTTGCACAGTCTGGATTCTAATTCCACCCATGGCAGAGCAGGATCCGCTTGGGCATGTACAGGGGAGACCCTCCCATTTGTGCTTAGACCAGTTTTCGAAGGAGTATGAAGCCCAGGTTTGGGGGCGCCCCGCTCCCCCAGAGAGAGGGCTTGAACCTGTAGCTCAGGCAAGTGCTCCAAATGCCAGTGCAGGGGCTGTGGCCTGGCTGGGGCACTCTCCAGCCCCACTCTCAAAGCTGCTTGACCACAGCCAAAAGAGTAAGATGCATCACTGGCAGGAAGAGCCGTGTGCTTGATGCTGCCATTGAAAGAGCTGGGCTTGGTGTTCCAGCTCCTGTTGGTCCCCAGCACGGCAGGATTTATCCCACTGCTA
Organism: Alligator sinensis; assembly: GCF_000455745.1. Lineage (NCBI taxonomy): Eukaryota > Metazoa > Chordata > Crocodylia > Alligatoridae > Alligator > Alligator sinensis. The sequence goes on along the minus strand of NW_005841845.1, from coordinate 2,264,736 downwards.
GTTATTCGTTTTATCCAATGAATAGTCAATCATGGATGCAGATAAGCTGGGGGAGGGTCCAGGCCCAGAATTGGACCCCAGAGCCTTCTTTACTGGGTGGCATCCATATCACTGAACCCCCTACCACCTCCTTCTGGATTGCTCCCCTCCTCTTCCTGGCCCCACGCATCTTCCCCTTCTCCTGGGCTAGTAACAACTAAAAGGAGCTGTGTTGCAGCTCCATTGAGTACAATGGCAATTATTCCCCATACTCCCCTTCTTCAGCTTCAAGGGGAAGGCTGGAGCGCACACTGGGCAACGCCTTTCCCATACCTGGTGGCAAGTGCACTTTTCTGGGAAGCAAGAGATGCAGATTCATCTCTGCTGAGTCTTCTCCTGCCTTGGCAATTGTCTAGCCATTGGACTAGCAGGTGGGAGGGCTGCCTCCCTCCTCCTGGGTTAAACACCGGGCCGTTGTGACTAATGGTTCATGAGACATGTTCCTGGGCGAGTCTGTTCCTCCTGGGCATTTATGTAGCCACAATGCAGCCTACAGAGCATGCCCAGAATGGAAACGCAGGCTGAGCATAGTGCAATTATTTGAGTCCAAATTCTGTGTGAGGCCCAATGTCGCCAGGCAGCTACCATGCCGAGTAGGTCCGATACCATGCCGGGTCAGTCAATCCTAAAGGTGAAATAGGATTAAGCCCCTCCAAGCAAACCGTGCATTGCTGTGCCTCAGTGTCCCCCCTCCATAAAAGGGGCCAGGTAATATCCACCCACTTTTGGAAAGCTTTTTTAGCCATGTGGATGAAAAATAGATTCAGCGAGTTTTTAAAGCCGGAAGGGTAGTGGGTGCAGATGGGGTGTGCAGCGTTGTTCCTGCATAGCTACCTAATAAAACAGCCAACCTAATAAAACACCATTTTGTGGTCAAGTTTAATATCCACCAAAACCCATTTTGTTCACCTCTATATCACAAACTGGACGATCCCGTCAATAATTGCCATTGTACTCAATGGAGCTGCAACATAGCTCCTTTTAGTGGTTACTAGCTCAGTAAATAAATGTGTCACACTAAACATCATGACTTCTGAGGGAGTTAGAAAATAAGCAGACAAGCTAATAAGTACAAAAATATATTAAAGCTACCAACTCCCTTACTTTCAGATTGTAAAAAATATATATATTGCCCGAGCTCATTGACTGAATGTTAATACATTCCCAGGGAACGGGGAGCATGAAAGCGTCACTGTACTGGGTTTTTAACTGTGTAGAGGCAAACTCAGCCTGTAGGCCATATGTGGGAATGATATAATACAGCTCCGAGTAATTTTGTGTGCGTGTTCAGCTCAGAAAACTACTATATAATGAAGACATAATGTAAGTTGTCTGTATCAGAAAGATCAATGAGTGATCTAGTTTAGTATCCAGTGGCCAGTATAATATACCTGCAATATGCTGCAACTTGTTATGCAGACTGTCGTTGGCGCTAGGTATGGTACGGAGAGTGGTTAACACCAAAACTGGGAGACCCAGGGGGAGCTCAAGGTGTGTAGACGTTTCTGTGTGTGTGTGTGTGTATTAAATAAAAGTCATCCCACAGAGTGGTTTATTAATAGAAAATACAGGAATTACAAAAAATCACATGTGGTTACTCCCTCTCTTGTAAGGGCTTGGCCAAAGCCTACTGAAATGAGCAGCCAATACCAGGATGGAGCAACGAAACCCACAGGGGACAATTATCCCTTATAGCAGAGGGAGTGTTCTCCATTGGGCAAACTTTGCTCATGAGACTGGTATTAATAGAGTAAGAGACTGAGTTTCATAGAGAAAAAAAAGTGCCTGGAGAAGTGTAATGCATTGCTTCTCCTCTCCTTGCCCGGCCCCAAGCAGCCCTATGACAGATAATCTCTTGCATTTGGGGGCATTGGAAAATGTCCTTGCAAACTTGAGACAATCAGACAAGGAATTGCAGAGGCTCCCTATTGGATGAGCTGGGAGATAAAACCCTCCCGTATTTGTGCCATGCCGATGCCTCATCTTGTTGCGTCTGCAGGTCAAGAGGTGGCAATTAACCAGTCACGCACCACTTCCATACCAAAAAAGCATAAAAAGAGGGACATGAAGAAGCCGAAAGGGCAGATTCTCCCCTGTAAACCCTCAGCTTAGCTCTTCGGCGAGTGTCAAGGCATCCGTGCTGATCCCCATTATACCCACTCAGGATCTGCTCCCCTCAGCACAGCCATTTGGGAGCAGCGAGCCAGTGCGAGCAAAGCGTGGCCTTAATCACGGCGTCTCCTATACATTCAAACAGATTGAGCAACATTATCCTGTATTAGGGAATGGGCTGCCTATCTCCCTCGCAATGTGTCAAAAGCCATAAGAGTATATTGGTTTTCAGACCCCTGCTGTGTCAGCTTGGGCGCATTCTGGTCTCATCTACGAAAGGATGCAGCGTTCGAGGGGGAAATGCTGCGGTGCCAGAAAGCCAATCAAGGGAACATCCTTGGTACGTCTCTTTGAATATATCCTAATGTCCTTCCCTGTGCGGAGGGAGAACGAGGCTGGGAGGGATTTTTCTATGTTCATTTACTAAAGCTAATGAATAGTGTGTGTGTGTGGGGGAGGGGGGGGGGTCGGGTCTCATCAGATTATGACCTTGGGATTTAGGAAATTTCTATTAATTTCAAACCTTTCTTGAAGGGATTCTGGCCCAGACAGTCTTGCATTACCTTTAGCAGCAGTGACAGAAAAAAATGAAAACAACGGAGCCCAAATCATGGCTGACGGACAACTCGGGGAAGTCACAAGCAAAATGAGTTCGGCTCTGGTGCAAACCTGACGAGCTCGTATGTAGCAGAAGACACAACTGGGGTAGAAGTCCAGGATCTGAACGAGGCCGAGGCTTGGGGACTGGATCCAAGGCAGAGGAATTGGCTTTGATGGTACAAAAATCAAAGCAGTGCCTAGACCTATCCCTGGGGAATGAGCCAGAGTCTGATTTCATTTCCACCACTGTAAATCCAGTACGAGGTTGAGAAGCTGCTCTAGTCTGATATGGGGGCAATGGTAAGCTGCTGTCTTTGGGTCTGGTCTGGAAGTTGATGGGTGAATTCGACCCTTGGGGGGTGCAGATTGAGGAGGGTTTGGTGGAATCCAGTTCTTGCCCTATAGGGGCTGTAGTGATGCAGAGTGGACCCTCCCCTCCTGCCACTAGCCAATTAGATGTGGGGATTTGAAGTCAGTAGATCCATTCGGTGATATATGCTATAGGCCCTACCTCAGTCTGCCCCTACCTGGTCTGTGTTGCCCTGGCCAGAGCTCTGCAGACTCACGTGTAGCATCATGCAATGGATGTGGACTCTCTACAAGATCCCTGTGCAGCCCTTGTATGGGAACAAAGTGGTGCAAGAGACTTTGCTCTTGAGCTGCTGCATATCTTCCAGGTTTCTTTGGGAGTCATCTGTCAGGGGCAACCAAGCCTGTGGTTCTCTCTGCAGGATGCCACTGGGAAAAGGTCTGTGCCGACGCTCTGTTAGGGACCTCAGGAGGTCACATCTAGTCCAACCCCCTGCTCCAAGCAGGACCAGCACCAACTACACCATCCTAGCCAGGGCTTTGTAAGTCAGGACTTTAAAACCCGCAAGCATGGAGACTGCACCACCTCTCTGGGGAACCCGTTCCAGTGCTTCGCCAACCTCCCGGTGAGAATTTTTTTCCTAATATCCAACCTCAACTTCCCTTGCTGCAACTGGAGCCCATTGCTCCTTGTCCTGTCATCTGCCCCCACTGAGAACAGCCCAGCTCCATCCTTCTTTGAACCCCCACCTTCAAGGAGTTGAATGTTGCTACCAAATCCCCCTCAGTCGTCTCTTCTCCAGACTAAATCAGCCCAGTTCCCTCAGCCTCTCCTCACCAGTCATGTCCCCCAGCCCCACAACCATTGTCATTGCCCTTCACTGGACTCCTTCCAACTTCTCCACATCCTTTCCGTAGTGGGGGTCCCAAAACTGGACACAGGACTCCAGATGTGCACTCCTCATCAGTGCCAAATAGAGGGGAATAATCACTTCCCTTGACCTGCTGGCAAAGCTCCTACCAGTGCAGTCCAGTATGCCAGTAGCCTTGTTGGCAACAAGGGACCACTGTTGACTCCTAGCCAGCCACTGGAAATAGTCTTATTGGAAAATAGTCCTGTTGGAAATACTTTTCTTATGCCCTGCATCTCTCTTACAGCCAAAGTTATTTCCACCCTCTTAAGAACCACAAAGATCTGTTTATCGCTTTATGAGTGGATGATCTGAACAATTTTCTTTTATGCACTGGGGTAGGGTTGAGATGGGAGACCTCTGAGTGGCAAATTGGGAGGACTACAGGACACCAGATGTTTCCACACCCTACTGGCAAATGGCTTTCATTTTTGGGGTGAAGAAACCACAATAGAGAAGTCAGACAGTCCTTAACTTCCAGCAAAGGAAGTGGTTGCGATAGGAACAAGTGTTGTCCAGGAACTGAGCATAAGTGAACAGCTCGTTTCACAATTGCCACTGAAGAATCATTGGGTACCGATGACTTTTGATCATGGTTGACCTGGGCTGCCTTTGGACCAGCATCCCAGGGCAGAAAGCCCCCATGTACAGTTCCCGTTTCCTAGGCTAGCTGGTCTCAAAGCTGTTCAACAACAAGTTCCCAGAGTCATTTGTTTATCCCAGTTTTGAATTATACTGCGGCCTCAGCTTATTGACTTGAAACCATTGATTTGTGATTTGAAGTAGATGAAGGAATCTAAACTGTGGGCTTGAGTCTCGCTGATCTGGTGATTCATCAAAGATGTTTGGCCTTTTCCCAAAATGTCCTCTTTGTTGCCACACAACTGGATTATTGCTTGCATTTATAGTAACGCCGTGGCTTTGTGGTTGATCTGTGCATCGTAGAACAGTATTTAGCAAAGAGGGTTGGATCCCCAAATATTATAAACCACAGATCAACCAAACGAAGACCTGAGCCACATACTCTAGATTAGTGGTTTTTAGCCTGTGGTCCTCAGACCCCCAAGGGCCCGCAAGCTATGTCTAAGGGGTCCATGACAGATGGCTATGATCAGTCAAAAGTAGGTGAATACCCACCCTTATCATTCAAAGGGGTCTGCACCTCCATTTAAATAATTTTAGAGGGTCTGCAAATGAAAAAAGGTTGAAAGCCACTGCTTTATATTCAGGTGTGTCCCTACACATCCTCACCACACCTCTTCTTCCAGCAATATGTCTCTAAAAGTTTGAGCTCAGGGTTTCCTATCTCGTGTTTTAATTCTTTGCAAGCCATTGTCATGGGGAAAGGCGGGGGCAGGCAATTAAGAAGGGTTAAACAAGTGTCTCATCTAAACCCTGGCTCCTGATAAAGATGGGACTCGGCAAAAAACATTTTTAGTTAATGCATTTTGCCAATGAAAAATGGATCCTGACTCTCTGCTATTTATTTCAGCTGATGTTTGCCAGCACCTTGTAAATTCAGACGTTCGGTTTCAGCCGATGCAGGATGGCACGGCCTTGATGTTCCTGGTCTGCCTTTGTACACACACAAATCTGGCAGCCTTGACCTTTTCCCCAACCATCTCCCTTTTGTCATTGAAAGGGGAAGAGGAAAAAAACCCCAGCCTGCTGTGTTAAAAACCTTTATCGGGACAGTGAGAAATAAAGTGAAGGAAATGTCTCCTCGGCGTGAGTTTGTTAATGCACTCAAGGGGGAACAAAATAACACTTGAGACGCAAATAAAGGTGTTAAAAGAAAAAGGAGCGGGGGGGGGTTTAAAAAAAATACAAAGGAGGAGAAATAAGTCTTTTGGCAAAATATAAATGGAGTTCTATCCAGGTATCATTTGCAAAACATTGGAGGCAATTGCATTTCTATTTGGGAATAAATGAGTGCAAAAGTTGTTTGAGGCCTAGGTAATAATGGAACTGAGTAGGAGGAAATTGAAATTTATGACTTTGCAAATGACTACCAGAAAAAGAGAGAGACATCAGGACTTCTTTTCCATCGCGCCCTCTCTCCCCCCGCATCCCTCTGTTCTTTCAGCAGATGAAGAGGGCAGTGCCGAAATAAAATAGATCTAAGCTTTGCTGGTCTCGAGTTGTCGAGGGGTTGGAGGTGGAAGGGGGGGGGGATGGAGAGGGAATAGGAAGAAAGAGAGGACATTAGCACTTAGCTATAACATTGTCACTGCCAATGTAAATTGACGTGCTACATAGTCAACAGGATACACTCGGCTGCCCGCAAGTGGGAAGTACTTAAATCTTGGCACTGATAAATGAAATATTTTTAAGGGAGCTAATCAGTGAAAATGGGGTTTCATCAGGCACTGACATGTCTTGCTTGCTTCAGCGAGTCCAAGGGAGAAAAATGATTGCATGGCACAGGCCGGAGTGAGGGAGAGAGAGCGCGCGCGGAGGAGAGGGAGCACATGGGGGAGACGGAGCCAGGGGTGGCATGGGCAGCGGTAACGGGGCTGTGCCCAGGACACTCGCCGTGCACCGATCTGGGCCCCAGCTGCTGCCTCATCTCCCCATGTCCTGCCTCGGCCGTGGGCCCACACCGCCCGCCTCCCTCTCCCTCTCCCTCTCCATGTGCGTTTGATGAATGGCCATGCACAGAATGGAAGTGGTGAAAATCCCCGATCTGCAGCCTGCTGGGCTCAGTTGGCTCAGCAGCAGGCTAGCCGGTATTTCTGGATAAACACTAATAAATCTTTCTTTTCTTAGTGGCAATCAGTCATTTGCCTTCCTTTCTTTCTCCTCGCCGGTGTTAACATCGTGGGGGGCTGGGGGAGGGGTACTGGTGCAGGAGAAGGGGGTGAGGGGGGCAGGGAAAATGGAGGATGACTCCAGTTGAGCTTGCCTTGCTTCTCCCCACATCCCTGCCGTGCTGGCGTGGGGTGGAAGGGATTTGGAAAAGCCCCACGCAGACTTGAGCTGCCCTTTATGCCAGACCCATGTCCTATATGGTTTCTATATCCCGGAGCTGCTGGGTAACCTCAGACCAGCCCCTTCCCTGCTTTGTGCCTTAGCTTTCCCATCTGTGACATGGGGATAAAACAAATGAGCTAATGTCACAGCCAGCTTCCTATGCAAAGTGCCTTGGGGGAGGTCTACAGATGAAATGGGTCTTATTCCCATCGCAAGGTGCCCATTGAAGGTTTTGCACATAGGAATAAGGTTAGTCTCATAACCTTCAATGACAAGCTATGTCTACTGTGCCTCAGGCCCTGTCCGATGCAAAGCAGACCCCACCCCGCTTAGGTCAGTGCCCCAAAAATGCTGCCATGTCGCCCGCTTAGAGCATCCTTGGAAGCTGCAGACATACGACATAAGTACTAGGGAGGGCTCTCTTTCCCCAGGATATTACCCCAAATCCTGGAGCAGACACAACCAGCAGACACACAACCACCAGTACTGTGGGCTACTGGCTGCCCACACTAGGTGCTCTTACAGGGCCTGGCTGCTGGGGTGGGTGAGCCAGGCTGAACAGGGCAAAGAGCTACCCTGAGGGGACAGACATAGGACACGGTCCTGGACATAACTTCCCACACGCTAAAGTTACTAGGTTGCTTCACAGCAGCACTTCTGAGCCCTGCCTGGAAGCAATGTAGACAGGCCTGACGGTCTCAGTCTCCCTCCATGATCATGAGATTTCTTGCTAAAACTGCTGGCCCCCCATGCTGTCTGGGTCAGCTTTTGTAAAATAATGAATTGTGATATCCTCCATGGTGGACTAGGGTTGGAGAGTTGGTGTAGCCATGGAAAATGTATGAGAGGCAAGGGTTTTTCTTTGAGCTTTTTAACTGGACCGCTGGTATAGCTGGGAGAGAGGTAGGACACACTCTGGGACCTAAAACACCCTTCTTTGGATCATATGCCAAATTTCTTTCCTTGCCCTGCAGTTAGTCCAATAAAAGATGGCACCAACCCCCACCCTTGCCTTCTGTAAAACAAGCCATGCACCTTCCTTGTCTACATGCTGACGCTGATAAACTTTTGGGAGGGCTAAACTCTGCCAGGGCTGCTCCCAGAGAGGGTGCTTCGCTCCTCAAGTCAGGAGACCAAAAGTCTACCTGAACCCAAACCCTGCATCTGGTTCAGGCACATGAGGTGCTGCATGCAAAGGAGTGACCTAACATCACAGCCAACCCATCTTTGATCCCCCAGCTAAACAACCAGTATCCATTTATAGCTGGGTCAACTGGCTAGGGCAAGATTTTGGAGAAAGGCTCACACCACTCCTTCAGGTGCTCTAACCACTCTGCCACTAGAGTAATTGCACTGCAAGTAGTCAGCCAGTGTGGAAATGGATGTATTACCTAACAGGCACAAAAACAGCAGCACCCAGACCTCAGTTATATCTTTTACACGCTGCTCGCTTTCCAGTAAGGTTTTCAACCTGCGGTCCGTGGACCCCTGAGGGTCCACCAATTATGCCTAAGGGGTCCACAAAAGAGGACTGTGATCAGTCAAAACTCTGTGAATATACCCACACTTACAATTCATAGCTTCATAGTTGTTAGGGGCTGGGAGGGACCTTACACATCATGGGCAGGAAAGACTGCTGGGATCCAATGACCCCAGCAAGATGGGCGTCAAGATGTTTTTGAGGGTGGATGACTATCCCACTTCAGGTATAAACCTGTGGCACCTGGCTTGTAACAAAGTTTTTCCTTATGTCTAGCCAGATCTTCAATCAGCTTGTGCCCATTATTTCTGGGCCTCCCCTGGGGGGTCTTGATGAACAGATGCTCCCCCAAACCCTGATGTACGCCCCTGATATACTTATGGGCCGCCACCAAGTCCCCCCTGAGTCTTCTCTTCTCCAGGCTGAACAAGCCCCAGTCCCTCAGCCTCTCCTTGCACGTCTTGGCCTCCAGGCCTCTAAGGGGTCCGCGCCTCCATTTGAAATTTCCAAAGGGGTCCACGCCTCCGTCCAAAATGTTTTAGGGGTCTGCAAATGCAAAAAAAAAAGTTGAAAACCACTGCTGGAGTGGCCCAAAAGTCCCACAAAGGAGGACACAAGCAGGCTAAGAGGGAGGGGATTGGTTTCCCTAGGAGAGATCCCAGATGACAGATAGTCTTGGGTAAGCGCTGGCAGTGCAGACTGTACCGGCAAGACAAGCGAGTACAGCGGATGTGCAGGAGGATCTGAAGCAAGCGAGGCTCAGCCTCAGCTCTCATTCGTGAAGGCAGTGACCCAAAAGGACTGACTATCAATCACGATCCCGGAGGCGGGGTGTGTGGGGGGGTGCATTTCACAAGCCGAGCGCCCCCGTCTCCTTTAAAGGAGGTAGCAGTGGGGCTTCGATGGAGGAGATGACACCACCAAGGGTATCTCTTTGCCAAGGAAAGGAGCCTTGCAAGGGAAGCTCAGGTAAAAGGCCTGGAGCATTATCAAGTAAGAGCAGACCCACCACAAGCCTGGAGCATGAGACCAGCCGCCCACAACATGGATCAGCACTACATCTATGACTTCAGTCTTCTGAACCATAATCCATCATCTAAATGCACCCAACCTGCAGAGCAAAGCCTAGTTTTCAGACCCCTCCAGCGCTGTCCATATTCCCTTCCCACCCGAATCCATCGACAATTTACCATGGATGTTACAAGCCCATGGTGAGGGCTTGGAGCAATGCAACCCGTCACATCCAATGCCAAATTGTCATGCTGCTGTCTGAATCCATCTGCTACTCAGTGCTGCACAAGGGAAGCAGCTTAAAAAAAAAAAATCCCAGAAAAACACAGTCAAAGGTGTGGTTTCTAAAGGCGGGTAGTTGCTCCGTGAAAACAGGCAGTGTTTTAGGAGCTTTATTCGCTACCCATTTAAGCCCTGAGCCAGAAAGCCATTGTCTGGCTTCTTAAACCCAGCTTGTAGGCCACCCACTCTGGGGCTGATCTGATTATCTAGCTGGTCAATGCAGGAGCAAGTTTTAATTAGTTTGTAGCTGCAGTCACACCTTCCTTTGAAAAGCCTGCAGCAAATTAAAAGTACAGATTATTTTTCAAAGGGAAGGACAGGGGGAAGAGGAGGGGAAACATCACTATGAAATAATGTCCTTGGTCTTTATGAACTTTTATTCCTCCCAATTAAATGATCATGTGGGGTGCAGACTGCCAGCTGCGCATAAGTTCACTGTGTCATGGATATGCGAGATGCTGATGTTGTTTCTTGCGGGAGGTGAAGGAAGGGTTATTATCCTTGTTAAAGCTTGGGGAGTGGGATTTTCAAATAGCAGAGGAAGTATTCAACGTGGGTTCTGGTACTAAGCTCATCACTGAAGTATGTGAGCGCTTTCCAGTAAAGCATTAAGTGATCTGACAAATCGTTGCCTCTTATTTATTTTCCTATCTTCTCTCTGAACTAGAACGTCTTGTTTTGTTCATGCTGTTTTATGCTGATGTATATATATTACATGCACGTTGCTATATAGCAAGATGGCCAGCTAATCTGTTCCCTTGAATTACTCTGAATATCCTATATTGGGAACATAGATCATCAAAGCGAGATAAAGAGGCTTGGCGCTGGATTTCAAAGGGCTGAGACGATGAATCATAATCACTCATAATAGATCTTTCTTAGGTAGGAAGTCTACACCTAACAAACATCAAGCCCACTTCTATTCCTCTTTGGAAAGCAGTGGGAACTTCACCCCTAAGCTCAATGAGAGTAGATCAAGCTGTTGAAGTGCATTGCAAAAGTGGAGAGCTATCCCCGTTTCAGTAAGAGTGTGAAAAGCGCTCATGACTCTCACAAGAGTACCTGTAGTGCCCGAGTACCTTTGAGGACGGGAGCCTAAGTCCCTTTAGAAATCAATGGCATTGAGGCACTTACATCACCTGGTCCCTCTTCAAAATGCAGCCCTCTGCCAGTACATCCAAAACAGGCCAATCATGAGTGGAAAAGACCCATGGGAGCATCGGCAGCAAGGCGACTTGATATTAGGCAGAATGCAACAAGTGCTGTACCAAATACGTCCAGGATCCTTGCACCTAAACTATTCATCAAGTTGTTTTTCCTCAATTGTTCAGCCTTTCTAAAGAAAGAGGATCGTGTGTTTAATTGCTGGACGATTGCCTCTTGTTCCTTTCTGAAGAGCAGGTGTTTCCATAGTGTAGACACTGCTTGTAAGTCAGGTAGCACCTGCATGTGCCCTGCTGCTGGGCTTGAGCTGCCAAGGGAGCATAGGAAAGCAGGGCTGGAAGGGACCTCACAAAGCCATCTAGTCCAGCCCCCTTGTTAAAGGCAGGGCCATCCCTGATTAAATCAGCCCAAATAAGTGTCTATCCAGCCTGTGTTTGAACATCTCATGAGGTTCAACAAGGACAAGTGCAAATCCTGCACTTAGGATGGAGCAATCCCATGCACCGGTACAAGCTTGGGACCAACTGGCTAAGCAGCAGCTCTGCAGAAAAGGACCTGGGGCTGACAGTGGACAATATATTGAGTAGGAACCAGCAGTGTGCCCGTGGTGCCAAGAAGGCAACCGGCATCCTGGCCTGCATCAGTAGGAGCGTCGCCAGCAGATTGAGGGCAGTGATCCTTCCCCTCTATTCTGCACTGGAGAGGCCACATCTGGAGTCCGGTGTCCAGCTGTGGGCTCCCCACTACAGAAAGGATGTGGACACATTGGAGAGAGTCCAGTGGAGGGCAACGAAGATGGTTGAAGGCTGGGGGCCAGGACTGGTGAGGGGAAGCTGAGGGAACTGGGTTTATTGAGTCTAGAAAAGGTTAATAGCAGCCTTCAACTCCCTGCAGGGTGGGTGAAAGAGGATGGAGCTGGACTGTTCTCAGTAGTGACAGATGACAGAAGGAGCAATGGGCTCAAGTTGCAGCAAGGGAAGCTGAGGTTGGATATTAGGAAAAACTTTCTCATGAGGAGGGTGGTGAAGCCCTGGAACGGGTTATCTAGAAAGGTGGTGGACTCTCCATCCTTGGAGGTTTTTAAGACCCAGCTAGACAAAACCTTGGCTGGGATGATGGAGTTGGGGCTGGTCCTGCTTTGAGCAGGGGGTTGGACTAGATGCGACTCCTGAGGTCCCTTCAACCCTCCTTGTCTAGGATTCTGTGATTTCCAGGGATGGAGAGTCCACGGTTTCTCTACGTAGCCTGTTCCAATGCTTGACCACCCTCACAGCTATGTTCACCTTGTTGTGGATGAGAAGGTGGTTTCCAGCCACTGAAGTAGAAGCCAACATGGACTTTGTCCCTTAGATCTGTGGCCTCCGCACCCTCAGAAGTCAGGACAGCCACTTGCTCACACTCACCTTGCACATGTGCCGAAGGGGAAGGATTGTTTTGAAGGACAGAATAGTGTTCAGCTCAGTCAGTTGTCTCTCAAGACCAGAGAGCTGAGCTTGGGCCTTCAGCCCAGCCATGCTGCTTTTGTGCTGAGGGGACAGAAATTCTGGTAGTGCCATTCTACAGATGGAGAACTGAGACCCAGGGACATTATATGACTCATTGAAGGCCATGCAGGAAGCCAGTGGCAGTGCCAAGCGCAGAACTCCTTCTCTCTGGTCTCTCTCTTCAGTCTCAACCACACGACTATCCTTGAGGTCAGCTTAGATGGTCCCCAGAGCAATGACTCCAAGCATCCTATCGGCCAGGCCTTTTCCATAAAATGTATGCTCCCCCAGGCCTCCCACCAAGGACACCCTAATACAGCATAGTACAGTGGTTAGCGAGCTATATGAGCCAGAGATTACTGTTACGAAAACACCTGAGTAGAAGTAGCTGGGGAGATGAGCCTGCTTATTGTCCTGCTCCCTGAGTGCTGCGTGAAGATATTACTTTAGCTTTTGCCCAGGAACCAGCAGAGACTGCTCTTACCACATTTTTGCACATAATGGGCACATCTACATAAGACGCTTATGGCACAGCAGCCCAAAGACACTGCGCAGTAGCGTGCCAGTAAAAAATGGAGCTACTACATTACTGCACAGTGTTATTAGGCTACTACATAGTAAGTGTGCAAAAATACTGCCGGCTCTACTGTACAGTAGCGCAAGTTACTGCGCATTTAATTAGTACTTCATTAAGCAAGCACTAAACTACTGCGCATTAATGAATGTGTAGATGCACCCAATATGCACTGACATCTCCAGCAGCTGCTATTTTCTTTTTTTTTTTTTTTTTGAGGAAAAGTTCATGTTGCTTATGAGAAAATGTGGTGGCAAGGTTTTCTTAGCCAGAGTCATCGCTGGTACAACCCATGGTAGACAGTACAATTGTTGTTCTGCGCTGCCAAGTATGGAGGCAGAAAGAGAAGGATCCTTTTGGATCCAAAATTAAAGAGTTGTAAGCGTGAAAAGAACAATCAAGAAGAAGCGACTAAAACGGAAAGGAGTGTTTAAGAGAAATTAAGAAAAAACACACCCCCTTGCTTATATCCCTAAATCATAAAGGTTCACACTATGATTCCCTCGGCGATCATGAAATGAAAATGTCCTTCAATTACTGAGCGTTTTAAGACATGATTATTTCATGTGCATGCTATTAAGAAAATGACAGTGGAAAATTCATCATGAAATAAATTAATACTTAAACATTTTTTCAAAGGTTCCCTAGTGGCTTCCTGTCCCTCCCCCCTGCCCCTCCCCTCCAGGTCCTGCTCTGACACCATAATGTGTTGTTTCTATTTTTTTATTGGACTAAAGGTGATAAAATACACAATGAAAAATGCATTTGGAAAACAAATTCATAACTACTTTTTTTAAAGGGGGTAGCTTAGCTGAAAATACGTAAAACACAAGGACAATTTATTATTTTCTGCTAGTGGGAAGGAATCTTTTTTTTTTTCCCCTCCGTAAAGCCAAGCAAGCTGGTGTTTGAATAATGACACCAAAATCTTGCATGAAACTAACAATTTAGGCTGTAATTCCTTTTGATTTTTTTCCCCCTGAAATGTAGCGTCCCTTGCATACTGCATTATAGAAGAAATAAATCACAGACTCAGTGAAAGTTTAGAGTGGTTGGAAAATAGAGATAACTGCAAGAAAGGGCTTGTTGTATTGTGTTCAAAGTGAACTTAGTGCTGGGGAAAGATGCTGTGATTCTGCACGCTGAATCTGGTCTGAAAGCCACTGAAGTCAATAGTCTTCTTTCCATGGGTTGCACTGGATTTTGGATGAGGTCTTCTTACTTTGGGGAATAGGGAAGACTCTCTGGGATGGGGAATGCTACTCTGTTTACACTCTATAATAATTATGCACAAAAAAACCCTATTCAGGAGCCTTTGTTGGGTCTCCATGTGCCCCTGATACAAAGGCAGTTTCCTTGACAAATTGTGAGCCCCAGCTCCACAGCATGGAGGACCACAAACGTCTCAAGAAGATGGTTGGAAGTTTTGCTTTATCGGGGTGATGCAACATGTTTTATAGCCTTATTTTCAGAAATGGCTTAAACCATTATTGCTGAAACTTCCCACCGCCACCAAAACATCAGCCTAAAGCAGACACCCCATGTAGAAAATATTACCCCAAACAAGAAGTTAGGCAATATTGTAAGAGACTGAAAATGGGGTGTTAACATAGAAAGTATTGGGTGACCTTCACTATAGATGACTCTACAAGTTCTGCTCAAGGAAGTAGCTGTTTTGAGAAGGACTTGGGTGGCATTGTTCATGGCCTGAAAAGCTGGCCCCAATCTGAACCTGTGGCAAAAAGGGCTAACACATCCATAGACATATAAATAGGACATGCTGAGTTGAGCAGGCATGGGGAGGTCATGCTACCTCTATATGGTGGAGAAGCCTCTATGTTGTGCCCAGCTCTATCGTCCACCCAATGAACATCAATGAAGCAGAGAGTCCAGAGAAGAGCTACCGGCATGATCCATAGTCTGGAAATTTCACTAAAACACTAAAAGAGCACAATCTCATTATTTTACCAAAACTAAGCCTGAGAAGTGACTTGAGTGTGTTCAATCACTGCCTACAATGTAAGAAGGTATCCAGGTTGTAGCTGTATTGGTCTAGAGGAAAAGGCAATCAGGACTTGTAGTAGAGATGATACCTTTTATTAGACCAACAACATTTTTGCAAAAAAAAAAATTCTTTGCAAAAAAAATGTCTTTAATTGCAATTAAAGAAAGCTTGCAATTAAAGAATTTTTGTTGCAAACATCTTGTTGGTCTAATAAAAGATATCATCTCTACTACGAGTCCCGATTACAACGTAAGAAGGTACTGATATGAGGTGACTCTTTCATCTAGTAAGCTATGATGTATCAAGAACCAACGGGTAGATGGTAAAGTCAGGGGAGCTCAAAGTGGGAATAAGAAGCAGATTTTAGGAAGAACTTTCTGACTATGAGAGTGACTAAGCATTGGGACAGGCTACCTAGATAGGTTATGTAATCTCCATCCCTTGGCATTTTTTTGGAGCAGATTATATAGACACTTGGCTGGGATGGTTTAGTCAGGGAGCATCCTGCCTTGAGCAGGGGGTTGGGCTGGATGGCCTCATGAGATACCTTCCAGCCCTCTGCTATGACTCTATAATCCCATGATCTTTCCATGTCATGAACTGATGATTGGGACAAATTATCTAAGGGATATAGTAGATTTCTATCCAGTTATTAAATCAAGGCTGGATGGCTTTGAGAGGTACACTCTACTTCAACTGCAAGCCACTGAGTTTGATGTAGACTCAATGGATGAAACTTCAGGCAGTGTTATACAGGAGGTCTAAGAGAATAATCACTCAAGGGGCTTTCTGGCCTTTAACTATGCAAACGTAATGTTTTTTGCTCATGCATTGGCCCACCATTACTCTCAACAGCTCAGTTGCATCTCATAATAAGCCCTTGAAGGATTTGTGCTTTGGGAATTGAGCTTTAGCCCAGTGAAGTCATTGGTAAGTGAGGATCTAGTTAGGGAGCTGCTGGAGGGGCTGGACATTTTTAAGTCAGCCGGTCCGGATGATCTCCACCCTAGAGTTCTAAAGGAACTGGCCGGGGTCATTGCGAGTCCCCTGGCGCAGCTTTATGAGCACTCGTGGTGCTCTGGAGAGGTGCCGGAGGACTGGAAGAGGGCCAACGTGGTTCCCATCTTCAAAAAGGGGAGGAAGGAGGACCTGGGAAACTATAGGCCAGTCAGTCTTACCTCGATCCTGGGCAAGCTGTTCGAGAAAATTATTCTGGCACACATCCAGGAGGGGCCAGCAGGGA
Source organism: Alligator sinensis (assembly GCF_000455745.1). Taxonomy (NCBI): domain Eukaryota; kingdom Metazoa; phylum Chordata; order Crocodylia; family Alligatoridae; genus Alligator; species Alligator sinensis. The sequence continues at coordinate 2,248,549 of NW_005841845.1, read as the reverse complement.
AATGCATGCTCAGGGGCAACCAGCACGGGTTCATCAGCGGCAGGTCACGTCAGACCAACCTGGTGGCCTTCTATGATCAGGTCACTAAATCATTGGATGCAGGGGTAGCAGTGGATATAGTCTTCCTGGACTTCCGGAAGGCTTTCGACACTGTCTCTCACCCCGTTCTCATTAGGAAACTGGGGGACTGTGGCGTAGACACCCACACAGTCCAATGGGTCGCCAACTGGCTAGAGAGCCACACCCAGAGGGTGGTAGTGGATGGGTCCTTCTCGGCCTGGAAGGACGTGGGCAGTGGGGTCCCGCAGGGCTCAGTCCTCGGGCCTGCCCTGTTCAACATCTTCATCAGTGATTTGGATGAGGGGGTGCAAAGCACCCTGCTCAAATTTGCTGATGACACCAAGATGTGGGGGGACGTGGGCACAATAGAAGGGAGCAACAGGCTACAGTCGGACCTTGACAGGTTACAAGGATGGGCAAAGGAGAACAGGATGGGGTTCAACACAGGCAAGTGCAAGGTGATGCACCTGGGGAGGAACAACCGGCACCATACCTACAGGCTGGGGAACTCCCCTCTTGTCAACACGGAGGTGGAAAAGGATCTTGGAGTCATTATCGACTCCA
>NW_005841845.1:2198098-2247453 GCF_000455745.1 Alligator sinensis | reverse complement strand
TGGCAGGGGGTCGGACTAGATGATCTGCCCAGGTCCCTTCCGACCCTAGAAACTATGAAACTATGGATGTCTTTCCAGTAAGTCCAGTGGGCATTGACTCTGGCTCTTCGATTCCTGGAGGTCCAATACATAGACAACCCAGATGTTTGTAGTTAGCCACCGACTTGTTATACTTTTCATTTCCATGCTGCTCTGAGCAGCAGATAAAACATTCTTTATAAGCCTTACCCAAGACGGCCTCACAATATCCATGGCAGGTGGGAGGAAGGTGGTATCAGTCCTGCCCTAGCAACTTCCTCCATTCAAGTGAAGTCCACTGAGCGTCTGCACAGATGCAAGGGACCCGAATACATAATACAGTGTGCAAGGCCTGAGCCCTCGAGAGAGTTTGATATTCTGTTTATATTTTGCCGAAGTCTACAAGCTCTCATGCTAAAAACACCAGAGAAAGTAATGCTCTTGGCCTGGTTCTTCTGTCCGGATGGTTACCTTGGTTCTTGGTGACAAGAAAAGTTGGCCCCAGGTTGCTGCCGCTCTTTTGAATTCAACACATGCAGAGTGGACATGGATTGCAATTCACTGCTCCCAGGCTCGTGAGAAGGGACCATAACTCACAAGAGGTGCCCGTCTCTATAGCTCACAAGTGGGACGGCCATGTGCTGCCATCTCTAACTGAGGAAAATAAAGTGCATTATGCCGCTATCGTGTATTATATTTGTACCACGCCAGAGGGGTTGTCTACAGGTATAAAAATGTTGGTTATACCTATAGCTACTCATGCTATTAGTATGGCTGTAGATATAATATGATTTATTTATGTATTTTTATTTCCCACTGGTATGGTGTATATATATTTATATCGCAAAAGTGGCCAATAAATTTCCCTTATGAATCCTGTTATCTACACCATTAACCATCTGTCATTTTTATGAGGTCACAACTTAAGGTGTACATGAATTTATACCCTAATTTGTGACCCTTTCCAAAATAATACATGGCCACTTCTGAACTATTCACCTCTCGAGCCATAGTTCTCATGTCTGCTTCTTAACGCTACACTTGATTTTCCTCAAAGCAAATAATCTCCCAACTCCACGGTCTATTCAACTGTTTTTACCTGCCCTTAGTTCTTTCTTCTTGTAACTCTAGTTACAAAAGGCCAGAAAGGTTTATCTAAATAAAATTAACAGAGACGCAGGCACGAGGGGCTCTTCACAAAACAAGCTCCCGATTCCTGCTTTGAACCAGGATTTTATGTTGATAATGGCACCCAAGAAAAGGAATAGAAAGTGCTGTACAGTCATTCCACAGACACTCTTTATTTTCTACCTTTTCACTATAAATGATCCATGAAATTATGGACACAGTCATAATGGTTCTCACTTAGGTTCATCAGAAATGTAGCCCCCACTTTCTGCAACTGTTCGCTCCCAGCAAGGGTGTCGAATCCTCTACATTCACAAAGGACCATGATGCTCAGAGTCTATCGTGTGGTTTAAAAACAAAATAGATGGGATAGTCCCGCATCCCTGGCACCCTCTTCCTTTCTGTCTTCACCCTTCTACTGGGTGACCTCAGTCATTCATAAAGTTTTAACTGTTATCTCCATCGGGCTGACTTTCAAATCTTTTCCTTACTGGACTGATCATCCTCTATTCAACCCCTTCCTTTATCACTGTGTTTCTCCCATTATCTAGGGCAGTGGTGGTTTTCACCCTGTGGCCTTCAGACCCCTGGGGGTCCACAGACAACATCTAAGGGGTCCACAAAAGATGACTACGACCATTAAAAAGTATGTGAATACCCACACTTACAACTCAAAGGGATCTGCACCTCCCTTCAACATTTTTAGGGGTCCACAAATGAAAAAAGGTTGCAAACCACTGATTTGGGGTGTTCTGATGCCATCACAAAGTCAGTAGGGTCAAACGTGAACTCCATATTTTTCTTCCAAACCTGCCTCTGCAGCAGATGCCGAGAATACTTTGTTCTTTCTTCCCTTCATGCCATTCAGCTTAGGGATTGTCTTTGCTTCCCTTGCTTTTCTCATTAATCACTGATTTCTCATTCCACTTATTTTTTTCCCCATATTATGTCTCTAATGCCCAACACTTCTTTATTATTATGGCAGTTTAAATTACTGGTCTAAATCCCATCACTTCCAAATGGACAGTTGCTATCGTATAATATATCCCCCTCATTCCCTTCCCATTTGTCCAGAAAGCTGCAGCCTGAACTTCACATCTGTTGCTTTCACCAAACTCCCTTCCTCTTCATATCACTCAGCTCTCTACCCCTGTAGTGCTGCCAAGCAAAATTAGGAGAGGTTACCACACGTCCACACCCTGGTGTCCTTCCATGCTTCTTCTCTACAGTTCAAATGATGCCAATCCCAATAATACTTTTGTCTCGTTCAGATTAGCCTAGTCTACAGCATCAAGAAGAGGCTGGAACAGAAGGTGTTTGGGATGGTTTAGGAATTGCACATCCTGCATCAGTTCATGGGTTTGCACCAGATAATCCTTGAGGTTCCTTCCAAACCCATGATTGCCTGTGCATTATATAAATCATTGATCAACACATGCGATCCTTTCCTTTGTGCCCAGTCCACAAAGGATGTTAGTCTGTCACTCTTACAAGCTAGCAAGATTTGTAGCTTATGCTATCCTGTACCTGGCTTTTAGAGCACTGGTTCAATGCCTGGTGCTGACCAAGATGGCATCCACATGCCAATGCTTGAACCATCAAGACAGTTCAAATGGAGCAACTACATGGTCCTACATCTATAATCTGTAACCTCTTTGCCCTAGGACCCAAGGATGCGCTTGTTGTTCTGTGAAGCCCATGAAACTGGATGCTTATCTTGCTGGGATCCTATGACCCCAGCTGACTTCCTGCCCTTTGGGCAGGGGGCTGGACTCGATGATCTTCCGAGGTCCCTTCCAGCCCTGATGTCTATGAAATCTATGAAATTTAGAAAGTGATTCTCAACCGGGGTGCTGCGGTATCCTGGGGTGACCCGAGGTCTTTTCAAGGGTGTCACTGGGTGGCATACAAAGTTATCGCTGTTAAGTATTCAAATAGGATTTACAACATAAACCCAGGGATTTCAAATAGGAACCCATATTGTCAAAACCATTCTGCGGCGGTCTTTCTGAGTTATTTGCAACAGAAAAAAAATTGCTCTATTTTTCCATAGTCAAAAACCGAGTGAAAACTAAGAGCTGGTATTTTCTGAGACATGCCTTGAATCTAGCAGGGGTGCTTTGAGTCTAAAAAGACTCAGAACCACTGACTGGGAAGTTATTCACAGGAGGGACCTGTGATCTCAGTCCAGTCATCAAACTTACGGCTACACAATAATAGAAAAATTATAGATAACCACAGAGGTGTCATCAGATCTACAAGCCTCTGGGGACCGAAGACCCCATTTATGCAGTGAACATAAATATAAACACAACAAAATGCATGGGAAAAGAATATTATCTAGCTTGTGAAGCAAAGCTTTTGGAAGGTAGAAAGGGACCCTGCAGTATGTATCCTGCCCTCTTGTGAGGCCGTTCTTCGCACTGAATGAGACAGAGGGTCCTGCGGCCAAACAAGAAAAAGAAGAAACAACTAGCATGACTCCTTAATAAGACTCATTCATAACATGTACACACAAGAGGAGAGGGGAAAATGATTGGAGGGAAAACAGACATGCAGAGGATGGAGCTGGACTGGTCTCAGTGGGGGCAGATGACAGGACAAGGAGCAATGGGCTCAAGTTGCAGCAAGAGAGGGTTAGACTGGATTTTAAGAAAAAACTTTCTCACTAGGAGGGCGGTGAAGCACTGGAACAGGTTACCTAGAGAGGTGGTGGAGTCTCCATCCCTGGAGGAAATCCCAGTTCAACAAAGCCTTGTCTGGGATGATGTAGCTGGGGCTGGTCCTGCTTGGAGCAGGGGGTTGGACTAGATGTGACCTCCTGAGGTCCCTTCAACCCTCATTTTCTAGGATGCTATGATTAGTCTAAGGTCATTGCCAGACCTGAGAACAGAACCAGGTGACCTGACTCTAAGTCTGGCCTCTCTATTTATTAGACAACCCTGATTTATTTCTGCTTCTTGGGACAGAGGGCTGGACCCAATGATCTTGCGAGGTCCCTTCCAGCTCTATTGTCTGTGAAATCTATGAAAACATTTTACTGGGGATGTCAGAAACTTATACAACAAAGTCCATTGCTTCCTGCTATTTATGAAATAACACCCCTAGGTCTTCTCTCAGTCTCATCCCGGGGCTGGAAGGGACCTCCGAAGGTCATTCAGTCCAACCCTCTGCCCAAGGTAGGAGCATCCTTATCCAGTTCATCACATACGTGTGTTTGTCTAACCTATTTCTAAAACTACACAAATGAGCCTATCACACACCGACAAGCCCCATGACCCAAAGACAACAGAAACACTCTAACCTGTCACAGGTAAAGCTGCCAATGCCCCACTGCTGAAAGTGTTCAAATGCCCCTGAGAGAGCTAGGGAAGAGGGTCGTCCACCCTGCCGTAGAGGAAGGCCAAAGCCCCCACGGTCTGTATCAACCTGACCATGGGAGTGACATTCCTTCCTGACCCCAGTTCGTCTGACCCTAAGCGGTGAGACAACACTGTCTGACACCCCTGAGTTTTAGTCCCAGCAGTGACATGCCTCACTCTGTCAGTGGAGATTCAAACACCATGATCATGGCCAAGGATTGTATGTCAGAAATTGTGCAGTGTTACACGACAACCATCCAGCATCACATGGGAAGTCTGTGTCAGGATCAGGGATCCTTCAATGGTAAGTTCTTTTGGAAAAGGGCCACCTTTGTGCTGTGAACAGTGCCTAGCACAGAGGGGGCTCCATCCGCAAGCAAGACGTTCATGCACTGTCAAAAAACAGTCATTACAACATTTTTCTATGAGGCTGCTCTTTCCTTACATAAAGCCATTGGCAGATAATGAAACACCAAGACAAAGCTAAACCATTGAATAGCCACTACATAAATGTATTATTTATCCTTTAGCACCACAAGATCCATCAGGTCATAACCCCATGACGGTTGACCTAGTATATATACAAAGAAAATGACAGGAACCCAACACCATGGTCATGATTCCTCTAATGCAATGCAAGGCCCAGCCAAGTGCACTGGAAAGAAAGATAAAATGCTCTCTTTTCCTCCTGCAGATAGGGCGGGAGCTCAATGGCCGATGGCTCTTCCTTGCTGTAGATAAATATTCCAAAGAACAGCTAGATTTTAGGAGGTATAAAAATGAACTGCTGTAGTGGCCAAGGCTTTTGTGAGCACGTCAGAAGTGTCACAGCTCAGAAAAGCATAGAAGAAAACTGTCCCCCCTATAGACTGCATGGCTATATTAGACATACAAAAAACTAGAACTCTTGTTTCCAAAATGATACCTTTTATTAGACCAACTGGAAAATGGCAAGAAAATTGTCCTTTTCTGCAAGCTTTCAGGCTCAAAGTCCCTTCGTTGGGCTCTGGAAAAAGTGTTGAGACTTTGGTTTTGGATTAGATGTAGAGCAAAGGCATGAGAAGGCAACCCATTGTTGCAAAGGAGTTTGCATCGAGGGACAAGGAGGGTACATAAGCAGTTGGATATGAAGCAAGCTCATGACACAAAGAGCTTTCGTGGGTCTGGCAGGGCCATACCGACTGAATGAGCCCTTCAGGAGTTACCCATAACCTGTTCAGGATCAACAGAACCTGCTTGTATAGTTTAAACACCATGGGACAGATCTTGTTCCACCCCTGATGCCTCTCAGTGGGATTTAGGTATCTATGTACAATCCTAGTCCACCCTGATTGAGTCCCTGCAAAAAACATTCCCAAGTCAATGCATCTGTATTTAAGCTAAAGGCTAGGGCACAAAAAGTAGCGAGGAGGAGGAGGAGGACCCCCACCATCTTTTCTCTTAAAAACTTTTCGGGGACTTGAGCAGGGTGGGGTAGACTTGCATTTACACACTTAGGGCACCTGTACATGCCACGGGGTTTAATCCTAATGAACTTAAATGGTTTAGATGTCTAAGCACCACTTAGAAACCTAGCAGGTGGAGCAGGCTATGTGCACGTGGAATAAAGTAATACAGCTGACTCAGTGGTTGTCTCCAAGTGTTCATTCAAACATTTGGACCCCACTCATTTGATGCTTCGACCTCATTGGATGCACTGGAGATTTCCATTGCATCAGTCGTTTTTTTAACCAGTTGAAGTGCCACAAATGCTTGTTCACAGAGCCTTTTGACTGGTGGAACTGGGATACCATCGGTTGAAATGTAATGTGTCTGCGTACCCCAGGTCACCAAATCCCACAACGGGAAATGACCAATGTGGCACCATTTCTTTGGGGATGAGGGTCTCATAGGATCCATCCAGGGTGAATTCCACTGCAAAGCTGCCAAAACCACATCAAGGACCACATCAGCCAAGATATTAAACAAGAAATAGACCGCAAGGAAGGTCTCCCCTCTCTCTCCCTCTCATCCGGAGTTTGGCTGCTATAGAGTTTTTATTTGCACACTGTTGTCCTTAAAAATAATAAGTGACTATTGGCCTGTTCAAAGCCAGAAACAAGTTGACCAATTGCTGCTGTGTTTTACTTCAGGGTATCCATCTCAGGCAGAGAGAGAGATCAGTCTATAATGGTTTCCCTGGCTCGAAAACTCCATTTTGGACCGTGGAGAGTCATATTTCAGAGAGTATTGATCAGACTGCAGTTTGTATTTCCTCATGTCCATGATCCTGTTTTCAGCCCTGTAAAATAATAACAGTACTCATGTCAGTAAGGTAATTACCATTGATCTAACACACTGTGACAAATTTTTCAGTCATGCCACTTGATTCATACTTAAAGTTATGGCACTACAGACTGCTCCTTAAATAATTGAAGGATGCCCTTTGTAAATCAGCATGCTTTGGCCAAAAGTGGCAGTTCTTGCCTTGTTGCAGGCTCGTTACCTAGCTTCATCAGAGATTTAAAAAATTAAAGAGACAGCTTTTCGCAGCCCGTGGAGCTTCTGGGTCGTGCCAATATCATTGCAGCTGGCAAATCATTTATGACATTTTGCTAAAAAAGATGGTTGAACTGCATGGAAGAGCAGCTCCCGTGTTGGGGTGGCTTTGCCAGAAACAGCAAGCTCGGGCTAAATGCCAGAGCAATGGGGTCAGATCCTGAGATCTGTGCAATGAGACTTGGTTTCAAGTCCTCTTCATTGCATGCATTGTGCCCTGCATGGAGCATTTTTCATTCATTGATCTTCAAATGTTTAGCAGAGGAAGGGGCAGGGGCAGATCTGGGAAGGGTGCAATGGCATAGCTTGACCCTTCCCCTGCTTTGATTCCTGCTTCACCCAAACTTTAAAACCAACTGCCTGGCAGAGGCATTGGTAGTCAAGCAACACTGAGGGAGTCAATGGACCATTATAATCTACCTGATTCCTGCTAATCTGTCTTCACTCTACAGGTGTTAACCACCCTCTCTCTTTTCTTAATGGTCTTGATGTTCCACTATTCAAACTATCCTTTCTTCTACTTTTGCTGTCTGTTAGCCACACTTGGTAATGTCTCTCTTCCTTTCACAGCTCTGCAGACCATTTGTAGCTCTAGCTAAAAACCTTCACTCAGGTTCGGCCATATTAACTCAGATGAACATTATCTCAAGTGTGGAAATGAGTGCCGGTGGAGTCCTGGGTGCACTGTTAAGACACAAGAAGGCTAGATTTTGTTTTAGGAAAGTGAATGAGAGAGACACTTTTTACTATAATGATTACTTTTTTCCTAGTTTGTTGTGTTTTTTAAATTTAATATATAATCTAGCAAATCAGTGCGCATTCCAATAAAGTTATTAATATTTTTTTGCTTTGACTTTTAACTGAATAATACAGACTGGGGCCCCTGGCATATTTGTAAAGTTTCCAGTTTCTTTTTAACTGGAGGAAAATGGGTGCTGTGTTATCCGTGATGATGTGCCACACCTTCTGCCCCCTGCCATATCAAGATCCTAGATCTGCCCATAGGTGTGGCAGTACACTTATCTTTGTTTGAGATGAAGCAACTGAGGTTCAGAGAGCGGAAAATCCCAGCTCAAAGTTGCCCACCAAGGATTGGACTGGACCCCCTTCCCTGGAATACCATACCCTGCAGATCATACTGACTGCTGAGATAATTCTTCTCCATCTCTTCCTTCTCACTCTATTACAAAACAACTTGATTACAAGACCCTCTGGCCCAGTTCACAGTGCTCCCATTCCTTGCAGTATAGGGTGCAAGGTCATTCTGGGTCCTTTGACCAACCCTATGGGAAGAATCAGCACAAGTAATTGCTGCTATTCCCAGTCAGAACTCAACCCAGTGCTGGAACTCACTGGTGGTCGCCTTGCACCTACCCGTATCCCTCATACTGAAATGTCCACTCTCTTTGCAAAGCAGTACTGAATGCAGCCCATTCTGCATTCAGATTGGTGATCCTTCCTGAACCCAAGCTCCTTGTATCCAAATCCCTCCACACTTCAGGGTACTTTGGAGCTGAGCTTCCACAGCTCGGTTAGCTGCTGAGCTTGTGCAAATCGCTTTGATGGCATTAGGAAAAACAGTCCAGCAATGACAGATTACACAGAAAGCTGCATTTGGTTCTAAGTGTCTAAGGGTGATACTCCGTGTGTGTGTGCATTTGTGTGTGCATGTGTGCATCTGATAGCTCTAGACAAGAGGTAAGGAGAGCTCACAACTCACAAGAGACCTTGTAGGAGTTAAGGAGAGCAAATACCTCACAGGATCAGCCCTGAAATTTGCAGACTAAATGCAGAAATGCAACAATGATCAGATGCCAAAGAAACCAACAAGCATTTGATTTACAGTTTATTATTGTTATTAGAACTTGAAATAATATTTTCAGCTGTGTTCAAAGCTAAGCATAGCATCATAGAGATGTCAGGCTGGAAGGGACCTCAGGAAGTCATCGAGTCCAACCCCCCAATAAAAGCAAGGCCATCTCTATCCAAATCATCCCATACAAGACCTGGTCTAATCTATTCCTAAAACTACACAGTCAACCCTGCTACACCACTACATTACCACGATAAGGCCTGATTAGTCCTCGTAGACGTAGACGTAGCTGTAGCCATAGACGTAGACTTTGCCTGATGGCTACGTCTACATCAAGCCCTGTTGGAGGGTTTCAGTAGCACACCACGACACTGTCCCTCCACCCAAGGGTGACTTTCGACAATGCACATTCAGTGATTGTGAACTTTCCAATGCCGTTGCTTTAGCTCCAGGCCTGAGTAACAAAATACGGTTTCTCAGGTAAGCAAGGTGAGCGCAGAAGGGGCTAGCATTTTTTTTTTGGCTGCTATCATAGCAAAACAGCCTTTCAAAAAGCAAATCAAATGAACCATGCCACAATAAATCCCTGGACCTGCCCTCCGTATTGTCGAGACAGAAAAAGGACTAGCACCAGCTTTGATCCAGTCAATTACTCATAAAGGGTTCCCTTTTGTGGGCATTCCTGTACCTGCCTGAGGTGAGCCAGGAACAAACAGAAAGCATCTTAAAGGAGCTTACTAAATAAGTCTGGGATTGAACCAGTCGTGTATTCGGGGGGTCAGATTTAATTCCTTCCCTGCCTTTGTATTCAGATTAGAGACCAGCATGGATTTACGGAAGCTAGGACTCCCGTGTTAATGCTGCTTTTGCACTTAACCTGCAATTTACCTGTCAGTAACAAACACATTAAAGAAGGGCTAAGCCCTTAGAACTTCCAAACAATTTGCCCTGCAATCAAAATTAGCGCTTTAGGCACCCAGACAGCCATCGTTGCCACCTCATTCCAACAAAAAGCACCTGCAATCCAGAGAAATCCTGTTAAAAAAAATCACGTCTTACATAGATGCATGTCTACTTAAAGGAATAACAACTTCTCGATAAGCCCCAGCTCCACAAATAATCACAAGCACGCATCACAAACCAACCAAGTCCCTTTGAAATACTGGGTGAAGGAGGAGCCTGTTTTTTTCAAGCCACCTAAATTCGGCGGCTCAAGCAGCAAGCCAAGGTTTATTAAGTGACCTGTCTGAATGTATATCAAACTTGTCCCTAGTGGGGACCCGATGTTAAATTCCATCATTAAAACCTATTACCGAGCTATCAAAACCTGCTGTAATTCCATCTAATGACCTCATTTCCCTAAGCGTAACCCATGCCACTCAATGAAAGTTTTTGCTGATTTGGTGCTACCTCTCTGTAGGCCACAGCCTCTTAACAGGCAAGAAAAAAAAGAGAGAGAGAGAGAGAAAAATCAATGTCTGTAGAGATGACAAGGCATGAGGCCAGTAGCTGGGGACCAAGAAAACTATCCAATATTCCATTTCCTATCCAGTCTATTAGCTACTGGAGTCAGCCTAGGCTCTGGGTTTTGATTGAAGGCTGAGCTGAGACCAGATAGAGGAGGAGAAGCCAGAGCAGTATGGCCGCCAGACAAGTCTAGTTTATAGCTTGCTGAAATCAGTCATAAAAGTAGGTGTACATAAAAATGGATTATTGCATTAAAAGTTCAAAATGTTCCTTCCTTTTTTTTTTTTTTTCCTTGGCTCTGGTTAAGGCAAGATGGGGGAGAAGGAAATGGGGGAGTCCACAGAAAAGCCTCCTCTCCCTCCCAACTCTACTTGCCATGAAATCATTTCGTAAATACAAAAAAGGCCCCTCGGGCTATTGGTGCCCAGACACTCATTTTTAGAGTGGATAATTGACTCCTTTCAGTTGATAATTCATAGCTTGCATATGCTGGCTAATACATCAGCGCCTAGAGACTCCAGGAGAGCCCGGAGCAGAAACAGGAGAGGGCGAGGGGGAAAAAAAAATTCAGATGATAGATGAGTGCATTACGGCTTTATGAATGAATTATGTCCCGCAAATACCTTGAGCAGGAGAGACTCTCGGCCTGTATCTATACTAATCTGGGAGGAATTATGACGATTTTCACATTAAAAAGGGAAAGGGAAAGGAAAAGGAATTAATCGAGCAATTGGGCCATTAAAAATGTATGCCGGAGCGTTTGTTTGTCCATTTTCCCATTTATCATAGAGCAGGAAGCTTCTGTCGGCATTTGTGTGTGTGTGTGTGTGTGTGTGTGTGTGTGTGTGTGCGCGCGCGTGTAGGTTCTTGCTGTATTAATAAATAATAAAAAAAAAAACCCCTAACAGATCAGGATTATTTTGACAAGACAAAGTCTATTTTATGTACGGACCTTCCGATTTGTCTCTCGCCATCTATCCTGCATGTCACAAAGTGGGATGTATTTCCTTTCCTTCCGACCATCGGTTTCCAAAGTCTGTATTTGTAGCATGACGGTTTCACCCTGTGTATTGTTTTTTTGTTCTTTTTCTCCCCCTCCCTGAGCAGCTCTGAGATGAAATTTGTACAGCTCTTCCCCAAAGAATTCACCAAATAGCATAATGGATGTTTTCTGTTTAAAAGTTATATGTTGCTCGGACTGCATTAATTAAAACAGTATAATCTTCAAAGCACTTTGGGGACCCTGCACACACACATGTGCACGCACACACACGCACACACAGAGCACTTTGCTTACTCACAACATCATGGAAAAAATCCAAGAGTGTCAAACTCTGCTACAAAAACTGAGTTTACTGAATATGGGTCCAATGATGGACTTGGGATCAGGTCCCCTGTCTAGAAATAAGCACTGGAAGTACTGCTTATATTCGGCATGCACTTATGGGTCCTGCATTGCTTCTTAATTATTTGGCTAATTGCTCAGGACTCTGATGATCAACGAGGATTACGACTGTAACATTCAGTCTACAAAGAAAAATATTTTGAGAAGAGCAGCGAACCACAGGCACGGGCACACAAATCAGCACCCCACAATTTATAATGCTGTTTGCGTGGCTTGAACATCTTATCTGGTTTGTCTACTGTAAACTAATATCTGAAGTGGATATAACAGATGCAGATTTCCCGATATATATCTTATGCATTAAAAAGGCTATTTTTTTCAAGTTGCTGTGACCATCAAGGCATGTTTCAGTATCTTTTCAGTACCCATATTTATCAGCACTACAAAAATCACCAAAAACTGAACCCATGTAAAAAATTTTCTAATCCAGGAATTATTCTTCACCTGAATGGTTTCATAATGCAATTAACAGGAAACACTTTTTTAAACATCTTTCTTTTAAAACATAGCAACTAATCTCTGTCAGCAAAGCCTATCTGTTGCAAATCACTTTAAAAGTACAGGAATTTGCTTCCGTACAGGTTACGGTTTTCTCCTGGGATTTCTTTAGATTGCCTGAAAACTGCGATTGAAATCCCAAAGAAATTGAACAAAACATGTTCACTTTTCCTGGTCTTTTCCTTTTTCTGATTTGTTAGTGCTTTGCTACAAATACAGAAGAAAACTTTGACGTCGAATGCCGTAATTCTCTTTCATCTGTGCACAGAAACGTCACAAATGATACCTGCGTTTATCCCAGTAAAATATGTCTAACTCACCAATAATTTCACATCTTTCGATGAAAAAGGCAAGTCATCTATTTGACAATATTGCTTTAGGTCAGTTCTAGTTATTCTGTACTCAATATATACTCATAAAGGTATTTCTGTGCACATCTCAGTGATCAGTCGTTCATATGAGCTTGTGTTGACTATTATAGAGATGCATTTAAGGGATGCCAAGAAGATGATGATCATAAGGGCCAGACAGACAGATAAGCAAGATGGATATCATTTTCTAACCAACCCTGCAAAACTTGCTAAGATGTCAAATATTTTCCTGTTCCTTATCCTTTTAGTTTCTTAATGAAAACATGAAAACAGAGAGCCAGCAGGATTCTGGGCAAGGACACTCACTTGAATGGTAGGAGATTTGGCTGTAAATCTCTTCTTCCCCTGACCAGAGGCTGCAACCCAGGGTTTTCACGGCCTGAGTGCCTTAATCACCAAGGCTGTTTACAAACATTACATTTTTCTATGTTGAATCCAGACTACAGCCATCACCATATACATGTGGAGGTCTGTAGTCCAAATTCAAATTTATTCCAGTCCGAATGAACTAATCCTCACTAAATGAGGATTAAGGTTAATGAAGATTTGGGCCATCTGAATTAGGCAATTTAAACTGTATTAATTAACATGTATACACAACATTGCTTTTAGGAAAAAAACAGGCCTTAGGAACTCAGGTAAACAGATAAGCATTGCAGATATTAATCCCTGCAAGGGAAACTCAGTTGGGTTTTTGCAACACAACAGCAGCCATCAGGCACAAAATAACACCTTTACGAAGTCAAATGTGCCAAGAACATGGGGCCAATTGCGCCCATTACGACTTCTGGAACAGCACTTCAGATAACTGTCAGCAGGTTTGCAACCATGTAGCACTGCTTAAACAGGGTTATTATCACCTCCTAATTATGCATAAGCTCACACACAGAGGCTGTGAATTGGGTCTCTTAAGGGGCTGTCAAGTGTGTAGACTATACAGCCAGCACCCCCTGCCGTGATGGTCAATGATCCTCTATTAACCTTTCATTCAAATTGAAATTGTCTCATGCGAATCAGTTAACACAGTTTAGAAAATGGTGAGCACATGTACAAATGGCCCAAGCTATTGGCTATTCTGAGACTAGGCAATGACCAGAAATTTTATGCTGGACTTGAGACAAAGTTATTGAAGATGGCGCATGCTCATGAATTGCATTGGTTTTGGCAAACTTGCATTTCTTTGGCAGACTTTTGTCAGCAAATTCCCCACCAGATCAAGCAACATGTGAGATGCCAGTAAAAGGATTATTTCTGTTCTGGATTATTCCCAGTCACTCTGTTGACCTCGGCAGGTTCTTGCAAAGACTGGATTGAGCAATTGTGTACATGCATGTATGAAAAGCTTTTGCTCTATCATTACATTACCTCATCTCCAGATGTTGTTCCTTGCTCCCCCTGCACACCCATCATATCACAGTTCATGTACCTTTCCAGAGAAGAACTGAACACTAGGACCTAATTTATGCCCAGGGTTTAAAATGAGCTCTGAAGAGCTGCAGGTAAAAAATATTATCAGTCCTACAAAATCCCCATGTAGGCAGGCAGACAAGGTTCCTTGGGTGAATCTGATATCTTTTATTAGACCAACCCAAATAGTTGGAAAATAATTATTAAGCAAGCTTTTGGGTTCAAAACCCGAACCCGAAAGCTTGCTTAAAAATTATTTTCCAAATATTTGGGTTGGTCTAATAAAAGATATTAGATTCACCCAAGGAACCTTGTCTGCCTATAGCCTTCGACCAATATGGCTACAACCTACACTCCTGTACCATGTAGGCAGCACACTCGTGAGTGCCATCCACTAGCACTTCACCTCTTTTAGTTTGCAGAAATACAGATGTAGTTCCTCGAGTATGCTTTTAAGACATGTCGCCATAGCCTAGAATCTCAAGGGGAAATCAATAGGATTCAAGCAACTCAGTGCTTTTGGGGATCTGGTCCCAAGTAAAAACTTATCATTCCTACAAAATACCCAACTAGGCAGCACAGTCATGAGTGCCATCCACTAGCATTTCACCTCTTTTAGTTTGCAGAAATGCAGATGTATCTCCTAGAGCGTGCTTTTAAGACATGTTTCCATAGCCCAGGACCTCAAAGATGAAATCAATAGGATTCAAGCAAGTCAGGACCTTTGGAGATCTGGTCCCAAGTAACATCAGGTCTCTGTAATGAAACTCAGGTTAACCTACCCACAAGTGAGGGTTGCTTAGTAGGGTAACTTTAAAACGAGGCAAGAGAGCATGGCGAACTCAGAGGCTGTGCCAACTATCCAAATGGCCCGTTGACTAAAACCTCAAGACTCCTACCAAAAAACTCCAAACTTCTGCCATAGCTAACTGCAAAGGCCTTGATCTGGGATGAGTTAGGAACAGCAAATCCTGCATCTGTGAAGGAGGTTGGTATAGAAGACCCATGAAGTCCCTTCCATCCTGCAGTACCATGAGTTAGCTATCTTGTGTCCCCAGCATACCAACAACAGGATGCCCTCAAGTACACCCATTCCTCACCTGCAGGAAACATGGAAATATAGTGGTGAGGTAGTCTGGGGCACCTATCCCTAGCTGCTCTTGAGACCTTGGTCTCTAGCATGCTTGAAAGCAGTCACCCTGGGGTGCCACACAATTTTAGCACTGTTAGGTGTACAAACTCATACCCTTGATTCGCAAAATAAACCCAGAGAGTTCAAGTAGGAATCCACAGCGTCAAAACCATTTAGACCTGTTGTGGGCTTCCTGAGTTCTTGGAAACAGAACTAGTATTTTTCTGTATTCAAGAAATTAGTGAATGGTACAAGCTAGGATATCCCAAGGGGCACCTTGAGACAAATGAGGGATGTCTTGAATCTAGAAAGGTTGAGCACCACTGCTATAGGGTGTAGACATACCCTCTACCACTCCAGAAGTAGGAGTAAGAGGGCTGCCTGCCAGTCTACACCCTGGCTCTGGGATGGAGAAAGGACTCTGGTCTTCTCCCAAGAGCCATGCTGTGGGTACAGCAAGGACCCTACCTCTTAACACACCTGCAGAGATGTTTTCTCCAAAGCAACATCTGGATATATTCTCCCTCACCAGCTAGATTGAGGGCCTATCCAGCATAGGGATAGTTGGGAAAATGAGTCTGGCAGATAATTTTAAATGACTCATTGATGAATATCATCTCCAAAACCTACTTTGAACACCTTCAAGAGACATGTGGATGTTTATCTTGCTGGGATCCTATGACCCCTGCTGACTTCCTGCCCCTGGGGCTGGACTTGAAGATCTTCCAAGGTCCCTTCCAGCCCGAATGTCTATGACATCTATGAAAACCAGCCTTAACAAAAGAAAAAGCAGATAAATGTTAAGGGTGGCAAGGGTGGGAAGGCTTGTGGCATTTTTAAAAGAAGCCCCAATGGAGCATCCATTTAAATATGTTGCTTTTATTTAAGTGGACAAGTCATTTCAATGGTCTTCATTGGGATTTGAAGCAAATCCCAAGAACACAACGTACCGTGACCGAGAATTTTGAACTATAGTCTCATTTCATTAAGTTTCCATTATACCATCAAGACAGTGGAAATGGGCTGTAAAGTGGGCAAAAATGGACTTTCACATAAAGGAGAATCAGGCAGGAGGAACCAGAAGTCTGCAGAGAAGAACTGGAGTCAGCATGAGTGAAGTCTTCCAGAAACACTCACTGTTGTAAGAAACACCTGAGTGTCAGACAAGAAGAAGAAGATGAGGAAAATTTATCAGGGCCATTGGCCAAGATTGAAAACAATGTACAATGTTTTTGCATGCCCCACTTAACGAAACGTGAAAGGCACCTGATCTTAAGAGCAGGTGCTCAGCCGTTTTTAAAGGTGTCTCAAATTGAGCTTCCAAAAATCTGAGTCTGGTTTTGGAAACTCCTGGTCTTTTCCTTCGCTGGAAACTTTCTTCCCAAGGAAGGAAGCCACCCTGCAATTCTATCAGTGCAGAAGCATTTCCAGTACCCTTTCACTAGCACTGCACTTCCTGTTTAAAGAAAGGGAAAAAAACTTTATTATATCTGGAAATAATTGCATTCCCATCAGGGAGGAAAAGGAGATTGTAGCAGAAGTTGAGTTCACCCCATTTCTGCCCTGCGTTACCATCTACATAGCTTGAGACCACAAATGGAGCTATTCTCTCACACTGTTTTTTTTTCACTACATCTGAATCTGTTCCAATACAGCTTGTGCATGAATATGGCATATATTACCATAGAATATTTGTGTGCTTCTAAGCCACAGTACAAAAGAGTCAGATAGAAAATTCAGTTTAATTTTGTTTGACATTTCTAGGACAAAGCATAATGTTGTACAAATATAACTAGATAGTAGGTAGACTATGGATAGGCTGGCTGGCTGGCTGGATAGCATGGGTGTGAGTGTACACACACACACACACACACACACACACATATATATGTGTGTGTGTGTGTATATCATTCAGAATATATATATATTCTGGATGACATATATACACACACACACACATTGAAATTGTGTGTGTGTGTACACTCAGTATTTTCTATATTGTCCATATATCACATATATATATATATATATATATATATATATGTGATATATGGACAATATAGAAAATACTGAGGGATGGTGCCATTGTACCTCAATGCAGTTCCTTAGTTATGAGATCTGCAATACCTAAAGATGGGTTCAAGCTTCAAGTTCTGATCTGGACTTGAGAAATGGTCTCCCTTGAAGTTACAGGGGCTTTGGAGGCACCAAATATTGACCAACCTTTGTTTGTGCAAAAGGATGGTCCAGTCAAAAGTGTGTCTTATTCTTCATACTGGATGATGCCACCAGACAGAGTCCCTCTTGATGCCATTAAGGGCATTTAATTTGATTCCCATCCCAACATTTTTCTCCTCCATCATGTGTGCATGTTCATTTGTTATTGTAGGGTCTCTTCTGATTGGGAGATTGCAATACTTAGTCAAGGCATTTGCACGGGAGTGGTGGGAGTACCAAAGCAGCAACAGCATCTTGGGATCCTGCTAGAGAGGAGACCCAAGTCTTACTTTGGACTTGTGCCCAGCTCTAAATGGGTACCTGGTCCTTAGGGTTGCGGAGCTAAGAGCAGCTAGATATGCTGCCAGCCACATTGTTCCCGTATGTGCTCTGGTTGTAGAAACTGGCATGTCTTCACCTCGTTGGCCCAAGGGGCTGCTAGACTTGGGTGAATCTTTGACCTTTTCAAGCATCCAAAGGCCCTAGGATGAGTCAAGACTCTACAGGTCTATTATACACATGCATAAAAAGATTGCGCCTCCTCTAAGGGTCTTTCGGTCTGCCCATAAGTGACAAAAGAGAGCTACAACTAACTGACAAGTTGAGCCTGGTTGTCATGCAAAGCAGTGGTCACAATGAAGACCCTGCTTCAACAGTGCCACGTTTTCTGTAGGCCACATGGGAGAATTAAAACACTCCTGCTTTCTGGTACGTCTGTGCAAGGCATTCATAAATCGATGACTCCAGCCACAAGCGTGACACACTCTGAATATATTGTAAATATAAGGTAAAACTATACATGCATTGGCATAAGCAGATTCAACAGAAAGTAGCTTTAGATTCACACAGGCAGATTCAACACCTTCCTATAGCTCACTGTTTATTATTGCAGAGCTGCTAATGAACTCTTGACTAGCCTCACTTATTTTGTACTGGAAGGAGGACTACGAGGGCAGGGACTTCCCACTGCCTTGTTATAACCCAATTGCTCCCAAGGGGTTGCGATAGTAGAGTTGTTTGTATGAGTGACAGACTACATACAGCACATGGGTTGATAATTGTAGCGGTGCTCGCAAAAGGTAGAGTTTCCCGTTTCTCTTTTCTAAAAGCACATAGCCAATCTGTTTTAAAAAGGGGCAGCTTTCCTCTGTGCAGAGGTTGATGTGGCTTTATAGGCAGGTAGAGCTCATCTGAAGCCTACGTTGGGGAACAACTTCTTTTTGGAAGCTCCAGCCAAAGTTTTCAAACATGGAGGCCTGAAGTTATAGCCTTAAGTTTTTAATGAGCCATGTCATTAAGTGGCTTGATTATCAATTGCTCTCAAGGGGTTGCTATAGTAAGCTGTTTATATGAGTATCCAGAAATGGGCGAGACCACAAAAATTCAGGGTTTTTCCATGGGATTAGATGTCCATTCAGGACATCTCCTTCCAAACAAGTGGATCTTCAAAATGCCAGGGAGGCATTCGTTTCATCCCACATCACTTCTGTGCCTGTGGCTTGAACACAAACGAGAAGGTCCCTCCTCAGGTCCCTATCTGTTAGCAACTGACCTGAACCCTGCAGCAACAGGATGCGCACCTCATGCTTTCATCATCTGTTATCATTGTGGATGTCTTCGTTGGCCAGATCAGCACTGAAGCCTTTTATGAACCCAACTTATTTTCCACCGTATCTTGTGGCAGAGCGATCCACAGGTCGGTTAGATGCGAAGAATTCCCTCCTATCCCTTTTAATGGTTTGGCCTTTTGGCTTCATTGGGTGTCTCCTGTTCTTGTAGGAGAAGAAAAACTAGACAGGAGTAGCTGATTTGCTTCCCCTATACCACTCGTTATTTTCAGGGATTTGTCTCTCTTTCAACATCTATTATCCAGCTATTATCAGCTCACTGCCACCTAGTGACAAAGTGTCATAGTGCCCAAGCTATCCCCAAAATGTGGGTCAGGTGTCCACTCTGGACAGTGGTATACATTACACTGGTGTACATAATGAATGCATATTACTGGTGCCAACATGTCATGATTCCAGGCTCTCATTTACTATTGCTGGTATGCAAAATGAGGACTATATCTTATCTCTTTAGCTTGCAATGTCTTTGGGGCAGGGGCTGCCTCTTGGGATATGCTTGCAGTGCTTACTTAGCACCTTTGAGCTTTTAAACACAACCGTGGTTGAGGGTATTAAGCAGAAAGGTGAGTCACAATTGTTTCTAGCAACCAACTTCTCTAAATAAATCAGTGATAACTTCATGGATTCATAGATGCTAGGGGCTGGAAGAGACCTGTCAAGATCATCAGGTCCACCCCCCACCCTGTGCTTAACATCATTTTAACCAATAAGCAAAAGTAGCTTCCCTGGCTTATTGGGTGCAACACTTTTTGTATACGGGGGGATTTGCTGAAATCTAGGAAAACCTCCCTGGTGCAGAGCTTGGCAAATAAAGTAGGTGGTTACCCCTGAAGCTACTAGTATGAAGCCAGGGATACTGTGAACTTTAAGTGAGTCAAATCCTTATGCCTACATATTTCATTTACCCAAAAAAACCTTGTCTGCCTATGTCCTTAGCCCAACATGGCTACAACCAACACCCCTTAGATATACTAAGATATTTATGGACCCGTAGGTTGCTTGCAATCTCTGCAAAAAATTGCCAACGTGTTTGTCTCATTAGCTGCCTTGAAGCAACTTCTCCAAGTAAAAATGGGTACGTAAAGACACAAATTGTGTGCCCAGTGGGTAAAGAGGGAGAAACACTTTTGTTGAATTTCACTTTAGCAAACATTTAGGTGCTACAGACCATAAATTCAAAGGCCATTGTAATGTTACAACTTTTAATAGTATGTGTGTGTGTGTGTGTAGAGAGAGAGAGAGAGATATCTTCAAGAGCTAAGAGCTTTCTTTCACTAATTGCTTCTGATTTAAAGCTGAATGAAATGAGGAGGAGGATTCTAGACAGATGGTAATCCCTGGTAAACAAGAGATAAAGCTGGAACTCAAGGTGTGTGGAAGTTTCTTTATTGTGCCTGTATTGGTAGCTGTTTTTCCCCCCTTAGGTGCTGGATCTGATCCTTGGAAAGTGATGGCTAGACCCCTCTCCCATACCTCTCTCCCATCTAGATTTCTGCTCAGTTCAATAGCAAGCCAATAGTTACCTACATCTTCACAGGTGTTGCTGTGCTCAACTGCAGGCCCCTAGCAGCTGAACCAAAGGAAAAAAATACAGTATTTAATAGCAGTATGGGATCTGTGACACACAGTGGAGCAGAGAACTACAGACAATGAGGGTGGGAAGGGACCTCAGGAGGTCACATATAGTCTGGCCCCCTGCTCAAAGCAGGATCAGTTCCAACTATATCATCCCAGCCAAGACTTTGTCTACCTGAGGCTTAAACACCTCTAGGGATGGAGACTCCACCACCTCTCTGGGTAACCTGTCCCAGTGCTTCACCACCCTCCTAGTGAGAAAGTTTTTCCTAATATCCAACCTCAACTTCCCTTGCTGCACCTTGAGCAGTTCGGAGTCTATCCAGAAACAGACTGTGGGGCACATGCACCCGTGCCAGTTCATTGCAATACTTTACCTCCATGGGCTATGGATCAGCAAACTTGTTCAGCAGCCTCCAGAGGTAAACTGAGCATTAAAGCAACAGTGCTGTGGTACAGTCTATGGCAAAGCGTTTCACAGAACTGGAAGACAGAGCTCAAAGTGAAGGTGGAGGAGCGTAGTGATTTAATGCATGAAAGCTATTACAATCAACACAGCGCATAAATACGGGGTTTAAGGTTGGGAGTGGTTAAGGTCTACAACTTGTATAAAGTTTTGCATCACCTTTTTTTTTTTTTAAATAACAAGAGGAAGTTTGGTATTAAAAGGACAAGCTTTTTAAAGGAGGCACCATTTCCAACCTATATGTCAGTACAACCAGAGGCACCTGTGCATAACAGCCAATTGTTATTGAACCATCTTGTTGTGAGCGGCTGCATTAAGATGATTTGTCAAATGTGTTATGGATAAAATGAAAGGCCAATGGATGATAGGTGCTCAAGATAGGTAGTCTGTTTGGCAACAAATACTGCTTAAAGTAGCTAGCTAGGCTGCGACTGCCACAAGACTGGATACAAGTGGCTTATTTTATACACCAAACCTCCTGAATCTTCATAGACTCATAGAAAATGAGGGTGGGAAGGGAGCTCAGGGGGGTCACATCTAGTCCAACCCCTTGATCCAAGCAGAACCAGCCCCAACTACATCATCCCAGCCAAAATAGTCATGGAGCTTCATCCAGCCATGCTGTGCCCATTGAAGGAGAAGGACCATAGTCTCCTGAGAAGGAAACAACTACGTAGAATTTGCTCCTTTTTTAGCAAACTGCTTATAAGAATCTCTACTGAAAAGATGTTATAAGGAATTCCTAATTGCAGTCCTAAAATAGAGAAGCCATTGGTCGCTGCCACAGCAAAGAGTCGCTGATCGACAGCATCACCGGCACAGACTTCAGGTGACAGCTTCGTTTCATTACCAGGCTACATGTTCTCTATGGAGTACATTATGTTGGATCCTGTCTAGATAAAACATGCTAAAGAGAGATTTTTATTAACGGTAATAAAATGAAGCATGCCTGCCCCGCTTCCCCACCACGCCCCAGCAAAAATGCAAGTCTCCTTGTTGGGCTACTTTGCAATGTCAAGAGCCTCACAGCTAAAACTCTGCTGAAAACTCAAGAAAGAGACCTTCCTTAATAAACAGGATGGGAAACGCAGCTTCAAGTGTCAGAAATTTCTTCCAGACACCCAGCATCTGTATTTAAATTAAGAGGCTTAAACATATCCTGAAGTTTTCCAGGATTCTTACTATATTTTAAGTTTGGTAGCTGAGTTGATGGAGCAAATTACCATAGTTGTAGTGCCATCTATTGCTCTGCTTGTGCATTGCTCGAAAAATAATAGAGCTTTTAAGACTATAATGGGTCGAAATGTTTTTGTACCATAACTTTTTTCCAGCAAAATCCACAGCTTTCAGCAACACTGAAACATCTGGCGAGCACATCTTGGTGTGGCCTCATTGGGTTGCGGTGAAAACAATGTGCAACAAATCAGGAACGTTTTTCTTTCAACATTTTCTAAACAAAACATTTTGATCCAAATGACTTTTCATATGTGAAATGTCCTTCCATTTTCTTTGTTTAAAAATCAAAATGGTTCAAACGCTCAGGTCTGAAATAAAGCCTTGTTTTTCCCAACCTCATCTTTTTTATTGTTGAATTTTTCATTGAAAATTGCAAAACAACATAAAACAATAACGACCCTTTCCTTTGGGGTCGAGCTGAAACAGGTTTTGTTTCCCAGAATTTCTAGGAAACTAAAAAAAAAATGAATCTTATAGTCTGCTCAGGACAGAAAACACCTGTGACTAAGCAGATGCTACTTATTTATTATTCCTGTAATCCTAACATCTAGGATTCTCCCTCCCCAGCCTGGACCACACTGTGCTAGGCACTGTACAAAGACAGCATCAGAGGATCATCTGGCCCAGCTTCCCTGCACAAATGCAGGAATATTACTCCCCCATCCAATGCTTCTTCAGCCTCTTCTTGGAATCCTCCAGTGAAGAAGATGCCACATCTCACCTGGGCAATCTATGTCATTGCCTCGCCGTTCTAACAGTAAGGATGTTTTTCTTGGGCGTGTGCACACGTTCATTAATGTGCTTTAGGTAAGGTGCATTAAATTTAGTACCTCCATTGTGAGCAGTTTTGGGGGGCATTTATACCCACACCCGTTTGTGCTGCAATGCACGGGACATCTGTTGTATCAGAGCAGACTGGATTAATGAAGTGCATCATGTGCATTTGTATAAATGGTGAAATGTGGGTCAGCGCTAAGAAAACAGCAGTGGTGCGCTTTTGAAGTAAAACACCTTCGACGTGCTGACGAGCATTTCACTATTTATACAAATGCATGTGACACAGCACCAGGCGCTTTCAAAAGCACCCGGTGCTGCATCGCACACACATCTAAAAATGCCCTTTGTGACGCTTTAACGCTCGTTAAAATAGGCTGATGCACATTAAAGCACATGTGTAGACATGCCCCCTGAGATCTAATATAAATCTACTTTGCTTCACCCTCTGCAGAAAGGAAGAACAGTTGTTTTCTTCTTAGCAGCCCTTCAGATATTCCAAGACTGCTATCATGTCCCTTGTTAATCTCCTTTTCCCTAAAGAAATAAAAAAGCCTAGTCCGCTCAACCATTCCTTGTATAGCTTGCCTTCCAAGCCCTTTATCAATTTTGTAGTTCTCCTCTGGACTCTGACTTTTCAACATCCTCCTTCAAATTTGGAGCATTAACCCAACAAATTAAACGCAGACTATGTGACCGTAGTTGGGGTGAAATAAATAAATAGTGATAGAGATGTGTGCGTGTTCTCACCCTTGGCCATGGTTTATTTTGTACTGCCATCCTTGAGGGGATGGTGGTTCAAGGAAAAGAAGTGTCAGGGGAGCTCATGTTGCTAGTGATATTGCTCCAGCGAGGGGCTGGTGGGTTCGGTATGATCCTGGAAGTGTACCTGACACTACTGAGGTTCATAGATATCATTATGTACATTTAAGTCCAGAGCCCTGATTGCCTTTTAGACATCATTATGTACAGCACCTAGCACATAGGGAGCCACATGGGTGGGGCTCTTACACACTGTTATAACACAAGAACTAAATAACAGCCTATATAACAAGATAAAGTTATTAATAGCATAAAACCTGTTTAGACTGTAAACCCTGAAGAACCCAGACCTATTTCCACATCCTGCCGACACGTTTTAGGTTGGAGATCCTTCCAGCAACAAATCAGTGATCCCAGTCCTGTAAGTACAGGCAGCTCCTTGGCAATACTCAGGCCAGATTTATGGGAGTGACTGTGCCTGTCTGTTTCTCCCTGCAAATATTTCATTTCAGGGAAGACGGCTCCCTCTGCCGTCCAAATCTGCACTAGCAGAATTTGAAAATCACTCTTTTTTGCATGAAACCTACAAGAACACTAGGCTGAGTCTCTGGAAATCAGTAAGTTTCGTAAGTTTCCCTGGAACTCGGAATAAAAGCTTTTTCCTGGACACTCTAAAGCTCGTGTCACAAATACACGTGTCTTGTTAGCCCTCAGTATTCAACCTTCCATTTTTCTTATCATAGAAATCCTAGAAAAAATAGAGCTAAAAGGGATCTCAGGAGGTCATCTGGTCCAACCTACTGCTCAAGGCAGGGTCACCCCTTTACAAACCATTCCAGACAAGTGTTTATTTAACCAGCTCTTAAAAACTTCCAAGGATAGGGATTCCACAAATCACAGAAATGTAAGATTGGAAGGGACCATCTTCCTGGGCAGAGGCAGGATCAAGTCTATCTATGCCATCCCTAACAAAAGTAGGTCTAACCTGCTGTAAGCAACTCTTGATGAAAAGAATTCCACAGCTCGTTAGCTAGCCTCTTCTAGTGCTTTATTAGTAAAAAAGTTCTCCTTAATACAGTAGCGATAGCTTTTTTTTTCACGTGAGATAATTTTGTGTCCTTCCTCCCATAAATGAGGAGACCAATTGAATACTATCCTCTTCATAGGAAGAAGACAGGGCAGGGTAGCAACCTTAGAAAAAGTGTGGGAGGGAGATTTAGAGAGGCACGAGCTTTCATAGGAAGCCACCTATTTTGTCAGATGCTAGGTCTACTCCATTCCTAGTCACTCTAGCCACCCTACCCTACTGTCTGTTGGATTTCAGACTAATGCACCTAACTACCTCCATCCTCTTTATAACCTCTGGTGTGTCTCAGTTTTCTATTCCTAGATTAAATGAACCCAGTTCTTCCAACTTTTTCGCACGGGGTCTGACCTTCTGAACTTCTTAACATTCATGTTGCTGTCCTCTTTACTCTCTCCAATTTCTCTGCAACCTCTGTACCCAACACTAGATACAATCTTCCAGCTGAGGTCTCATGAACATCAATAGGTGGAATAATTAGTCACCATCCCGTTAATACCTACCAGTACAGAATTTGCTTGCTTTGCAACAGGATCACATGGTTGACTCTGATTTAGTTTGTGATCCGCTTTGACCCCAAGTCTTTTTCTTCAACACTGCTGCCTAATCTGCTACTCCCCATTTTGCATGGGTGCCTTTTATTTCTCCTTCCTTTAAGTGGTCTTTGCACATGTTTTCATTGAATTGCAACCTGTTGATTTTGGTGACCGCTGCCTTTTAGTGACCGCTGCTTTGGTGACTGGAGGCCAGTACTACAACTGTGCCTTTTAGGTGTGCTCTGAGAATGCCTGCTGAATCCACCCTCCGAAGAGAGGAGAGAGAGAGTAGCACCTAATTTCTATATCCTGAGCAGGCATAGAAGAGAAGTAGGCACTGATCTCCTCAGCACCATCAAAGCCCAAAGCACATCTGGGATGAGATCTAGGTGACCAACATGCTGTGTTTTCCAGGATTGTCTTGAATTTTGGAACTGTGTTTCTGTCTTGCTAGAAGGTCATAGATACACAGGCTGGCTCAGTGCCACCTTGGGCTGAGATAGGTAGCTCCTGGCAGAGTTACCCAAGCTGGCTCTGTACGAGCTTCTTCTTGAACTGGAAGCAGCACAGCAGTGTCCATGTGACACCACTCTCGGGGTAAGTACCTCAGTTTGTCTGTAGAGCTCAGGGTGAAGATACAAATTATGTTTAGCTAAGACTAAATCTGTGGGCTGTTAAGCAGTCTTAAACTTAGAACGTGCTGTGAGCAATCACACGTTCAAGGTTAATACTGTTTCTTGCCTGCACAGCTCTGACTTGCCACTAGAGGGCAGGTGAGCAGGGGGTGTGGCTGGGAGCTAGGACATAGGCTCTATTGCTGCTCTGCAAGGGGGGCAGGTGTTGGGAGTGGTGCATCTTGGGATTCTGGAAGACTGTAAATTTTTCATTGCATCTCCATGGAGCAGACTGAAGTTACCTTATCACGAACAAGGTAGCACAGTCCAGAGTCAAATCTCACCTGAAGTGGCATAACTTTGAGATGCTCAGAGGGCACTTAGCATGAGTTAACAAGTTTTAATGTGTGACTGCTCAAATTTAAGTGCCCTTAGCACGGTCTAAGTTTAACATGTAACTTCACCCTAAGTAGTCTGCTTGCTGCAGCATCGCAAACATGCTTTCCCAAAAGCAGTTACCCCATGAGGCTCCCAGTACCAGCTGGATTCCTTCTGGTTCCAGAGGTCTGTTACAGGCCTCAGTGTTATCGAATGTCCTGAATTTTGGCTTTCACAAGTCGGTGGCCTTATTTACACAGAAGCAGAACATTAAGTGCCCAAGGAACTTTCAAGTCAACACCCAAAAGGCCTATGGAATTTCGGGGCCCTCAGAGGTTAGGTGGGGATTAGTGGGGGTTTCCAACATTGCAATTTATATGTATAAATTCTATCTAAAACCTATTTTAGGGACTTGAATCCTTATTGCTTTGTGGGTGTGTCTACATGTGCGTTTACTGCACAGTAACTTACTGCACAGTAAGTGGCTTTTAGACTGGTGTCTACACGTGTAGGCGTTACAGCGTAGTAACGCTGTGTGTGCTCCAAGTGGGGAATAAAGTTACTTCCAAGTCAGTCCACACACACAGAGTTACTGTACAGTAAGGCGTCTACACGTGCCTTATTGCGCAGTAACTATGTGAGCATAAATTTGTTACCTGCATCATGCAGGTAGCAAATTTACACCCAAGTCGGCATAAGTCACCATAATTACTGTGCAGTAACTGTGCACATGTAGATGATCCCTGTTTCTTACTTGGTCCTTAATGTGTTGAGCAGGTCACTTCTCATCTTTCTCTTCCTTCACCCCAATTCTTCACTCTCTTTCATTGCCAACTTTTTCAGGCAAGGTTTGCCTCTTGCTACACACCTCGTCAGAGGGCCAAGGCATCATCCTCCCTGTATAAACTTCAGTATTCTCTTCCCTTGGACATTTACCAGCAGAAAGATTAGAAGGGGAGAAGTTGGAACCAAGCAGCAAAAGTACGATCCTCAGTACTTCTGGCATGCAACAAGCAAGCAGTAAATATTGACACACATGGTGTTCTATTACACAGACCTATCTGTTGAGATCGTTAGCCAGCAATTTTATTTCTTCCTTCTGAAACAAAACGACGTGTTTACCCTAGGCTACTGCATTTACCGAGTGCAATTAATTACAACAGAGGGCAGATTTCCTGTCTTTTGCATTATTTATCGCATTCAAATGGAGACGGATTGCATTGTTTTGTGGAGCTGTGGGGAGTTCTGTGGCTTCAGATAGAAGACTGGTATAATCCCTGCAAATTCATTAATATTTATCGCCCCCCTGTTTATGGCTAGTTCTCCCCCATGGACCTAAGATTTATCATTTAATTAAAATTGAAGAAATCCCAAGCTGACAAGCAGGAAGAAAGGAATTCAATTCTATTGCTCTTCAAAGCCGTTTAGTGGAGAACTGTAGAGAATAAGCACAGCCCAGACTGCTGAATCCAAATCCATTTTGATCACATGCAGACAGAAGTCCAGGAGGAGGAGGAAAGCTGTTGCCATTTTTCTAATAAGAAGTTCTTAATAATGGAAAGTCCTGTCCGATACCCAAGCCTACCACCCATACAGATAGTGCTTCTCTTGGCATCATGCATATGTGGCCATGATTCATACACATTTTTTCATCCGTTGCATTTGGTAACAAGGCACTGAACAACAGGTTGCATGTGGCATCGCTTCAAGCACCAAAGGATACAGGGTTAGCTTCATAGCTCACAAGGCCATTCATGCCTTCCACTTATGTCCTCCTAGGAAACTCATCCCTGTCCTTAATTGCACAGAAAAAGTACAGGCCCCACATCCAAATTTGTCTCTAAAACATCCCACAATTCCAGGTTGTTTGTACCCAAGTCCATCTTTAATTAATATATGGCATATATATATTCCAGGCTTTCCCCCAGATGTTTGTGACCTCCAAACCAGGCTAAGAGTTTCCCAACCTCCCCTGAACCCTTGGGAGAAAATCAGGTTTCTTGTTCCCCGAGTATTTTGTAATTTTTATACTAATGGGAGGTGCCAACATAATGGTGATGACTGAACTCCCCAGTGCACATGACTAGCAGGTTGCTTATGGAGCCCCATATGCCTAATTCACAGAGGACAGTATCTACTGTGGTCCCTGAGCAGAGATGTAGCCTGTTGGGCAACCCTGTTTTAAGACAATTTAAAAACACCACTAGAACCAGAAATTTTGTCTCAGGACAAAACTGCCCACGAAAAGGCTCAAAATCACAGTGGATGGTTGTAGAGGAGTTCATCAAGGACAGCATGTCCACTTGAATTCCCTAGTACTCTTACAACAGCAGCTTGGAAATCCTTTTGCTTCAGTAGGGCCATAGTCTTGCCACACATACCCATTTCAGTCTGAAGTACATAGGTTTCGCAAATCCCAACCCAGAGTTACAAGCTCCTTCATCAATTGGTTTGTCAATATTGCCTCCACAAAAGGGGCAATGGATGCTATGCACTAGCTGAGATAGAGTCCAGGTAATCAAGACCATGCTGGGGAAGGTTAAAGCCATAGTTTCATAAAATCATAGAATCATAGAAGTCGGGTCGGAAGGGACCTTGTAGATCTTCAGGTCCGACCCCCTGCCTGGGCAGGAGGGAAACTGGGCTTAAATGACCCCAGCCAGGTAGGCATCGAGCTGCTGCTTAAAGCCCCCCAGGGTAGGAGCCAGCACCACTTCCCTTGGAAGTTGGTTCCAGATCCTAGCTGCCCTGACTGTGAAGTAGTTCCTACGGCTGTCTAATCTAAACCTACCCTCCAACAACTTGTGGCCATTATTCCTTGTTATCCTGGGGGGCGCTAGGGGAAACAAGGTCTCCCCCAAACCCTTCTGGTCCCCCCTAGTGAGTTTATAGACGGTCAACAGGTCCCCCCTCAGCCTTCTCTTGTGGAGGCTGAACAGGTTCAGGTCCCGTAGCCTCTCCTCGTAGGGCCTGTCCTGCTGCCCCCTGATCATGCGGGTGGCCCTCCTCTGGACCCTCTCCATGTTGTCCACATCCCTCTTGAAGTGGGGTGCCCAGAACTGGACACAGTACTCCAGCTGCGGCCTGACCAGTGTCACGTAGAGGGGGAGGATCACCTCCTTGGCCCTACTTGAGATGCACCTGTGGATGCACGATAGGGTCCGGTTAGCCCTGCCAACCGTGACCTCGCATTGCCGGCCCATGTTCATCTTGGAGTCAATGATGACTCCAAGATCCCTTTCTGCCTCCGTGCTGTCAAGAAGGGAGTTTCCCATCTTGTAAGTGTGCTGCTGTTTACTACTGCCCACGTGCAGCACCCTGCACTTGTCCGTAGTGAAACGCATCCTGTTTTTGTTAGCCCACCCCTGCAACCTATCCAGGTCTTGCTGCAGTCTTTCCCTCTCTACTAGCGTGCCCACCTCACCCCAAATTTTGGTATCATCAGCAAATTCAAACAGGTTGCTTTTCACCCCATTGTCCAAATCGCTGATAAAGAAATTGAACAGTGCGGGCCCAAGGACCGAGCCCTGGGGGACCCCGCTGCTCACTTCCCCCCAGGTCAAATATGACCCGTCCACCACCAGTTTGAGCTCCAGATGTGCAGAAAAACAGGTTAGAAGAATGCAATAATTCTGAAAATTATTTTTAAGAGAGGGGTTTACCTCTGGAAGACTCTTCTCAAGTGACCCCCAAGCTTGGACCACTCATCTGACCCAGCGTCTCATAAAGCAAAGCAAATTTCAAGACCACCCAAGTCGAGCTGGGGATTTTGCAGCGCTTCAGACAGTCTGCTTTTAAACTGAAAGCAACACTCAGAGAGTTGTGAA
This sequence comes from Alligator sinensis, assembly GCF_000455745.1. Lineage (NCBI taxonomy): Eukaryota > Metazoa > Chordata > Crocodylia > Alligatoridae > Alligator > Alligator sinensis. Next base: position 2,217,217 of record NW_005841845.1, on the reverse strand, counting down.
CTTGTCAACAGAACTAGTCTTTTGTCTGAGGAAATGGCCCATTCACAAAAAAACTTTGTTTTATTCTCTCAAAACATGGGAGACCAAGCTCAAAAGAGTCAGCAGCCCAGTGGTTGGGACACCAACCTCTGGGCTGCAGCAGACAGACCTTTCATCAGGAAGATTTTTCAAAGCCAAGACAGACTTTTTGGTCAAAAAAGAGAGGAACCCAATGGTTAACACTTACCTGGGATTTGGGGATCCAGGCAAAAATCCACTGGACAAACTAGGTGGAGAAGGGTCAGCATCACCCACATGATAGGTAAATGTCTGAACCCTTGACTATTGGCTGTACTGGGCTTGTTCTCATTTTCCCCCATAGAGTTTCAAAGTTGCTGGGTTCATTGCAGATCTCAACAGAACAAATGTCAAGACCTTGGAGTTGTACGTGAAACAAAACTCTTGTTTTCCAGCCAGCCTTCACAACAGGAGCCTTGGCTCTCCGCTCTCATAAAAACCATAACTAAGCTGCCTCGGAGCTGAATCACTCTGCTGGCTTCAGACGAGCCTCCTGCTCTTTCTATTCTTATCAAGCTCAAAGCAAAGGATAATATGATTTAATGAGCTAGTGCCAGGTCTTGGTCACAGCCAGACCTTCCCTTGAGAGCCCTCCTGAACAAATAAACTAAAAGGTGGAAAAGGATATTTTTTTAAGTGATATCTGAATCCACTCATGACCACCCTGTCCTCAGTCACAGCTTGCAGGCCCCTGCCCTAGATCTGAAAGGGGGCTCCCCATCTCTCTAGGAGAAGATCACCAATGCCTTTCCCTCTGATGGGGATCCAGCCCTCCGCTCACCCAGAGAAAGAGTGAAAAGGGGAGGGTAGCTCCAGAGGAAGAGTTTCTCTGCCTATACACCCACCTGAGAATTGGGAATGGATCACATCTCAGTAAGACCCTTGGAGACTCTTTTTAAATTGTGGGGTGAAGGAAGGGCATCAAAAGAAAAGCCATTTGAAAAGAGGACGGTGCATCTGCAGACCTATGAACCTGACCTATGAACAGGTTATAAACCTAGCGATCGGGTTAGGGTGTGACATATGACACTGACTTGCTGCAGAGCCTTGAATTGTTCGTGTCATCTTTCCAGGCTTCGTTCCAACTTCTCCCCTTTATCCTTTGCAAAATGTTCTTCAGTCCTTCACTTTCTAATACTAACAATCCACTCCAGAGGGCCACAGGATGGTTTAACCAGTGTTTAACCTGGTTAAAAGCAAACTATGCAAAAAAGCACCCATATTACCACTGTTCTAGATCCACTTTCCATTGGTGCAAGCAAAACAAAGAGAGTAACTTGCTGGTGTGATACAGACCCCCTGGGTCACCACATCCGAGGCAAAGATCGGTTCACAAGGACGGTTCAGTTCTCTGCCCACTGAACAAAAAAAGGATTCGTGAACATTTGCACATGTTTAAATTAATATTCTTCACCCCACACCTTCATCGGTTGTAAATCAGGCTAGGACTAGACAAGTCATTGGCATTATGGCAGTTTAGACCAGCTCAGGATTTGGGCTGGAGGATGTACATGACATGCGAGTGATCGTACCAAAGAGAAAATGCAAATCTACAAGCTTTGCTTTCCAGGCTGTAATCAGAAAGCTCAAATTCACAATGTCTTGATTCACCCAGGCACTACTTCAGTTTTTGGTCAGTGTGTCCTCATTCAAATCAAAGCAGTCCTCCCATTATAAAACTGGAGCTATGCCATAAGTAATCAGACCTCCATTATTTAACCAAGGTTACAGAAAGGCATGAATATAATGTGCACTGCACTTAAATTCAGTGAAAGAAGCAAGGCACCAATAACATTATAAATGGCTGCACAGAAAATACCTGATTCCTGTTCCAGCTTCTTTTGGCTTGACAAAAAAATGTTTGGTCCTATAACCACAAATCTGGGCATCTCAAGAACCCCACTTCCATTGACCTCACACCAAAAGAGTTAATGGCTGGGAGCTGATGAGGTAGAAATGGCCTTTCATTTCACAAGACTATTCACCTACAAGACACGGATGACTATCTTCTTTCCTCAAACGGGAAAATAATAACGGGTGCTTTATTTGCTCAGCCCATAGCAAGGAACTAAACACACACAAAGCCAAACTCTGCTCTTGTTGAAGTCCAGTGGGAGTCTTGTCATTCATGTTTTTACCATAAGGTTGAGAAAACATGCTGTACCCACAAGAGAGGCCATATAGAGACAAGGCCCAAAGAGACATGGAGCTAACAGAAGCGCGCTCGCTCTATTGTAGGCACTGTCAAACCCACCCATTTGCCAAGAATTTGCTGTAGTGATCACCAGGTTCAATAAACATGGAAACACATACATGAATGAGAAGAACTAACAACAGTGAACTTTATTGTGGAGCAACAGGCAACCTCCGCAGTCCTTTGGTCTCTCTAGTTAACTGGTTTCTTAACTGAGTGACCATCTCACAATTACCAACTTCCTTGGTCTCCATAGGGATATTGCTATATGTGTGTTAGCTGTTTGCTGTTTCCTGACATGCTGTCTCCATAGCATGGTATTTTCTCCATTGTTTCTCTAAAGAAATAGGATGATGCTTTAAGCAAGCAATGCGGACAGTGGTTAGCTCTACTGTTGTCCCTCAGGGTAGATCTCTACTGCTTCTGCACTGGTTTCAAGAGCATGCCTCTACCCAACCACCCAACTCCCAGCCCACATGGGCCTAACCCAGAAGTAACACAGTGTAGCCACGCCAAAGGCACCCCCTACTGCCATTCTCAATCTTGCTTTCTCTCCAGCACATTTACTCCCAGCCCCAATTAGTTAGGGGCTGGATTATGCCCTGAAACATGAAGTCTTGTGCATCAGGTGCAAAGGATCACTTCCATTGACTCGACCAGGTTCTGAACCAGGCGGTAGGACTTTTACCCATCTCTCGTAAGCATTTGCTCCTCTCCTTATCGATGACTTTTGGGCCAGCCTAAGAGGAAGGAGCCATGAACAACATTTAGATCTAAATCCAAGTTTTGGACAGTCCACCACATCCCCCCAAATATCTCTAGATACCCAAATCAGGTGCTTTACACTGCAACTCATCTCTAGCTCCATTTAGGAGTAAGGAAGGTTTTCACAACAACCAAGTGTGAATACCTGTGTAAAATAGACCTGATTGTTGCAGGGCCTGCTGCCAAAAGGATTTTTTTCAAGGTCTGCTGTTACAACAGGTTTCTTCCTGTGTATGTGTCAGAGGCTTCATTCATTATCCGTGTCGGCATTGTTGATGCCTGCTTTGTTCAGTTAGGTCAATAGCAGACATTATTTCCATCTTCGCTCTGGCAGTTTCATTGAGCATCATATCCTAGGCCTTCAGACTTTGTTTCACCTAGAAATAAACCATCCTTTGTCAACAGCACACTGGGAAGAAACCGAATTGGGTTAAAAGGCTAGGTTTAGAAGAGGGACGAGGTTGGCAGTGCCTACGATATAGGTACGTTACTACTCATTAGCATTCAAGACCTCAAGTCAGGCCCCTCTAGGTGCTTGTATACAAGTGTGTGGGGTGTGAGGCAGCTATGAATGGGATTCATAAAAGCCAGCACACTCATCAGGAAGCCACCTAAGTGAAGCCAGGAAGAAAGGTCAAGAAGGTTGCAATTAAAACTGTGGGCTGATGGGATGCATTCGGGATTCCCAGCAGAAAACCAACTTCTGGAGTTCTCAAGACTTCTCTCTAATGCCAAGGAGAGGGTCAAACTTTTCCAAACACTGGCAAAACAGAGAGGGATGCCCTTTTTCCTGGGTGGCTAGAGCCAGGAGCCAGGACACAAGTTCAACTCCCTCGAATCCTACATCTGGTGCCTATGGTGTGAGCACTACAATCACCAGAGATCCTCCCAGTCCTCCTTGTTGGTACAGTTCTGCTTGACACAGAATAGTTAAATCATCACTAGGACTGGGTGAGATGGGGAGAGGGGGGCAAAACTCATTCTGTAGCCCAGAGGAGTCATTTGGGAGCAGGGAGATCTGGGACATGGATATCATACACAGCTCTAGTAGGAAGCTGGATTGAGACCCACCCCATGACAGTCAGATGGGTAGGGCACTCTCATGGGAGGTGCGAGATCCAAATGCTCCCAAAGCACAAGGGATTTGAGTCTGGGTCTCCCACATCTGTGGAGAATACACTAACCACTGGGGCAGTGGCTAAAAGGTGGGCTCACTTACCTGTAGTTTGTGTCAAGTTAGACAAGCTCAAAGTAGGTCTCTCCTATCAGGCCACAGAAGCAAGGTACTGGAAAACAAGATGTCTCGTGTGAACCCTATAGGGCCTGAGGCACGAGCTGCATCTCAAGTAGTTCATTAGCTTTATATGGATTATGGTACGTACATAAGTGTATGACCGCAGCAGCCTCAGGACTCTGCTGGGATGAAAACCTGGGCACGGAGGTAGCCCAGGCTTCCTCAAGGCTTGACTTGTGAAGGTGGACATATGAAGGCCAGACTGAGCTTCGCCTGTCCAAAGAGCCACACAGAGCGACACTATATCTGCCACAGAGTCCCACTATATCTACACCAACACTATATCTGCCACCAGTCCCAAACTATATGGTCTCTGTGCTGGGCTGCAAGGAGATCCCATGGGATACAGCGTAGGTGGGTAGGAAGGGTCTATGCCAGCTGAGCGAGAGCATCAGCTTGACTCTGTCCCAGCAATGACCCTAGAAACCAGCTCTCCCCATCCTACCGGGAAGCCAAGTCCTGCAGTAGAGATCAGAGTATGGAGAGAGGTCAGCTGTCGGTGACAGAGGAGGAAACTAAGGTGCTCTTCTGAGAATAAAAGAGGCTCTTTCAATATTGACAAGGGAGAATCCATACTGAACAAGAGAGGACTAGGGGGTAGGGGTATCCTTGGTACCAAGAAGAGTCCTGAAAAACTAGGGGCAGGGAGGCAGACTTGATGATCTGTTCAGGTCCCTTCTGAACCTAGAAACTATGAAACTATATATTTCCTTGCTCTTGTGCTTATATTTTCCATGACGTTGAATAATATATTACAAATCAACTGTAACACCACGCTGATGTGTAATATATTACTCAACACTAGATCTCTCTGCGATGCAAAATCCCAGGGAAAGTGGGGCTCTGGTAAACAAGGAAGACAAAGCTGGGACTTGGGCCGTGCTGAAGCTTGTTTGGTAGGATCTGCAAGGTTTTCTTTAATGTCGGCCTTCTCCCTATGAAATGCTGCTGTTCCCCAGAGTAGGAGAAATGGGGGGCAATTGTTCATTGTAGGAGTCTTCTTTTTGGAGCTATGTGCTGCCACAACAACATTGCATGCATCTTGGTTATGTTAACGTGTGCACAAGGGCGTGATCTGGTACATCCAACCCCAAAGAGATAAAAATTGAGCCAAAAGGACTAACTGGCGGCTAGAAAAGCTACCGACACACACGTCTCCACTGGATACTGTAAGTTGTTCCTGCTGTAGAGCCACACTGATTAAAAACACAAAGTTTTGTTTAATCCCCCAAGGCTCCCTTATGACCGTGCGCATATTGTTTAGTCATTTATTTGAGTGATTTTGCAAAACAATCCAATATGTTTGTACAAAGGGTTCATAGGCAAACGATTGACTGAGATGATTTAATTACAGAGGCTCATATATCCTTCTACCACTCAACTGGGAGTTGACCGTTTTTTTCTTGCAAGAGGAATAAGCTTTAATGAATGAGGGTGAAACTAGCATTGCATTATTTGAACGGTGGCGGTGGAGAATTTGCATCGTGGATTAGCTTTACTCTCTGTTCTTCACCTCTTTGAATATCTTTTTTGCACGCGGTGGGATGCTTATAACTAGCATATAACTAGGGTAGGTGAGAAGGACACAGGCTGCAGGTGCTAAGGCAGGGCACCAGCATGGAGGCAGGGGGTGCTGAAATCGAGGCAGGGGGGTGGGAGATCGAGGTTCTGGTGTCAAGGAAATGGGGCAGGGATCCCCGTAAGCGCTTCATCCCCATAGGAGGTGGTCCTGCTGTGGGGATCTGTTAGCGAAGCCACCACAGAGCTGCTGGCTGCATTGACACCCCCTCCCAGGGGGTGAGGCTGATGGAGAGGCTCCTGTCCAGGGGCACAAACTCTACCACTTACACCTCCGCCCTATATGATATGGGGCAGTACTGTACCTAGACTCCTGGCAGCCCCGGGTGAACTTTTAGTATCAGGACCCCCTTCGCCCAAGATAATGATAATAATAATCAAGCAATAGGAAAAAAAAATTAACATTTTCAGGCCCACTTTCTGTCTGGGCCGCAGGTGGCCACCTGTTTTGTCCATGCCTGTGTCTGGCCCTGATATGCGGGTTCTGCATAGAAACCTAAGGGCAGGGGAGGTCCGAATCCATGTCTGGCTGCTGCCAAACAGAGAAGACCCTCTTAGAGCATCTTTAGTCTTTCACATCACAGTTCTCTCCTATGGGAATTGATTTTGGAAATGACTGGTCACTCTAGACCCAATTCACCAATGCACGTGGGCATGTCATTGGAGTCCTGTTGACTTCCCCTTCAGGATCAAACCCCAAATAAGCAATGCAAGATGCACAGGCTAAAATGACAATGACTTTCATGTCTGCTCTGAACCATGATGTACCATCTGTTCTCCCGCTCAGAAAGACACAGATTTTCCTATTATTTAAAATTAATTTATGGTAGATCTATAGTACTGAGCAGGCCTTTTATAACTGGTTTGCCCGATAGTCATTAGTGTATATTTATCAATTAATTGTGGAGAAAATTCAGGCACTTCAGTGGTCTTACATTCATAAATGCTTTCATCCAGATGGCTCTGAAAACACAGTACGAACACCACTTTGTGCAGGCCAACTTATAGACCACAAAATGCAGCTACCGCTGGGATGAAGCACAATAAAGAAGTCAATATGAGCAAAGCTGCATGAGAAGTTGAAAGCTGGGAGTTTAGATCTTAGTGGGAATTTAGAGAGTAAGGCCAGTCAATACATTGCCATTTAGATGGGTTTAGAATTGGATTTTTAACTAAACATTTTTGTTGGGAGAAAGAAGGGTTTTAGCTGCTTTGGTGACAATTTTAGTTTTTTCCATTAAAAAGGTTCAAACTGAACTCTCAGAAATTGAAAATATTTTTTTAACCCAAAGCAGAAATGTTAGTTTAGGATATGCTGCCCCAATGCATCAAGGGATTAGTCAGTTCCCTCATCATGACCCCTTCTACACCCCGAGTCAGTCCACAAGTGTGACCCAGGAGCATCATGGGAGATGTAGTCCAACTCATAGAAGCCAGATTCAGGAGAAGAATGGGGCAAAAGGCACCTCTTGTATGAAATCTATGAGGCACCAGAGCAGCACTTACAAATAGGAATTTTACCATTTTCATCCAATTTGATTTTAAAACTTCCACTAAAAAATTATTTTCTGTGAACAATTCTGCAGAAAATGAGTTCTTTTTTCACTTCCAATTTTCTAGAGGAGGAAAAGTGGTGGTGGGGAGAATACATTTTTCAACCAGCTCCTGTAATAACTCAGGACTTCACCACGGTACTGAATCAAACACACAAACTCTTCATAAATAGGGTTCACAAGCCGGTCAATTGACTGCTCAAAGGTTGTCAACTGACCAGTCAATTGACTGCATATTTTTGACTGGTCAAAGATTATAGCAATTTTAGCAAAAATGTAGCTTTTTTGTAGTGTTCTCAACAGAAATGCAATATTTTTATTGTTGACACATTTCTTGATGGAAAATTTGAGCTTTCTCTGTGTATTATTTGGACCTATTGGCAATTTTTAAAAATACATTTTTGACCCATGTTTGACTGGCCAGCTGACTGAACTTTATTTGACCGGTCAAATACCCAACCCTATCCATAAGTACCAAGTTTGTTTTTTTCTTCTTCTGGTAGCAGAAAACACTCCCAAATCATGCTGCAGACAATTTTTCCATTCCAAATTGCTCCATCAAACCATCCGAGTACACTATCAGACAGTCAATTAGCAATAGCTTTCGCATGCCTTTAAAGGCAGATCAGACCAGTAAAGCGTTCAAAGTATCCCAGTAATTATAAAATGATTAAATGGCTTAAGTTTCTTTTTCCAGACTCAAATTCTGACCCTTTTGATAAAACAGCAGTGAATTTATAAGCTGGACTACTCAGGATCTTCGCAAATGCTTGATCATAGGATCCCTGAGGGGCACCAGATCAATAGATGTTGAAATTTTTCAATGGTTTTGAAACCAATATAAATCAGCCCTTGAACTTGTTTAGTTTGGAGGTGAGAAGAAAAGCTAATTCCCTCCCTGTGGCCATTCCCTCAGGAACAATTGACATAAGGACATTACGAGACTCGCAAAAGCAAATGGAGCCTTAACCATTCTGCTCAGCGGCGGTTCGCTCAATAATATTGTATCTTTCTCTAACGCTCTGATCGCAAAGTGTTTAACAAAAATTTTCATTCTCAGCCATCACTTCTTTCCGTGCCAAAATGGAGCCACCGCTGGGCTGGAATGCGACAGCGCCCCAAGCTGATCTTCTGGAAGAGAAGAAGACAACTCTGTGCAGATCAAGCCAACAAAACGGTTATCATTTCATTGCAACGTATTTCTTTAGCAATAGCAACATTTGGGCAACCCCTATTAAGTGCATTGTTCTAATCCAGCCTCCCACATTATAATCCATGCCCCAGTTTCAGCACCGTAGCCGTTTTTGGTATGTCCTTTGACGTGAACTTCCCATCTCACATCGAGACTTCTCCTTTGCCTTGTTGATTACTACAAATACCATATGCTACTGTAACGTCCTCTGCCTTGGGGACTCCCCAAGGCATTCACATCCAATCCCCAACTTGTCCTGTTAGGCCTCTGCAAAATGGGGACGTTTGCTCGTTGATGAAATAGACACAACACTTTTGCAAGGCAGAAAATATCATCCACCTTATCCACATGATAAACCAAAATACAGGACATGAAACATCCCTGCATCTGGTATTGAGTCTGGAGTCTTTCTTAGGGGTTTTTAAGAGTTGGGGACATGAACTAAGCTCTCCTGCCTCCCAGGACAGTATTTTAGGTACTGCAATCACTTTCTTCTTCAGTTTCCACCCCATTTCACTGACAGATATACACTGGTGCTGGGCTTCGGTAGGCCTCTGGTCTTCCTTTGTTCATCAGTGACCTAGAAGGTGGCATAAAGTACACCCTCAGCAAGTTTGCAGTTGACACCAAACTGCGGGGAGTAGTAGACATGATGGAGGGCAGGGCTAGGATCCAGCATGACCTCGATAAATTGGAGGATCGGGCCAAAAGAAATCTCATGAGGTTCAACAAGGACAAGTGCAAAGTCCTGCACTTAGGAGGGAGCAAGCCCATGTATTGGGACAGGCTGGGGACCGACTGGCTGGGCAGCTTTGCAGAAAAGGACCTGGGGGTGACAGTGGACAAGAAGCTGAATATGAGCTGACAGTGTGCCCTTGTTGCCAAGAAAGCTAATGACATAGTGGGCTGCATTGGTAGGAGGGCAGCCAGCAAGTCAAGAGAAGTGATCCTTCCCCTCTATTCGGCACTGGGGAGGCCACATCTGGAGTCCTGGGTTCAGTTTTGCACCCCCACTACAGAAAGGATGTGGACACATTGGAGAGAGTCCAGCACAGGGCAACAAAAATGGTTCAGGGGCTGGGGCACATGGCTTCTGAGAAGAGGCTGAGGGAAATGGGTTGATTTAGTCTGGAGTAGAGAAGACCGAGGGGGATTGAATAGCAACCTTCAGCTCCCTGCAGGGGGGCTGCAACGAGGACAGAGCTGGGCTGTTCTTAGTGGGGGCAGACGACAGGACAAGGAGCAATGGGCTCAAGCTGCAGGAAGGGAAGTTGAGGTTAGATATTAGGAAGAATTTTCTCACTAGGAGGGTAGTAAAGCACTGGAACAAGTTACCCAAAGAGATGCTGGGGTCTCCATCCTTGGAAGTTTTTAAGACCCAGGTAGACAAAGCCTTGGCTGGGATGATGTAGTTGGGGCTGGTCCTGCTTGGAGCAGGGGGTTGGACTAGATGTGACCTCCTGAGCTCCCTTCCTACCCTCACTTTCTAAATTTTATAATGACTCTTTCTGCTGCCCTGTCTACCTTCCCCTTCCCATGCCCTTGTGACAAAGCATTTAACAGAATTTGCAGATTTAGTGGAATCTGACCGACTGTGCAATGAACGTTTCTGCCGTGGCCTCAAATTTGGGACCTCTAAACTGTCAACCGTGTGCCTTCATGCCCACCCACCCTCCCTAACCCCTGCAGAGCTGTCGGTAGTCCCTCATGACACTTCAGTTCCTGCGTTCCTCATTGGCAAGAAGTTCTGTCATTGCTATAGCAACCTCAGTGCTGCCAAGGCAAAAGAGAGAGAAATAAGGATGCAAAGAGAGACAGATGCAAGCCTGGGGAGTTCCTGGAGCTGCACTATGAATTACTTAAATTCAGGGGCTGGCCTGACAATGCTGGAGATTTGTTGGGCTAGTGCCAAGATGGTCCTATTGGGTGATGCCATATCTCAAAAATAAAGTCCTCCTGCACTGGTTTCAATGGAGAGATTGAAATTCATGAGTCAGAGCAATATACAACTGGATCCAGGAGCATTGAACAGTTGCTAATTTTCCACCGCTTCTGCTTCAAAAGTGCTCATGGAATCATAGACAAGGAGGGTTGAAGGGAGCTCAGGAGGTCAAATCTAGTCCAACCCCTGCTCCAAGCAGGACCAGCCCCAAGTACATCATCCCTGCCAAGACTTTGTCAAGTTGGGTCTTCAAAACCTCAGTTGCCCTTAAAGCACCATATATCAAATGGTCAAATGTTATCACTAGACATCTAACATCTAGAATATATCTAGACATCTAGAATATGTCAAAAGTTATCACTAGACATCTAAAGTGACTAGGCTCTGAACATTGCTATATCAGAAGTGTCAAACTCAGGCTGCATCCAATCTGCAAGGAGCATGCCAAGATGAATCTAGAATGAGTAGCAGCAGCAGAAGCAGTGGTGGCAGAGAGAGGGTTAATGCAGCCATCACTGGATGTGGCCTGAGGGCCATATGTTTGACATCAAAAGGATGGAAGGCACTTTTAAGGATTACCAGGTGTGTATACAAGTGCCTCTTAAGTGGACTTAGCCTAAAATTGCCATTTTAAGGTGCATTAAGGGAATGTGTCTACACATGCATGCACTTACTGTGCCTTAAAAATGACACGTTATGGTTATGTGAGCCTAAATTTGATACCTGCATAAAGCAGGTATCAAATTTAGGCACGAATAGCTAAGTCACATTGGTGCACGTGAAGGTGCACTAATGTGCATTAATGCAGTGTGTCAATGAACACACACAGCATTATTGAGCATTAGCGCATCTTTACGTGAACTGATATGACTCAGCTGTTTGTGTCTAAATTTAATATGCCTCAATGTGCATTAGCATGTCCACATGTAGATGCATGCCTAAATTGCCTTAATGCACCTTAAGCAAAGGCACATTAAGTTTAGGTGTGTGTAAATACACGTGTAGCTATGCCCACTTACTCCAATTTCTCCAGTTATCAAGGGGAAAAATGATTTCTATCAAATTCTCATCATAGAATTGTAGAAAATGAGGGTTGGAAGACAGCACAGGAGGTCACATCTAGTCCAACCCCCTGCTCCAAGCAGGGCCAGCCCCACCTACAACATCCCAGACATGGCTTTGTCTACCCTGGTCTTAAGAGCCTGCAAGGATAGAGACTTCACAGCCTCTCTGGGTAGCCTGTTCCAGTGCTTCACCACCCTCCTCGTGAGAAAGTTCTTCCTAATATCCAACCTCAACTTCCCTTGCTGCAGCCTGAGCCCATTGCTCCTTGTCCTGCCATCTGCCCCCACTGAGACCAGCCCAGCTTCATCCTCTTTGCAGCCCCCCGGCAGGGAGTTGAAGGCTGCTGTCAAATCCATTGTCAGTCTTCTCAGTCTTGCACATCCTAGTGGAAAACAGCCATTCACCTGAATGGCATCTACTAGCGTTTCCTATTCCAACCACTTAGGAACCGGCGTTGCAAATCCTTGCTCTTCAATTAAAATGCATGGCTGGATGATATTATACTCTTAGCTCAGGGCAAGATACGGTACTTTACATGTAATGGCATAAAAGCTCTTGCGTCTCTGTCTGATGCTTCTAATACACAGTCTTGTTCTGTCCCAGCTTCTGCAGCGAGAACTACCTTTAGCGCTGCATAGTCTTTTATATTTCTCTCTGATCACTCTCCATTCGTTTTATGCCCCTAGGAGCCTCTGAGACATAACAGCAGATCAGACAATAGTTTGCATTCCTGTGGCTGAAGAATATATCTTAACACTTAAAAAGGCATTTAAATTCACTCAATAGGAAAAAAAAAGGAACAAACAGAAGGCTATGCTGCAATGTGTGATGATAACTGGGGCAAGTCACCGGAGCTCAGGAGAAGACAGGGTACGTGTAACCTGACAGTACGATATACATCAAGTGAGGGTTTTCAAGCAATGAGAAAGGAATTTGTTTCATAGTTTTCTTTTTTTTCCCCCCAAGACAAGTGTGGAATGGGACTTTGACTACATACAGACATGGTGGCAGTTTAACTAAAAGTTTGCATGTGAGGTTGGTTGAAAAGTTGCTAACAAAAGTCGCCTCCAGGTGAAACTTCTAGGGTTAGACTGGATCTGCAGTATTGCATGTGAGATTTTTTCCTCCCAGGATCGGCCTGGATTTCCTCTATCAAGCACAGGGCTGCAGGTGATTCCATGAAGAAGCTCCTGATTTCACCCAAGGGGACTTAAAAATGGGCACGGTGGGTGTAACGCGGTGCTTCCGGCCCCCATGTTCTCAAATGCATCTCCCATGGCTTTAAAAAAAAGGATTCTTAAACTGCAAAAAAGGCCAAGGCATGTAAAAAAATGGGTCCCTAAACCCCTGAGCTCATCCAAGCATCACAACTGCATGCATTTTAGCTCGCAGATCTGAGGTCAAATTCAACCCGTGCAGAAGGCTAGCATTACTCACTTCTAGAGCACAGCTGTCCTGGGAGTTAGCATGGCCAAGAAGACAGAGGACTAGACTGCGTTAACCCCAGTTCAGGCTCCTTGAGTGACTTGGGGTATGTCATGTCAACCCCGTGCCTCAGTTTCCCTGTAGGTGAAATAAAGCTAACAACATTCATTCCCCTTTAAGCCCTGATGAAACCACCAGTATTATTATAAAGGGCTCAAACTCTGTTCTTACTTGCATCCAGAACATGTGGCCCGAGCAATAAATAGCCTTGCTCTAGCCAGTTTTCACCCCAAGGGCTTTGCAGACAGCTGTTAGCATTTCACTTTACACATAAGGGACGTGAGAAACAGAAGTTCGATACCTGTGCAAGGTCAGGCAGGCAGCCGGTAGCAGTGGAAGGACTAGACCTCTGACTGCCAGATTCACAGCCTGGGGCATCCTCCCTCGAAACATGCCGCTTTCCCTGATTAAAAATCACCGCAGGATTTTCTGGCTTTCCTCCTCCAGAGCAGCTCTGGGAGGAAGCAGTGAGGCCTCTTAGCAACATTTGGAAGCAAAATCTGAAACACTGGCCTCAAGTTGGGCACTACAAGCCTACATGCTAATGCCCCTGCAAAGAATACAGAGCAAGATGCCAAAAAAGCAGAGGTGAGCCTGGGAACTGATGGCATGTGTCCAAACCCCCTGAAATGTGGCACGCAGCATCCTTCTCAAGGCACAGCATTCCCTGCTGCACTGCCTGGCTTGGCATGCTGCAGACCAGCCCATCACACCTACTCAAATTGTATTTTCTAGTGAAAAAAAAAATCACACAGCATCTGCAACCCTCCAGAAGACTGCAGGAAATGCAAACTACCCCTGAGAGCAGCCTGCCCTAAGCTAGGCAGAGGGCCAGTCTCTGTATGCCACTAAAGCAGCATCAAACTCTTTGGAGAGGGCACAGGCAGCTTTCCAGAAAGTGCATTAAATCAAGACCCAGCAACTCCAAAAATAAGGGATGACCCTGACACACTAGTGGATCACTTATCAGGGAGAACAGAAGACACTTTGTCTTCTCTGCCGCTGATCTGGCTTCCCTCCAGAGGGTTGCCTGAGCCGTCAGTGAGATGGTAACTGGAGCAGCATCGTTCAGCACTGCAGCAAAGGGTGCCAGGATATGTCAGTGCCTTTCATAGGTGCATGCTAACACTCAGCAGGGCTGAGGAGTTCAGTCTCTGTCCTGCCTCTGAGGCAGGCACAGCTGGTCTTTGCAGCGGCTGCTCACACAAAGGGCAGGTGCATCCCATAGAGGCTGGAAATCACCGTATTGTCTTGCATACAATATGCATCCCGAAAAACAGCTGCTCATCCCAAATGGAAGCACCCATGACTGCAGAGATCCAGGTACTTGCCAAGACACTGGTACAGCCTGAAGCAAGAGCCATCAACCTTTTTTTCTTTTAGATCAGCTCGACCACAGGACCAGGCACAGTGACTTCAGCTGCTGAAGGATGGCAACAGCACACATGGACATCTCTATGACTGCTCTGTGACTCAGTTTCCCTTTGCACTGAGTAGGAAACATGCAATTCATCCTGCTCGCATCATGCAGTCAGGCTTCTCCATCCAGGTTTCAAGCCTGCGCAAGTGAATAGGGTGAGATGTGTGAATGTTTTGAATCTACATGCGAATGTAAGGCTACTTTCTGATGAAGCTGCTGATGCCAATGCAGGTATAGTTTTTACTTTGTTTGCAATATATTCTGAGCGTGCTGGTCTGGCAGCACTTTTCCCCCTGCTTATGGCTGGAGTCATTTATTTGTGAAGGCCCTGGAACAGACATAACAAATAGCACGAGGTGCCAGGTCCTGGTAACATGTCCATGTTCTGCCATCCCTTCCTCTGCCCACAGCTCCGCCAGGCTGATCACAGTGGATGCATCAGAGGAGAGTTTGGAAAGTTCAGAATGAGGCTCAGGCCCTTCCCCAATTTCTCTTGTGTTCTGATTGGACAAGGAGCTTGACATCCTTGCAGTCCCATAGTGGGATCTGGACCCCAGAGGCCTTTGTACACACCACGTTTTTTGCCCTTTCTTGTGCTGCAATGGCATGACTGTTTGCACAGGTAGGTTTTCCAGATGTCTTTCTGGTGCATTAAAGTAAAACTCCTTGGGCATAGTTTAGTTTGGCTCACCACAAATTAAAGTGTCGTATACATGGATTCGTTCCATGCAAACACAAAGCCACTCAAAGATGTGTAATGAACCTCTTTGTCCACCAGATGGCATTGCAACTTTTTTGTAGTTCACCCCTTTGAATTACTTCCACTTTCGAATTGCTTCCACTTTTTTATTTCTTGTGCCCTTTGCCAGCATGGCATGGGAGGCAGCTGGGCTGGGGGGAGCAGTGGACGGTCACACTCTCCTGTGGTGCCAGCTAGGGATCGGGCAAAATTTGTTAGAAAACCAAGTGTGTGCAAGCACTGATGCGATGCTCCAAAATAAACAAGTTTAAATTTTATAAACCCATTTAATTGAATGAGGATTAAAACCCGTGGTGTGTACAGGTATGCCAGGAGCTCTGACTGACTAGAGCCTTTAAAAAAAAAAAAAAACACAGGGTCAGGTCATGAGTGGATGCAGAGATGGGTCAGAGCTAAACTGATTCACGCCAAGGCCCAGTTCTTCACTACTTTCTCCTTTAAATAAAGCCAGAGGAAGATGCTTTGCTCCCATCCTCATGTTCTCCCCATCAGGATTAAGCTGCCAGCCACAGCTCTCTAGAGCAAAGCAGAGGACAACTGTAGCATGGGGCAATCTGGATATGCCCATTGCCACCACAGTGCACCTGGGACCAGAAGCAAGGCAGGGGCCGGAAAGGCTGTTATAACAGGGGTCATCTCACACCTCCATTTCTGCCCATGATAGAGCACTACAGCACAGTTTAAAAGTCGTTGCTCTCAAACGGATCTCATTTTACTAGCTACCTTCCTCATTTGGAAATAATAATCACAATAAGTCTCTGTTCTTCTCACCCCTGCAAACACAAGCCTCTGTAAAACCGGCAGGGAGCCGATGAGAACAGTCACCCTATAAATTAACACAGCATCCTTGCAGACTCAGAGCTGGTATTTCTCTGTGAGAAAAACAAATAGCAAGGGGAGAAAAAAAAATCCAGACCAAATACAGATGAAAAAAATAGTACAGACCAAAAAAAAAAAAAAAAATGAATCTAGTAGCAGCCTGGAAACCCTTCCAAAAACTGGGGTGCCACTGGATACCTATTGAAAGTGTGCCGGTAATGTAAAATGGTAAGCAGCATGCATTATATTCAGATCAGATAGTAATGTCTCAGCTGTGTCAGCACAGAAGTGAGTAACTTCAGGCACAGTCCCACTGGAAATTGCTCCAAGTTTATCCCTGGCTTCAAATTCTCTCACCTTTTAGAGGCTGCCACCTTAGAAAGAAAACGCTAATCACCAAAAGCTGAATCTGGCTGCAACCTAAATTCCAGATGTTTTATCCCCTTGGCTCAACGGTTGATTCCTGGATGTGAGGTGACCTGGAAACAAAATGCATGCCAGTCAGTGACCAATGTTATTATAGAAAAGTCAAGGTTGGAAGGGACCTCTACAAGTCATCTAGTCCAGCCCACTGTTAGTGGCAGGATCATCCCCATCCAAACCATCTTCTACAGATCTATTGTCTAAACTATTAGCAAAACTATGCAGTCACTCCTGATACAACCACAAGACAACACCTGCACCTGCCACAGGTAAAGCAGAGGGGCAATGGTGGCCAATGCCCTGCTTGCTGGAAAGGTTGTTAAAATACACTGGAGGATCCCAGGAAGAAAGCTATGCATCCTGATACAGAGGAAGACAAAACCCTGACAGTCTGTACCAATCTGACCATGGGGTAAAATTCCTTCCTGACCCCAAATATAGCATCGGGCTGACCTTGAGGGATGGGCAAGACCCTCTAGCCAAGAACCTCTGGGATTAAGTCCCAACAGGAGCATTGGCATAGCCCAATTAAAGTCTGCAGCCAACACCCGGTGCTTCTGAGGAAGACAAAAAAAATCCTGACACATATTGGTTGTTTCTGTCGTGAGGAGAGCCATACCACCCCATCACCTCCACTGCCCAAGATGGGGTTCAGATATCTCCCTACTGCTCATGTGGCCATCGTTATCTCTTAGCCATGGTGAGGAAAGGGTACCCCAGAACCCAGGTCGGAGTGGGTATCTTCCCAGCATTACCCCATCTTCAGTCAAGACATCCTGGAGACCACTGGAGGAGGACACGCACAGAAGAGAGAAAAGACTGAGAAGCAAAAGGAGGCAATAGTGTTGTACAGCTCCATGTGTGACACTAACCCTCCCCCACATGATACCTGTAAGCAAGGCGAGTAGGGTTCGGGACAGTCTGTACCCATCCATCATCATGGAATATCACATATGGGTTTATTTAGTCTGCAGAAGAGAAGACTGATTGAATAGCAGCCGTCAAATCCCTGCAGGGGGTTGCAAAGAGGATGGAGCTGGGCTGTTCTCAGTGGGGGCAGATGACAGGACAAGGAGCAATGGGCTCATGTTGCAGCATGGGAAATTTAGGTTGGATATTAAGAAAAACTCTCTCATTAGGAGGGTGGTATAACACTGGAACAGGTTACCCAGAGAGGTGGTGGGTCTCCATCCTTGGAGGTTTTTAAACCCCAGCTAGACATGATGTATTTGGGGCTGGTCCTGCTTGGATCAGGGGGTTGGACTAGATGCAACTCCTGAGGTCCCTGCCAACCTCATTTTCAATGATTCTGTGGTGGACAAAAAAGCCAAGTCCTCAGGCAGGCTGGACAACTCTGTGGAAGTCAACAGCAGCTTCTGGGATTCAGACAAAGAGAAGATCCAATCCAGGAAGCCATGCCCTCCTCTTCTTCAGTGACCTAAATGGCTTTGGGCATGGAAAAAAAAACCCCAAAAACAATTGAGGAGGGGTGAGGGCTTCCCACCGAGCAGCTGACATATGTTAACCATGTTAACTCAGACCCGGTAGTGAGCCAGCTTAACCAAAATTGAAGAAGACTAAAGTTCCCTTCTACTTCCCGTGGGGTAGGAGCAGCAGCTGCGCCACTGGTGAAATTGGGTCATTAGCCTTTTGCTGGCTAAGGACTGGATGAGTTTTCTAAGACTTAGTCTTCAAGAGCAGGATGCATGTGTTTTGGTGCCTAAATGGCCTCTCATGGAGACGTACATAGAAAACTGTGAAGCTTCAACCACACGTACGTCAACCACCTGGGAAATGAGCACACGTCAGCCAGTGCAGTGGAGTCCTTGCATGATGCAGCCCACAAACCTAATCGGGAATTCACCCCTACATGGGCCTTAAAACCTGCCTACGCTTAGCCTGCAAACCACACGAGGCTGACCTTGGCACTGGCCATGGTTCACACTGCAGATGCCCCTTTCATTCAGATGTGAAAGTATGTTTTTCAGTCCCTCCATCCATCCGTCTGTTCACAGCAGCCTCCTTAAATAGGTTTCCAGGCAGCTTTCCAGCTCAGCACAGAGCATCTGCAATTAGGCTGGAAATATCACTGCAAACTGATCAACCTGCACCTGTTCGTGTGGGCGGGAAAAGACATCTGGGCAAGGGGAGCACAGTGCTGGAGGATCTTGGGCTGTTCCCCAGTCTGGATGCGTCCTGTGCAGCTGATAGGCACCAAGCTGTGCAGAGTTTGGCTGCATTTGGTTAATATACATTAACTCAGTTATAAAAGTCGCACTGCAAAGCTTGTCTGCATTTATCTGGGACCGCTGCCAAGAAGCGTGCTCCATCCTCTCACCCCTACCAAAAATTAGGTGTCATAGCTGAGTATAGCCCAAGCAAAGAGCCTTGCTCTGAGCAAGGGCTAGGTGACAACAGTGCCTTGTTTCCAGGACAAGATGCTCACTGGACCAAAGCAAGTGGACAGACAGCACTTCCCAGCAGCACTGAGGTGTTGTAAATACACCCTTGGTGTCCAGTTTGCTACCCATGAAGCAAAATGATTCCCTGTGGGTTTCAGATCGGACCCTTT
>NW_005841845.1:2186951-2198067 GCF_000455745.1 Alligator sinensis | reverse complement strand
AGGGAAAGAAGAGCCATTTCATCTCAGGGCACAAAAGTAGGACAAAAGGATGGAATCAAGAAGTCTCCATATTTTTTCCTATAATTTTCTATGGGGTTTTTTTTTCCCTATGATTTTTTTAGGGCTTTGCTCCACACCACTGAAGTTGATGGGAGTTTTCACTTGGCGGTGGGAGGGATCTCCTGGGTCACCGACTCCCGTCCCCAATTCCTGCAGGCAACTGCATCATATACCCCCCTTCACACGCATCAAATTCAGCTTCCATAGTCCACTGGCCCAAGTGGGGACAGGATGAAACCCTTGCAGATATTGGAATCCAAAGCCAGACTTGCAGCAGGCCTGCAAACAGACCGAACCAAACTCTCAACATTTCCATCGCCCCCCAAATCTTAGGGAGAGATCCAGAAGCAAATACAAAACTCCCCTCCCCTGTAACAGACCCAAAAAATAAAGACTCCAGCCGGCCCTGAAATGCAGCCACCTCTGAGGTGGAACACAACAAGTATCTTAACAGCAGCTACAAGACCAGTCAAGAGGAGTTGAGAGGAAAACTGCGGTGCAGTAAGGGCAGGTGAGGGAACATAGTCCAAATGCAACCATCCAAGCCAGGGGGCTGGACCCAATGATCTGCAAGGTCCCTTCCAGCCCCTTGCAATCTATGAATCTATGATCTCAGTGGGTCCATCAGAGGAGAGTTTGGGAAGCACATACCTCAGAGGATGGTTTCAACCTCAGTCTGCCATACGCCAGCTGAGTGCATGAGCCACCAGGCTCTTGGCTCTTCTTGAATGGTGATAAATGGGCCTGTCTCTTCCTTCCCTGCCCAAACCGGCGAGTGAAATCCTGGGGATTTCTGTTTCTGACTAACCAACATTTTCTATTAGAAGATACCACGATCACCACCGCTACACAGATGTTGGTTCGATTCTTGGTGCTGCCACCAACCCGCTGTGTGACCCATATCTGATCACTTGAACTCCTAATGACTTGTTCCCTGCCCAGCTGTAGGTGAGGGCTTACCACCTTTCTTTCCCCACACCTTTTCTCTTGGTTATGTAGCCTGTTGTGAGCCCCGTAGGGCAAGAACTTTCCCCGAAGCATTTCATGGGGTCTATCATAATGGGCCACTCTCACTGAGCCGTGCATATTTGGAATATAGGCCAATATTTCTCATGCAAAGGTGCAAGGAAAATGCACCTGATTTTGCAGGGGAACTATGAGGGATGGGGCTTTAGCAGGTATCAGCATCTCCCCCATAGCCAAGCATGCTCACACTCCCACCCCATGGTAGGTAAAGGCATCTAGGATAGGCATAGTGTCCTGGCCTGCTCACATAGAAGTATAAGCTACCATAGTTCAGCTTGCCCTCTCATGTCATACAGTCAGTAATTCATCTGCATCTAACCTTTTGGTATCTTTTCCCCCCCTGCACCAAGCACTGCCAATCAGGATAAAATGACTGATATACATTAACATACTTATCTATACAACCGTCAGGCAGGGGGTTGGATGAATTGACCTAAGCCCCTTCCGACCCTAGCCCTCTCTGAGTCTGTATTTCCAAAAAAAAATTCCTGATTCCAACATCACCCTGATCCATGTAATTATCCGTAGCACTCGTTGGTATCCCAGAAGTCATCTGCGTAGAGACGTGACCTTTGATACATTGCTCCCTCGTGCTCATTCCCATCTTGATCAACAAAAGATTCAAGTCCAATCAGGCAACACCAGCCATGTCCCCCACCTTCCAGAACCAATTTGTGCTGCCTGCCCATATGGCAGTCATCACATAATTACTATATAGATACCATGGCAACATGTGCTTAGCAAGAGTGCAAATATTTTGATGTTACTAATTAGCTCACTGGAAGGAAGCTCCTAGCACTGCTGAATTATCCCATCGTGGCCGCCCATTGCTATTGTCTCCTCTTGCCTTTGATTTAAGCTTCCCATGTGATCAGGAGCCCTCCTCGGCTGGATATCCTACTTGAAGGCATGATTACTGGTTTTGATGTCTGAGCAAGACAGATATGTGTCTGCATCTCTTACTGCATCCTCCTGAATCTAAGAACTCCTGTCTGACAGGCAAGATGCTGTTGCTATTTGCAAAGTCCTAATTATTGACTCTATTTTGCCAGCAGGTTGTGGGTAAAATCCTATTAAAATGCTCTGATCCCCTTGTTTTCAATGGGATTGTGCCATTATTGCTCAGAGTAGAGCCCTACCTCTGTATTTTTGGCTCTACCTATGACCCACCAGTATTGCAAAATCCACCTGAAGCGGGAGCTCAGTCTAATCTAATTGATCTGTAGAGCACTCATCTCCACAGGATGAAAGCTTCACTGACATGTCTAAGTGGTAGCATCATTAACTGTTGTGATAGGAAAGCTCCTGGGAGCAAAAAGCCAACTGTTCTCAAGAAAGGACTCATTGCTGCAAACCCTGCAACATCCAAAGCCTGAAAAAATGGCCCTGCTTGGGCATTATAATTAAGTAGATTATACTTATTATAATGCCTCCATCCTTGGAGGTTTTTAAGACCCAGCTAGACAAAGCCTTGGCTGGGCTGATGTAGTTGGGGCTGGTCCTGCTTGGAGCAGGGGTTGGACTAGATGTGACCTCCTGAGGTCTGTTCCAGCCCTCATTTTCTATGATTCTATGATAAACCATTATTATTGTTATTACTGGTGTTGATTTGAAAGCACATTATAATCTACCTGATTCCTGAATTCTTCCCATGCAGACGTCTCCACCGATTCAGCTGAAAGATCCCCCTTTTTCTGGGTTGTGTATTATCCTCTTTATATTTCCTACGTACAGCCCAGTTTTGCAAAGCCACCACCTAATTTAATAAGCCTGACTCTGATTGCATTCAGCAAGTTGATAAATAGAGTGTCTGCAAACCGCCCTGCCACTATTTGCCCTTTAAAGCTGAAGTCACTCTGGCTAGTATGAGTTAATTAAAGGCAAAAATATAGATCTTCCCTGCCACTATGGCACTTGGCTTGCTTTTGCAGTGGGAGGTTGTCAGTGTGAATGAAAGCAGTTTGATGTACTTGCAGTAGAAATGGTTTCACTTAGGAAAGTTATTATCGGGCATTTTCCTAGTAAGTCACAATGTTTGAACACTGATGCTGATTGGAGCTGGTCAGGGAGGGGTTTATCAAAATGGTTTTTGAGGAACATCACAAGGGCCATATGGTGTCACATTAATGGTCCCTCTAGTTCAGTGGCCTGTCTCCAACAGTGTCAAGTAATATGTGCTTTAGAGGGAAGGCATAAGAACAGGATCAAGCAGGATTTCAATCTCAAGCACCAACTTTGCTGGGCTGGATATTATGTTTGGATGCCTGACTCTCAACTCCCAAAACAAGTGCTCTACTCCCAGCTTCGTACTGGCCGGAGATCTCATGGTGGCCAAAGGAAAAACCTCGAAGGCAGACCTCAAGAGAACGGATGCCGGCGTCAAGACTTGGGAGAAGCTGGCTACTGACTGACTCCAATCACATTGCAACCCCAACCAAGCAGCTGCCCATTTTGAGGTAAAATTTTGTGGCCTCCAAGCAGAGAAGAGCAAGTGGAGGAAGGAAAAGGAGAGAAATCCTGGCCCATGGCCTACTCTCCTGTGCAGAAAGACCTGCAACTTCTGCAGACAGATCTGTGGCTCAAGGATTGGACTCAAGTCGCCTCAAGACCCTCAACAACCTGCATCTCTCTGAGGTAGACAGAGATCTGAACCCATTGCTCACACGTGCAAGAGGAGTGTCTAAACCCATGGACTACTGGGTAGCCGGGCAGTAGGGAAATGGGCCTCTTCCCATTTCATTTGTATGAAATAGGTTGGCAGGCTTCATTGTTTTCCCCCAACATGGAACAGGAAAAGTTTTGAAATCATAGCTTTGTGGATGGAAAACCTGGTTTCTGCTCAAGTTGAATCCTTACCAGAAAGCCTAGACATTAGATGGGTGTGGGTCTAGGGTTTTGGTTCAGGCCACATGCCACAACTCTTTTTGGGGCAGTGCAGTGTATAAAGTGTGGGTCATTCCTAAAAGACCATGCGGTCACAGAGGTCACCCTAGAGATGGCACACAGCTCTCCCTACCCTTTGCTATGTATGACCACACCACAACCACCCATGCCATACCACTACAAGCAGAGTACAAGAGTTGACAGTCACACTGAAGACTCCTTTGGTGGAACATACCCACCCATCATCGGTCAACTCATAGGGTTCGTAGCCCCGTTACACCAGTCTTGTTTCTCTAGAACAGAAAAAATGTTCCCATCTGATCTAAATACTTTAAATACCTACTTTAAACAATGGCATCTGCACCCAAACCCTGGGAAACAGAAGTGCCTGTAGTTCACTTGAACTAGAAACAAGCTAATTATCAACCCATCATTGTTTTGAGAAAACAGCTTGTGCATTATAGTGGTACTCCTAAATATTTAGGAATCATTTTAGATAGAGCACTGTCCTGTAAAAATCACTTAACTATGACAGCAGCTAAGCTAAAAACCCATCATAATTTGCTCCAGAAAACTCACTGGAGCTGGTGCTGATGCACTGAGAACAGCAGCTTTAGCACTGGTCTACTCTTCATCAGAAAACTGTACCCCAGTTTGGTTAAACAATGCTCACACTGATACAACTCAACCAGGCAATGCAAGTCGTCACAGGAGCAGTTCAATCCACCCCTCTTCAATGGCTCCCTATTCTTAGTAACATACATCCTCCCTCATTAAGAAGAAAAAATGCCTTAACTAAATTAGAGACTAAAATAAAAAATAACCCACAGCTGCCTATACATGAAGATCTTTTAAACCCACCACGTCCCAGATTAAAATCTAGACATCCCGATTGGAGAAGAGCAAGACTCATTTGACATCTAAGACACCTGGATGCAAGAGTGGCTTGATTCACACCCCTAATATAGAAATTATTATTGCAAGTCCCACCATTAGACCAGCTGGCTTTGATCTCCTTGGACATCTTTGGTCTTCTTTAAATTGAGTCAGGACAGGGCACGGCAGATGTGGATTTCTGTTACCTCCATGGGGCTGGACTACCTCATCCCACTGCAACTATAGCACCCCTTTTCAAACTTTGGATCACATCATCTCCGAGTGCCCTCTTTATGAATTTAATAGAAATGAATTGGCTTTGCACAAATCTACACCTGAGGCTATCAGCTGGCTACAAAATTGGACATAAAACTGTGAACATGTTTCTTCTTGCTTTGTGATCACTGTATCATCATATGCTAAATGAAATACATTGAATGGTTTAATCTATCATCTACAAATTGCTCCTTGATACCAAACTCTTGCCGAAATCCTGCTCACTGATGCTACGATGTCATCTCCTACCAGCTAGGAGAAATTCCATCTCATTCTGCGGGATGGTGACTTGGCCTTTGTTATACACACCTTGGCCACCTCTCTTCTGCACTGCAGCGTTGAGCTGCATCTGAGAAGGTTTTCGGAAACTCCAACTAGTACCAACTGCTGCAGGCATCTTCTTGACGCAACGGGTCACTACAAGTTGATCCGTTATGATCTGCCACCCCGCTGCGCAGGTTTAGAAGTTGGTCTAGTTCAAGACCACATTAGGTTCTCATTTCCCCCAAAGCTAGTTTGCCTGCCCTAGAAACAAATGAAAATTTCTTCTCTGGTCTAGAATGAAGTATTC
The DNA here is from genome assembly GCF_000455745.1 of Alligator sinensis. NCBI lineage: Eukaryota > Metazoa > Chordata > Crocodylia > Alligatoridae > Alligator > Alligator sinensis. Next base: position 2,192,375 of record NW_005841845.1, on the reverse strand, counting down.
CATAAGTTTGCCAGGTTCAATGCCATGTGCATAAAGACTTTCTGACTCGTGAAATCTGTCATTCCCCAAACAGAGAGAGACAAAAACAGAGTCCCCCTCTACATGTTACAGGTATTGCACAATTAATGGGTTAATTGTGCAACTAACTGAGACCAACTACACATGCAAAGTCCCTATATCACGTCATTAAAAGGTCCGACCAGCTATAAAGTCAGACCTTGAAAACGTGCGTTAACTTCATAGCTGGTTGGTATCCAATTTTAATTTGCACATGTAGCTGGGTCTGTGCCTGCAGCTGTCAGCTGGCCCGGCTCCCAGCCTCAGCACCATGCACAGCTGGGGTTGGGGGTCCCAAAGCTGATGGGACTCTCCCTCCTGATGGCACCCCAAGGCCATGAGGACAAGTCTTACAGCTGTAGACTATCTCGGCAGCCCCTATTCTCAGTTCTAGTGGCCATTGGGTGCTGCCACGGCTGTGAGTCCCATCAGCTACAGGACTCACTGCCACGGGAGCTTTTTATTTGCCAGTACAGGCAGAGCCCAGGATGGTGATCCCAGGCTCCTTCTGTACGGGCAATAGGGCATGATAGGCTACGATGCTGGATCCCACCATCACACCTCCTGCCAAGCACGTGTGACCTAGTAGGAAATGCAACTGTGTGGACCACACTTCAGATCCTATCATGCCTTTACCTGAACATTTATAGGTAAGAGCAACTTGATCATTTATAAAATAAATGATTGTGCTGTATCAAGATGTTCTTCTCCTGCTCTTTCATGGTCTTCAGCGTTCCAGAGTAGGAAGTCCTCACAGAATAGGTTTTGGTATTGAAGTTACAAAGAAGACCCACATCCCATTCTCCTCACTGGGCATCTAAGTGGTTGGATAGATTCTGCTTTGCCTCTAAGACATGAGTTTTAAACATCTAAGTCATACGACCTTTTATTTTGCCTCATATAACAGCCTGAATCAATAGGTTCAGTCCTATCCCACCGTTCTCCCACAGAAGGTGGGTTCAGCTGGGTCAACAAGGATCACACTGAGACACCAAACTGGTAAAGTAGGATCTCATGCTATGTCTTAATGCAGACATGGATCATATTAGAGGGTCTTATGGTGCTTTTCTTAGTGGAGGCATGATTGCAGATTGTAGCCATAATGATGAGCCCACAGTGGAACCTAACTACAGAGAGCCTGAATGACCTCAGACTGATGGGAAGCCAAGCAGTGTTGGATCCTGTTCAACAGCTGTGCAATACAGCCCTGTCAAGCACCAAAAGCCAGCCCTGTAATTTCCTTCCCTTATTGGGAGTAACAGCCCAAGAGCAGCAATGCTAAACACTGTAATTTTCTACACTGGCACGTGGCCTCCTGTGCAATTTGTTCCACACCTAATAAGACGGGGGCTTGCTGAGCTGCTGTGCACAGCAGCTGTTCTACAAGCCAAAAAAAAAGAAAAATGATAAAGGAAAGAGAAAAAGAAGCAACTCTGGGAGAAACGGTGAATGAGCGCAAATACATTCAGACTATTCTACCAGTTGCACTCTGTGGGTGTGTCTACATGTGGTTTTACCTAAACTTAGTGAGCTTCAGTCTAATGCACTTTAAGGCCATTTAGGCACATGTCTACACATGCACGTGATAATGCGCATTAACAGGGACCAACTTGGGACTAAAGTTAGTCCCAAGTCAATGGACATACACCACATTAATGCACATTAACGTTTCTACATGTTCGCTAATGTGATTTAGCTATTCGGGCATAAATTTGATACCTGCATTATGCAGGTATCAAATTTAAGCTTGAATAGCCTTAAATAGCCATTTTTAAGGTGCATTAAGGGTGTGCACATGTAGGCATGTGCCCTTAAAGCGTCTTAAATTGGGTTAATGCACATTAAATGTGTACGTGTAGACATGCCCTGTGTGTAGCAAAGAGGCAAAGGAACTACAGAGGATCACAAGCTGTCAAGTTCTGCAGAAGCACGTGGCTCCAAACTTGCTGTTTGGACCCTATATTCCAATCCCATTTTCTCCAATAGAAACTACAGTTACATGCTCATCCAGGACATCTATCACTACTGGCAAATCAGGGCTTGGGCAAAACAGAGCTTGGGCCAAATTCACCACCCCTGAAGAACTTGTGTGGTTTATTCCAATTCTGAAGAAGCTAAACTCTCCTTTAAATACAACCATCCTTCTTCTCATTCCTGGATTCCATCTTTATCAATATCCTTCTGGTGCTAAGGTGCCCAGAGCAGTATATGGTATTTCTGGTATAGCCTCAGCACCGTGCATACAGTCTTCTCCTTGCCCAACCCATAACATGATACCTCTACACACAAAGCACCAAGTCACAATGTTGGGGTTCTTTCCCCACCCCATCTCACATAGTTTCATAGTTTCATAGTTTTAGGGTTGGAAGGGACCTAATAGATCTTCCAGCCCGACCCCCCGCCAGGGCGGGAGAACAACAAAAAACCCTAAAAACAAAAACGGGACTCAAATGAGTCCAGCCAGGTAGGCACCCAGCCTCTTCTTAAAGACCCCCAGGGTAGGGGCCAGCACCACCTCCCTTGGAAGTTGGTTCCAGATCCTAGCCGCCCTAACTGTGAAGTATTTTTTTCGGATGTCCAATCTGTACCTCCTCTCCATCAACTTGTGCCCATTACTCCTTGTTATGCCAGCGGGGGCTAGGGGAAACAGCGTCTCCCCCAAACCCTTCTGGTTCCCCCTAGTGAGTTTATAGACAGTCACCAGGTCCCCCCTCAGCCTTCTCTTGTGGAGGCTGAATAGGTTCAGGTCCCGCAGTCTCTCACTGTAGGGTCTGCCCTGTTGTCCCCGGATCATGCGGGTGGCCCTCCTCTGGACCCTCTCCATGTTGTCCACATCCCTCCTGAAATGGGGCGCACAGAACTGGACACAATACTCCAGCTGCGGCCTGACCAGCGTCGCATAGAGGGGGAGGATCACCTCCCTGGCTCTACTCGAGATGCACCTGTGGATGCACGACAAGGTCCGGTTAGCCCTGCCAACCATGACCTCGCATTGTCGGCCCATGTTCATCTTGGAGTCAATAATGACACCAAGATCCCTTTCCGCCTCCGTGGTCTCAAGTAGGGAGTTCCCCATCTCATAAGTGTGCTGCTGGTTCCTACTACCCAAGTGCAGCACCCTGCACTTGTCCGTATTGAAACACATCCTGTTCCTGTTTGCCCACCCCTGTAACCTATCCAGATCCTTCTGCAATCTCTCTCTCCCTGCTAGCGTGCTCACCTCCCCTCAAGTCAATGCACTTATCCAGCCATTACTATTACCTGTCCCAGAGAAATTAAGAAAAAAAAAGAAAAGAAAAAGAAAAATCAAGCGAAAAAAGTCATTTTTGTTTTGATAAAAAAAATTAAAAGCAACCTACTGAGCCACCTGTATGTGTGAAGCTATAGGTGACTCTTTCAGTAAATGCCTCTGGCTGAAGAATCCGGATGGTGGACAATATGATATCCCACCTTTCCCTGGCCTTGCAGAAAGCTATGGTTGTCATCAACCTACCTGTAAGCACATGGGCTGTGTTGGCTTTCATACACCAGATTACCGCTTAACAGGATCTGGCCTCAGAAATACAACTGCAATCTTCCTTTAATAGGTCACTCCTGTGAACATTCATCTTTCCCATTCTATCCGTCCAGTCATCTGATCAGAGGCTTTTATTTCATGTAGCGCTCTGCTTACAAAATGCAAACCACTCAACTACCATCATAGCCACTACCCTGGGCTTCTCGAGGTCAACTGATGCAGATTGCAAGTGATATTTGTGGGTGCTGAGTATAGCCGGAATGGGGCCGCGATGGAGTGGAATTAGGCACAAACGCATACTGGTTGAACTGAAAAGAACTTTACTTACAAACTGACGTACAGGGACTTGCGTCGATGCACGCAGTGTAGGTACAAGCAAAATCACACCGATGTTTTCCGAGCATGCAGGGGGCGGGGTATGTCGGGACGGTCATTGACGGGGAGTGGTTGGTGGTTGATCAGGCCTCCAATTTTGCTCCAAGGTACACGAGGAACTCGTTCCCAACGTGCACACGGAGTTCTCCGACTTGGGCGGAAACTACCCAAGCTTTTATATGGCTAGTGAGCCAATTGCTAGCCTCCGGGTATGAATAATTTACAATGAGCCAATCGCTACCATGCATCCAAACGGTGCAACTGCTAGTTTTGGAGGGAGCTGATCACTGCACCAAGGCTTTTCCCACCGTAGCGAGGCATCCCTTGCACCGAGTACTCGCATCGTGCTAAGAATTCTGCTGCGTCGAGGCACTTTTAATTACTAAGTACTGACAATAGTCTACCCAGATGCTGGTTGTCTGAACAGATACAAAGCTTTCCAGCATTGGAAAGAGGTGTGGAAGTCACTGTTGTGCATCCCTGATTAAAACACAACCTTTCTCATACCAAAGAACAGAGCAGGGATGGGCTGGCAGCTGGGGGAATCTGTGTTAATTCCAGAGATCCCGGAGGGGATTTTTCTTAATTGTTTTGCTTGACATTTAACCATCAGCACAGCTAGGTTTTATAACAAGAGTCAATCTATAACCTTAAAATTGAAATACAGCCTCATAAAGCAGAGAGCTACAAGCCCTGTTTGGAGACGGTAATTTGCACCAATAAAGCTGCTACAGTAATTGCTTGCTGCTGCTGGGTACAGAATAATGTCTCGTCTTTCCCACAAAGAAGCAATGAGACAAAATATGACTCACTGCACTCATTTGAAGACCACTCTGCAACAAATATGACACCTTCCTCAGCCATCCTCTGAGGCTCTACCGCACATTGATGTGGAGAGACTGCACCTGGGTTGTATTTGCTTTGTATTTTGATGAGACTTTTGACTTCTGTATTTTAAGCAGGGAAGCAAAACCAAGTCTGCACCTAGGCTCCAAGTTGAACTGATGCTAGTAAGTTCTGCTTTGGGTTTGTTAACTGCACTGAGAGTAGCCAGCACAGCAACATGTGCATTGGCTTCTAGCAAAGGTGAGAACAGCAGGTATTTTCCATCCTATCAGAAGAGCATTTATGACTTTGGCATCTTCCTCATAAACTAATACCACTAATATGAAACAAAACACACATCTTGGTTCTGGGAGGCAAATTTTAGTGTGTGTGGGGGGGTGCTTTTTTCCAGTCGTGGTTAACTGTGTGACGTAGAGTAAGTCCTCCTGGGAACACAGTGTTCGGGAAGCATGGCATCAGGGAGGACTGTCTAGGTGAGGCAATAGGAACTTCCTGGTATGGCAACAGGGCTAGGTCCCAGACCCTTGCAAGAGCAGAAGCAAGGCTATTAACTTATTTACTGTACATAGGGCTTCACATAGGTTTCTATAAATAATAAAATGTTCCTTGCACATCAAAAGTCTCATCAA
>NW_005841845.1:2162613-2186941 GCF_000455745.1 Alligator sinensis | reverse complement strand
CTCTTCCCCTGAGCCAGCTCACTTGCTCCTTCAGGCAACAAGATATGGCGCTCAGCCCATACCTATGGCCCTGAGAAGGTTAAAAAACAGGACTACACCTCTTCTGCTTGCCGAGCCCAGAGACAAGAGGCAGCCATCTTGGGACCCATGACAGTACAGTGTCTGCATGCTTCTATTCCAGTGAACAAAGCAGCTTCCCCCATTTAAGAGCCACATCCCAATTCTACAGACTTTGGGGGCAAACACTGGGACGTTGGCAAGGGTCTTCAGCATGTTGATGGCATTGCGGTGGACGTTTAGGGGTAGCTGGCTCCATTCAACGAGCCAACATTACACAAGGAGATAGAGGTGTAGGTGGGCAGTTCTTCACCTAGTGGTTAGGCCACTGTGGGAAGGTAGGGGCCAGGGAAGTAGGCTAAAACATGTGCTGAGTCAGGGCTTGGGAGTCAAGTTATCAGATCCAAGGGAAAATCACCAAGCCATAGTCCAAGAAGAAAACCAGACAGGGTCAGGAATGGGGAAAGCTGGAGAGCACAGGAACATGGAGGCTACCAAAGCAGACCTTTGTCACAACCATTGGCTGACCTAGAGCCTGTTGCCACAGCTGGACATAAATGCAGAAGTTGTTCTCCCAGCAGCCAATCAGAAGGCCTAGACAGTGGCCAACTGGAGTCATTAACTGGTTTAGAGCTGACAATCAAAGCCCCAGACAGGTGTGGCTTACTAGGCAATTAACCCAGGCTTGGCTGCCTGTTACCACCCCTGAGAGGATGGTACCATCTTCACAGCAGGATCTGCTGACATGGCCACCCAAAGTCCTTTTCCATCCACCCATTCTCCTTGGTATACCTCAAAGCCCCAAAACGAGGCAACGCGGTTGCTTTATCACAGCCCTGAGCACCCGTTTGCTTCTCAGGAGCAATTGCTGCAGAAGTGTAGCAGTACCCTAGCCATGGCATATGTCCTGCATCTCTCATGCCGGGTCCCCATTGCAGTACAGGCCTCTAGGCATGAACGTGATGCAAATGCATGGATGCCGAATCCTTGCACACACTCGTTGCCTGAACGCAAAAACAAAAAGGCAGGTAATTAAAACAATATTGCTCCTGCCGATTGACTCCGACAGCTGCTCCATGCTTCATTGTGATGCTAATAAAGCAAACTATTTGACACGAGAATTCCTTTTCCCCCCAGGAACCAGTTATTCTGTGATGAACAATAAGCATCTCATTAATGGATGTGCTGTACAAAGAGGCAGACTGGCAAAGAAGCTAACCTCAAAAGCCTTCTCAGTACCATAACCTAGCTAATAATTACCCTCACGACTTGCTACGCTCAGAGCTGCCAGAGCTCCATTGAGAAAACTGACAGGCCGAGCAACTGGAGCGTTAAGCCTAATGATGTTTTGATACTGAGATTTGCCACAGAGTTCAGAGATGTGCAACAGATCCTGAAGCAGCTTTTCCATCAGGTTTCCTTCTACGCCCCCTTGAAGGCCATCAGATTGCTGCTACTTTCCTGGGCATGGATGGCACAAGGATGCATGTATTCATACAAAGAAAAATGGGTGCATTTATACATCTAATGAACATTTTAAAAGCGCTCAGGGCCAGATTTTCCAGCATGTAGCATCTGTTAGACTTCAGATTTTCTCAAAGGCCCTGAAATCTCATGGGGATGCATCAGTTTTCCAAAGTGATCTGCATCCAATGTGGTTCTGACAGCTTGAGTGTGACTGTTGACTTCCTTGGAAATTTCTGACCATTTATCCATCTCACTGAACTCATTGCCATTACAGTAGGAATAGGTTCGACTTGACGGGTTTCCATCAACGCCCTCTCACCCTGTTATTAATATGTAACTGGGGCAGATCCAGAGCGGGTGCAGTGCCACACCTGCCCCCCTCTTCTGGATTGGATCATACCACTGGAGTCTCTTTTTTTAAACCCTTGATGGAAGTGATAATCCTTCCCCTCTTTTTCCTCTCCCCACTTCCCCTGCTGCTGTTGCTGTCCCAGCTATCCCAGAGGGTGTGCGGGGAGCATCAAAGCTGTTCCTGTCCGCCCCAGCTGGGCTGCATGTGGGATGGGCTCAGCTAGGGATGGGAAAAGCAGCAGTGGGGGGCGGCTGGGGGGAATCCTCTTCCCTGTGCCTGTTCCTGGGGCAGGGAGGGGGATTTTTATCTCCTTTATGGACTTAAAAAAGTTCCTGGAGAATCCTGAGGGCAGTCTGTCTACATTGGTGGAGGAAGAAAGGCTGGGAGCTAGGGATGCAGCCACCTCTGCACTGCGAGCTGATGCTTCTATACCCCTCTTTGGGAAGTTCTGGATCCACCCCTGCTGGGAACCAACAGAATAATTTATGGCAGGTCCAAAGGTAGCTTTATTTTGGTGATGTGTAGCTTTAATCAAGACATCTACACCCCACAATGACCACCACAGGTCAACTGAATGTATAAGATGCTCCAACACATTTAATAATAGCACAGTTTCAAACAGGGCACCAGTGTTTCTCCATGTCATTGGCTCTCAAAGAGTCACTACCTTCCTTTCCTTTCCCTTTTTAAAAAAAAAAATTAAAAATGCACTTTTCCTAGTAGATCCCTCCACTTTGTCCTTAAAGCTACTTTATTATGCTGGAGCATCTAATCAGAAGAATCCCATCAACCATACAACCCAAGACAACGAGAGCCCTGGCATGGAGGGGGCCATGGTCGGAGGCATGAATTCTCTCAGTTGGCTTTTCCTATTTAGATAAAGGCGCATTTGCATAGTGGGTGAGAAGCCCAGGCTTAATGCATGCCTCAAACCCACCTCTCCCAAAACCCGGCAGAGAGCCCTGACCCCCAGGCTCTAGGGCACACTAAGGGAGGGGAGCACTTGGCTGGGAGTGAGGAGTCTAGGCCTCCAATTCTTGCTCCAGCAACTGTTTGTGATCTCTATAAGTCACTGGATGAGGCACTGGATCAGTTTTTTTCCTTGCAAAGTAACACATCTAAATACCCAAGATGCTCAGATGTGGGGAAGGTTTGAAACCACAGCCGGTGCTGGGAGAGGAGGCTGAGGGATCTCTCTGCTGTCTGGAGGGATTTGGGCAGACTCAGCTGGACTGCTCCTGGGGACACGTGACTCAGTGGTGGCCAGAAGGACTCAGGTGCTGCCACAGCCCCTGGGGGGGAAATCTGTTGATTCTGCTACAATCACTCTCCTGGAAGCTCATTTGAAGCCTCAGCTCTAGTCTGAGAAAGAATTGGCCACGTACAGCCACTGGAAGAAATGAGGAGAATGGCAAAGCCAGCTCGAGGGATGGGAGATGGATGGGAAGGTGGTAGGGCTGTGCAAAATTTCACCAAGTGTTTTGTTTCAAAGCTGTTTTGATGCATTTCGAGAACGAAAAGAAACAACAAGTGAAACAGCTTCGAAACGAAATGAGGCCACTCAAAACATTTTGAGAGTTTCGAAGCATTTTGCATTTTGAAGCAGCCTGGCAGTGGGAGCCAGGGGAGAGCCACTCTGAGTGGCTCCGCAGCCCCATGTAGCTCAGGCCAGTGGCAGGAGATGGGCAGAGCCAGGGATGTGCTTTGCCTCCCACCACCGGGCTGAGCTTCATGGAGCCCAGTGCTGGGCGCAGGCTGCGCCCAACACTGGTCCCAGGTAACAGCAGCAGCCTCCTGTCATCTGGCGCAGATCCAGGGTCCTTCCCCCCCTCTTGTCTGGCACAGCCCCGCAGCCCTCCCAGGGGTAACAGCCCCCAGATCTGCACGCCGGATGACAGGAGGCTGTCGCTTCTGGCAAATTTTGCTTTCAAGACTTCGAGGTACAGTTTTTGATAAACCTCTGCACTCATGCCCTTGAAACTTGGCAGGCTTCATGCCCTCAGAAAGGGCTACCATCCCTGCAACTGGCATCTGAATCAGGCAAAAAATGACAACGTTTGGGGCATTTTCATGATTCCCCATGATAGCCTATGGGCAAAACGTCAAAACGAGTCGAAACAATGAAACAGTTTTGACAAAACGAAATGGGACAGTGCTCTGAAACAAAATGAAATGACGAAACAAAACACTGTCCCTTCAAAACGGTGAAACAGACAGCGAAATGAAAGGATGGTGTCTCGCACAGCCCTAGAAGGTGGGCTGAGCAGCAGTGAGAGGAACATATTGGTAGAAGGATAAATAGCAGATGGGCAGGGAGGGGACAGAGCTATTCATCCAGCCACCAAGCCTGGGAAGCACAAAGCAAGAGGGGGCTGGGGAGAGAAGGGGGCTAACACTGAGTTAGCCGTGCTTAGCAGACTTCCAGCCCTCGTGTGACTCTTTTCCCTGTGCACAGCCATGGCATGGAAGGATTACAGATCTGTGGGCTATAGGAGGGGCTCACTGACCCCCCTACATTAAAGGACTCTGGAGCGGCTGAAGGTCCCAGGCAATGGCCTTGGGAAAGAAGTGACTGATTTAATCACTGAGCTTTGGGGAGCAGCCCTATCACCCATTCTTATGCATGAGGAATGCACTGCACTAGCAATGGAAAGGTATGTGTAGGATGGGGCAAAGGCAGTGGCCACCACACCATGCAGCTAGGCAACGTCAATGAATGGGTGGGTGATAGGAAGGCCCAGGGAACACTGGGAGTGAACCTAGATCTCCTGGGTCCCAAGCCAGTGCCTTAACCCACAAGACCAAGGGCTACTAGAGAGAATGGAGATGGGCTTTTCTCTATGCCTGAAAGGCACTGAACGAGGAGCAATGGCCTCAAACAGCAGCACGGGAAACATAGGTTGGAGATGAGGAGGAACTTTCTGACTCTGAGGGTGGTCAAGCATTGGAGTGGGGGCCTAGGGAAGTGGTGAAATTTCCATCCTTGGAAATTTTCAAAAGCAGGCTGGACAGACACTTGCCTGGGGTAGTGCAGTCAGGATGCTTCTGCCTTGAGCAAGGGGCTGGACTAGATGCCCTCACAAGGTCCCTTCCAGCCCTAGTTTCCTATGACCTTATGATTCTGCCTCTGCTGTAGTCTCTCCAGTATAACACAGCCCTTTGCCCAGCACAGATCCAAATCTAGGCATCTACTTTGGTCTTATGGGACGTGGCCAGGGCTGTCTCAGGTGTCAATGGTAGTCTGGTGGAGATGGGCTGAGAAACCAGGAGTGCAGCTCCTCCTGTTCTAAACACAGGCCACAAACCTTAGGACCAGACTAACTTAATGCGCAGTAAAGTGTCACTGTCTACACATGTGCAGCAATTACTGTGCAGTAGATTAGTCTAATGTGCTGTTTTCTAGTACCGGTAGATACAAGTACTAGAAAAACAATGCACTCACTAATGCATTGTACCACACATGTAGATGCTGACTGGGAGCAAATCCTCATCAGCCTAGGCAGCAGAGGGCCACAGGGCAGAGCTGTCCTAGCTTGGCAGGATGCTGCCTGCCAGCCACGTGGAGATCAGGACTTGTCCCAACCCCTCTATGTGGCTTGGAGAACTGTCTCTGCTGCGGGGCAGCACTGTCTGATGGAAATTAGGACCCATAGAGATTGGGACCTGATCTCCATGGGGCAGGGAAGGAGCTGCCCACCCAGCTGGGACAGTTCCCTCTGGAGCTCAGGGCTAAGCACCCATGCCTCCTACCAGCCTAGGGCTGGCACCTGGGGGAGCTTCCCACAGGGATGCACACATAGACATGGACCAGGGAGAGCTTTAATACGCCTGAATTTTCTGCACAGAAAATTCACGTGCATTAACTGCACATGTAGACACACCTAGTGAGATGGTTTCATGAGCTTTTCCAAGGAAGCAGTGAGGCATCCTCTAAGTCTGACTGCTACTGACTGGGTGCATCTAGATGTTCATTAATGCACCTTAGATACTGCACACTTAGTTTAATACTCCCTTAATAAAGTACTAACTAAATGCGCAGTACCTAGAGTTACTGCGCAGTAGTGCCGGCGACCAGTTATTTAGTGATGTTTACTGCGCATTAGCTTAATAACACGGCACAGTAAGCTATCAGCTCAGTTTTTGCCATGACATACTACTGTGCCATGTTATTAGGCTAATGCGCAGTAAGCGCCTCATGTAGACGTGCCCGCTGATCGGCTTTTATTCTCCTGATGAATTCAGTGCACTGATACAAGGTTCTCCAGATCTTCAGAAACCCAAAGAGCTCTATTTGTCTCCAGATCAGCAACAAAAACACAGGCAAATCACAGCATTGCCTTTCCTGCTCTATTCAGGATCCAGATTCTCCAGGGCAGCTATCCAAATCCATTTGAAAAGCTAAAATCAGCAGTGTACGTGCACAGTTATAGCTAAGGGGATACAGCACCAGTTTGTTGCAACAAGAGGGAAAAAAATCCCAGGTACTAATGAGAGAGCTGGGTGGCTTGGCTCAGTTTGGGGGGAAGATGGTAACCCACAGATCCTCCCTATTCTGAGCCAGGATAAAGGCAGAGGGGAATTTGTCTCAGAAGAAGCATGCGTGCTACCTGCATGGCAGCAAAGGTCATTTTATGTCTGACTTTACAGCAAACTTTGCTGCCTGGCACAGAGCCACACAACACTGCATTCTCCATCAAAGCAGAGGTTGTAGTAGGAAATAAGGTTAAGATCTCAGCACTCAGGAGTCTCCTGCCATTTCCGGTGGCTACAAAAAGAGGTGCGAGGGGCTGCATAGGAAGAATGGGATTCTGCAGGTCTGGCTGCTCTCAGATTCAAACAAGGGTCCGGATCTGGACTCTGCTCCTTGCAATTTGGGCTTGGTAGGGAGCAAACCCAAAGAGACTTGGTTCTGGCAGTAGTGTGATGAGCGGTGGGTGATGGGCACCGGTCCCAGGCACCCTCTAAGTAGAGGGGACCCAAAAATGACAGGCACGCTGGTAGTTACACCTCCGGTTTCTGGCTAGCATGGTTCTTTCTCCCTCCTTTCATTTTGACCCAAAATTTCATCCTGGACCTGAGACACATTTCCTGACACAAGTTGAATCAAAACTAGAGCCCTCGCCTTACAAATCTCTTTTCAATGACTTAAAATTAGTGGAAGAGGTGATTTTTTTTTTAATTAAACAAAATATTTTTATTGATTAATCACCTCTTCCATGAGTTTTGATTCCTTTTGCCTTTAGACCAACACGGCTACAACCTGGGTAGCTTTTCAATGACTTGGCACTTTCTGATGAAAAACCTGTTCCCCCACCCCAGCTCTCACCTCCTGCCGATGAGGGTGCCCAGATATTTAGCTTCATACCCTGCCCCAGTTGACACTAGGGGAATTCAAGAACCATTTCACATTTGCAAATCACGGCATAAAAGGCTAGACGAACAGCGGGAGATCTGCCAGGTACGGCCTCACAAGGGAAATGGTTGGTAGCTCATTTTTTCAATTATGGCAAATTACACTGAATAAAGCGCTTGGCATTACACTGCAGGGATCAAGCAGGAACAAGCCAGGCATTGCAATGCCTACCTTTGCAGAGCAGACCTTTTCTCTCTAGACTGTCTGGCCAGCTTCTCAGATGCTACGATTGGCTTTGAGCCTCTGTCCTATCTTTAGGTCTGCAGCGAGTCGCAAAGGCGGGCCGCAGCCGTACATTAGCTGTAATGTTCACGTATCCCTTGACGGCTACACTTGCAGCGTGGTTGTCGAGGGAGCCACCAAACTGTATTCTCCTAAACCAGGAATATTCATCAAGAGATCACTCAGCCCTTCTGGAGGAGGGACCTTGAGGGTCATCTAGTCCAGCCACCTGCACGGAGGCTGGATGTGCAGTTCCTCCCCTGGGAAGTAGCTTGCCCAAAGTCACCATTCCCAATAGGGCAAGAATGGCCAGCCACCAACTTCCCTGAGGAGGTGTTCATACTTAAATACAGTCCCTTTAGCCTCTCTCCCCCATTTTCAGATAGGACACCGATGGCACTGAAGCAAGAATCATGCCCCAGAGTCATCCCTGCTATGAGCAACTCTTGTTGGCTTGGCAGTCGGGTTTGTCACCATGAAGATGAATGCAACCCCTCCAGGGGCTCGGCTTCTCATAAGGCATCTGGAGACTATACACCTTTCACTCAAGAAATAGCTAACTAATGTTTAAGTGCCCCGGGTTACCACTTGTTCCACTGAGAGCGTGTCAAAGCTGGTTCTTGTTATAGGAGGGCAAATATAACATGCTAATGTATTTTAGTGACATCACACTGAGTCCCGAGGCATATAAATATAGAGCAGGGGGTAGAAAGTGGTCTGCCATCTATTCCAGTATAGGGACCACCATGCACTGGGCATGTAGAAGCAATCTGGGCTTCTTTTGCTGCAGCTCTTTTTTCGAACGATGTGTATGATCCTGCCAATTTGTTTTCACATCGACAGTGCTTCAGCTCAGGAAAGCACGGCTGGAAAGGACCTCGCAAAGTCATCTAGTCCAGCCCCCTGCTCAGGGCAGGAGGAGGAGGGGAGCTGCTTGCCTGCCACAACGGAGGGGCGTTCACTAGAGAAGCTGGATACCCCAGTTCTAGGTTTCCCCCTTCCTCAGGCGGAGTTTGAACCTGAGTCTTTCTGACTTCCACGCTTGGAGCTGTGGACATCACAGCAAAGGTCAGGCATGCTAATGAAGCAAGATGCTGCTTAAGAAAGCTTATACATCTCTGATTTAGTTACCCTGATTTATTTTACCCTCTCCCAGGTGCCTCTGTTCCCAGGAGGAGCAATGCAAGGTCGGACCAGGAAGGGCTGCAGCATGATCCAGCTCTCCTACCTGATTAACCCTGATCAGAGAACCCTAATGAGCCTGTACCGCGATGTTTCCTGTGCTGGCTACACAGAAGACAAACGGGGCAATTGTATTTGGAGGCAGCATCACCCACTTGAGAAGCACCAAGTTAAGCTGCACGCAGCAGTATTCAACCGGGGAGGCTGCCACATTCAAAAAGGTTGTGGTACGGTGTCCTGGCTCTGAAAAGGCTGAGCACCACTGCTCCAAGGAGTTGCGATTTTGGGTGCCCAGACTGAAAGACTAGCAGACTTCTGGCTTGGAAACTGAAATGGTGCTGGGAGGCGGAGAGCTCGACTTGGCTGATATCTGTCCCCTGACCGCACTGATCAACAGATTGCAGCAAAAGCCTGGTTAAGATGGCAAAGCTATGAGATCTTGTCCTCAACACGGCAGCCACCAAGTTTAGGAAAATCCACGTAACCTCGAAAGACTCCATTTTTCCAAAAACAGGAGCTCTGAGAGCTGTGGGTGAGCTCTCTTACCCTAGGTAGCACCTTCCATAACTCTGATGAGGACATGTATGATATAGATGTACAAGAAAGGCAAATGCTGCTTTGGGAAGATTCACATTCATCTGGGAATTTACCACCACCTGTATTAGCATCTACCCTCAAGTCATCGAATCACAGACAATGAGGATTGGCAGGGACTTCAGGAGGTCACATCTAGTCCATCCCCTGCTCCAAGCAGGACCAGCCCCAACTGCATCATCCCAGACATGGCTTTGTCTACCCAGGTCTTAAACACCTCCAAGGATGGAGATCCTGCCACCTCTTTAGTAGCCTCAGTCTGAGCATGTGCCAGTGCAGATCCGAATTATGGAAGAGCAACATGTCTATCCAGGGGATGTCAAACAGCTTTGGGGAAAGAAATGGACTGGATTTGGAAAAATACAAGAACTGTAACTCTGGACACAGGAGGACCTGTTATGCATCTGTACAGCACCTGTCTCAGTAGATCCTGCACCTCTTGATAGCACCAGAATTGAAGCATATTGACTATTAAGCTAGGAAGCTGTAGGGCTGGGGCTGCAGTGCTTCCCCAGAGACGACTTACACGTCTGCGTGGCTGTACTCAGAGACGAGGTTTGGTCCAACCACAAGCTCCACTCAGGTAGGTGAGGACTGCATGGTAATTAGTAGCTGTGAATACTCCTTGCCACATTTAAATGCATTGCTGAATGCCGGGGAATTGCAACTTGGAAAATTGCTCCCAGAGCACAAACATGCCCATGGCTCTCATGGCTACGAACAGACACACATCAGAGTTGTCAGTCGAGATGAAGCACAAACCCTTCCAGTTTTGCCAGCAGAACAACACCTGGAAGATAAAAGGTTAATAGCTTCAAATGACTGAAGGGACATCGATTATACATCTTAATTACTTACCTTATTTTCTCAGATATAACGCGTGCCTATTCCTCCCAAAACAGCTGGGAAAGATTGGGGTGCTCATTCAATGCGAGGAAACAGGATCCACATGGGTCTGGAAATTTGGGGAGGGGGAAGTGGTGACAGCACTAATTGCCACCGCTCTGGGAGCCAGGGCAATTAGCCCTGCCACTGCTCCCTCCCTCCCTTCCTGCTCCCACAGCTACCATGTTTCTGGCCCACGGGGAGCCCCCCATCCCCAGCTGGAGCAGGACAGCATGCAGAGTTGGTCCAGTGTATCAGGCCCTGAACCCAGCACGTGGCTCCATAGCCAGCGATCAGTGCCAGACTCAGGACATGGCCCTGGAGCCAGGAAGCAGGGTTGGACCCAGCACACAGCCCCAGAGCCAGGTTGCCAGATCATGTCATGCAACCCCAGTGTACCAGATCTGGCTGCCTCGGCCCATGGCCCCCAGCCCCTAGTAACCCTAGATCTCTGGTACTTACCTATACTCGAAAGTAAGGTTTTTTTCTTCTTCTTTCTCGGGGCCTTCCAAAAATAAGGTGTGTGCTATATCCAGGGACATGTTATATGCAAGAAAATACAGAATATTGTACCCACTACTGCAGTATCTAAGGTCCAAGGATACTGAGGTACATACCTACTCTGTATAACTAAACCCTACTGATCAGAAACAAGTACCTAAATAGCTTTGAGGAGCCAGGGATATGAAGCTCAGTCTTTTGATGCACTTCCCCTTCAAGCAGCCCCGCTGAGCCAAGGAAATGCAGTTATCCCCAGTGTGGGAATGGGGAACAGAGCAGCAGAAAGATTAAGGGACTTGGCCAAGGTCAACGTGAGAAGCCTGTGGCTGAACAGGGGCTTGAACCAGGCATCCCACCTTGCACACGTTAATCTTACCCACTTGCAAAAATCCAGCATAGCCTATGAACAACATCAAAGCAAAGTCCTGTCACTGTTTCTGTGAATATTCAGGAGCATATAGGGTTGGGTATTTGACTGGTCAAATAAAGCTCAGTCAATTGACCAGTCAAATCTTGGTCAAAAACTGTAAAAAAAAATTGCCAGTATGTCCAAATAATACACAGAAAAAGGACAACTTTTCCATTAAGAAATGTGTCAAAAACAATTTTAAAAAAATCATATTTCTTCCAAGAAAACTACAAAAAAGGTAGGTTTTATGTACAATTGCTATAATCTTTGACCAGTCAAAAAATATGCAATATTTGACTGATCAATTGACCATCTTGCCAACCCTAGGAGAACACACATGTACACACATGCATGCATGCACGCACACACGTAGGTACTTACCTTATTTTCTCACATATAATGCACACCTTTTCTTCCACAACCAGCTGAGAGAAATTGCGGTGTGCATTCTAGATCCATCCGCCCATCCGTCTGTTCATTCATGCGTTCACTCCTCTCCATTATTTACCAGTCCTTGAAAATATTTGGGGGGAAATTCTCAGCTGGTGGAAAACCAGAACAAATCAAACTCTCCTAGATTTCCAGCAACGGAGGAGCTGGCCCCTTTAATTCGTTAAGGAACAGGCTCACCATGACTCACCGTGCAGGTTGCTGAATGGGGTTGTCAGTACACAAAGGTGTCAGAGCCCAGGGGGCTCTTCTTCTTGGCTGGATTACTTAGAGCCTTTATGAAGGAAAAACAGTGCACTGGGGAGAACAAAAGTAGAAGATAAAATGTCTCTGTAGGCCAGGTTGGATTCATTCCTCCAAGGCAGCAGAAGCAAACGCCGGCCGTGCCAATGTGTTTGCAGGGCTTGTCTCTCATACGCTGCTCTGGGGGCTGGTTTGGTTGCTGTGTGAGGGCCTCATTGCTGAAAACTGGACTATTTGCCACCGTTCTGCTCCTTCATTACAGACTAACTTCCTTCTTTCCTTTTATAGCATGGAGCATACCCTACCCCCTTGGCTCCTACAGAGAGAGCGCTGTCACCTAGGAATGGAGAGCCAGATCGAGAACCATTTTGGCTTTGAAGGTACAAGGAGCTAACTACCTTATCCAGAGGTTTTCCTTTGAATGGAAAAAGACTCCCTTACTGCTGTATGGACTCTATGGGGACTGTGCGGTGCTGTCCTTTTATCCCCCACAAAAGGAAGACAAAGGGGCAACCATGGTTGGACAAGGTCCTGGAATAAAAAGAGAACTCGCCTCTCTCTTCTTAAGAGCAGCTTTTTATTGGAAAGTTCACATTCAGATCAGGCAATGGCAATGCAAAAATGTACTCATACCTGGGAGGAGAGATGCAGGCTGGTTTCCAAGATCTCCGAGTTCTTGCTGGCTGTTCAGTTCCTCAGGTCTGTCATCCCCAACCCCCGCCAGGTTCACAATCATAAGTATAAATCATTAATGACATGCATCTATCTAACCATTGAATGGATGTATGTTAATAAAAGAGGCTGGTTGTCTAGACCACCCCCCTCCAGTGAAGTGAAAGAATTAATGATAGAGCTCCACTTTCATTGCTTAACAACTGTTTAGCTAGGATGGTCTTTAGAGGTTATCAGTTAGGTTTCCACTCAACACTGAGTGCCGGTCCTTATGGTAATGGGCTTTAATTACAGTCATAATGGTCATAAGCTCCTAGAAGAAGATTCCAGACTGGATGCAATGGTCATAAACTCCTAGAAGAAGGTTTCGGACTGGATGCAATGGTCATAAACTCCTAAAAGAAGGTTTCAGACTGGATATAAGGAAAAAACTTCTTCACGGTTCATGTGAGCAGACTCTGGAATAGGCTTCCAGCGGTGGTGGTGCCGGCACCTACCCTGGAGATCTTCAAAAGGAGACTGGACACACACCTTGCTGGGATTATTTGACCCCTGCAGTCTTTCCTGCCCAGAGCAAGGAGGCTGGACCCAATGATCTCCCGAAGTCCCTTCCAACCCTAAACTTCAGTGACTCTGTGAATTACTTTGTTCCTGTTATTGTGGTCAAAGACTTTGTCAGTCTTTTCCTATTGGAATCAGCAGAAACATGGAAGTAGGCCCTGCAACCCTGTCTTTGCACAAGGTTAACCTAGCATTTCTGCGACACATTTACAGTGCCCAAGTGCAACGGAGGATGTATACAAGATGAAGGCATTTATATCAAAGTTTCTAAAGTGTTCCTTACGCAGTGCCATACCCCAAGGAAAGTCAGTTGGAGAAGATCATTCCCTCCTGTAACATGTTCAAGTAGGACATCCCACCCAGGAAAATGGCATGAATAATACAAAGCAGGTTCCCTGAATCCATCCCTGTTTATCTCCATTCTTCACTCTCACTGAGCACCAAAATAAGGGGGAAATGGTTCCTGCCCTAAGAAGCAGGCTACGTGGAATAGACATTGCCATTTACTTAGCTTAATATTTACCCGGCGTTCTCCTGGGGGCGAGAGACTCACCCTGCGGCACTTGGAGACAGGCTTCGAGTTAGGACCAAGGTCAACACAGCTGTAAGCAGAAAAGGATCAAGGAAAGGCATCTGGGAATCTTAAGGCTGTTCCTTTCTTGCCTCGCCTGGTTTTGAAAAGCAGCATCCTTCCAAGAAGTTTTCTTTGGCCTTGTTCGTACCATTTGACCAACCTAGCTGGAGTCTCCTCTGAGAGCTCATTTCACAGCCCTTCCTGCAGCTGTAATGTCTGGGAAGGAGAGATTTCCTTCCACCCAAAGTCATTTCTCTGGGTGCAGAAGAGAAGCTCTCGACTAGGTAAGCTTCCAGCCTCTCCAGTCTCTCTTTTCTTCCCACCCACTGCCTCTCTCCATCTCTGGGCTGAGCGTAGGAACAAAATACAAAGCAGATAGCATCTCTCCACTCATTTGCACATACATAAAACATACCACATTCATACTCACAGCCTTAAAATATTCATCCTTATGCCTCCCGCCTGGGCTTAGTCCACAGGAGTTCCCAGCTCCCACCCCCTGTTAAAACCACGAGACTCAGTGTCTGCTCAGAAAAGAAGTCCAGAATCTCTTGTGAAGGGATCACATAGGATATAAGGACATGAACCTTGCCTAAAAATACCTAATATACCTCCCCGCTGATGCTAGTGGAGTTGCTACATGCAAGTCAGGGCAGAATTCAATCCATAATATACATACCTTGACTCAACTGAAAAAATAAGGACCCAACTGCAACTGCTGTAGGCGACTCCCCAGCGATCACCACGAACCAGCCTGTGCCAGATAACGTATTTGATGGCTATTTCTATAGAGAGGATGATATCTCCGGCCTTCCAGTGGGGAGAGCTAATCTCCATCTCCCTCTCAATCATTTGCTGTGACCTCAAAAGCATCCTGAGAAAGCTTGCCTCCTGGTGGGTGTTAGTACCCAACAGGAAATGAATAACGCCACTGTGGGCACATCTACACATTCATTAATGCAACTTAGATGCTGCACATTTAGTTTAGTACGTGGTTAATAAGGTGCTAACTAAATGTGCAGTACCTAGAGTTACTGCACAGTAGCACCAGTGAACGGTTATTTAGTGATGCTTCAGCCTAATAACACGGCACAGTCGGCTACTAGCAGTTTGTGCTGTGACCCACTACTGCACCGTGTTATTAGGCTAATGCGCAGTAAGTGTCTCATGTAGACGTGCCCTATGTATGGCACAGATGGAGAAACAAATTGCTCTCGCTACAGAGACACAACCAACCCCAATGGCATGAGAAGAGATTTAAGAAGAACTGAAACAGCACATTCCAGCAAAAAAGTCACCAAGAGCTATTTTTAATAGGTCTCTCTTCACATTACACAGAAAGAATAACAACAATAATCATAATAAAAATCAACCTTTACACCACCAACAACCAAAAAATCAGACTTTCATCACAAGAAAAAACTCCTGCAGTGCAAGAAAGATGCACAGAGTTGCATGTTACTTATTCACAGCCAATCACAGAGGCAGACAGACAGGGAAAACTGAAAAGCAGGACATTGCCACATCAGGAGAACACCCGCACCTCTATCCCACATCATGTCTAGGAGGGTGGCATTGCCATACCCACCGCTCAGGGGAAGGCAGCAGAAACAGGCGGTTTGTTAACACACGGATACCTCATTGTTACCCTGGGCCCCACACCTCACCCGTGTGTTGCTTCCACCAGTTGCCCTTTGTCCTACCTGGATGGAAATCTCTTTGAACCACATTCAGGGTACACAAGGTCCCCCGGTTCTTGATGTGGACCTCTGCATGGTACAGCAATATCACTGAACAGTAATAATCCAAGTTAACCCTCAAAGTACTCATCCTTTTCCCGCTCCCATCAATGGAAGTTTTGTCCATGGGATTCAGGCGCTCAGTGGCCAACATGCCGTCACCCCTACCATCATCACCTTGCCCTGCTCATGAATGATCATGATGGAGAATGATTTCATTGAACAAATTCCCAGAAGATCATCAGTGATTTGTAACGCAAGTTGGGGGCCATCCTCTACTAGCCAATGTTAGCATTTGTCAGCCCAAACAGCTGTGGAAAGAAATCCTAGCAACAACCAATGAATGACAACCACCAGCAGGTAGTTATCCAAGTTATCCTGGTTATCCAAGACCAGATAAGCAGGACCCTGGAGACGCAGCTGAGGGCACGAAGCAATTTTGCCTTCTTGAAGGCCTGAACACATGAGAAAGTTACACCGGTGCAATCAACACAAGTGTTTTTGTCACATAACTTAGACCCATTTCATCAGTGTCATGAGATTTGGTGGGGTTCCTCCCTCTCTTTAAACTCCCGCCTCCTGGAGTCATGTGAACAGGTGAGGCCCTCTGTTTTCTTGTTAGCACAGTGGGTCTAGATACCCCTCTGGGTTGTGGGGAAAAGGCCTGACAGCATGTCCCCTCCAAAAGAAGGTCAGTAACCTGAGTCTGACACCATTTGTCAGCACAAAGAAGCAAGCAAAAAAATGCACATTAAATTTCTAGGCCCCGCTTTGGATTTGTGGGGGCTTGGCTCATGGTTTATGAGCACCTGGGGCTAGCAACAAGCCAACGGAGCTTGTAGCCCCAAGACCTGCTCTTTCAACCACTCTTCAGGCCCTTTTGTGCAGGGCTTCCTGGGGATCTTCGCTGGTGTTGGCTGCCTCCTCTCCACTGTGCCCCATCCATCTCCCAGAAGAGCCAGCTGCAAGGAGCAGAGATGAATGCTCTTGACAGTGGTATTAATATCCATTGCTGAAAGGCCAGCTGTGCGTGAGGGAGGCAGGCTGCATAGCAGCTCCTCAGCTCTACATCTCGCCCAACTACAAGACGGCCCCATCCCTACACCCCTGGAGTCTGGAGCACCCAGAATGAGGAGGGAGCCTTTCACGCACAGCAGCAAACAACACTGACCTCTTTTCCAGAGTATCAAAGGCCTCCCCAGGACTTTATACTCCATACCCTTCCCCCTCTGCCTCACAATACCCCAACGACTTCACCAAGGGACATACGGCGCTTCCTACGTCCTGTACAACTTACAGCCAAGCAACAGGACCGATGGCCACTCGCTGCAAGGTAAAAGAAATCCTGTCATCACCTTCTAGCTCTGCTGGCCTGTTTCATGATTAGGACCAAAAGGTAATTTTCCCCTCCCAAATAAAAGCTGACTCAAAGCTCAATCTGCGCCCCAGCATGCGCCAGGTAGCATCTAATTCTGATCCACTGCTACTCCTCCATGTGGCCTCTTCACGCCTAAATCAGCGCATAGTCATTTCCTCTCCCATTTTATCTGTGGGCTGTCCCGGTGCTAGTCTTCCTTTCAGCCCATTTTAATCACCCCCCTGCTGTCCCTCTGCATTCGAGCACAACTGACCGTCCGAGATGCATGGTTTACCAGTATCACAACCGAGACCCACGGCTGAATGATCAGAGAGGAAAAATGACCCATGTTCTTTGCCTCACAACAGACCTGTGGGAGGTGAAAAATCACAAAGAGAAAGGCAAGGTTTGGAAAGGATCAAAAAACATGGAAGTTACATTTTGTGTTGCATTTGCAATTGCATTAGAGTAAATTGCCCCCCAAAGAAGTCCACCCCCAAAGCTCTGTAAGTATCCAGTTACTGGGTGATATCGATTTCTAATTACCGCCGTGTCGGTCTTTTTATTGCATTAAACAATGGTATCATTTCCAAAGAGAAAGAGCCGTCGGCACTCCGCGGCCCTGAATTCTAGCTACTGAGTTATCATTTCTTTAAAAAACCATTAAATAAATGAATTCATTCGAAAAACATTAGAAAGATCCGTAATTGCCCAGTAACTGGATGGCGGCGATTCCCTAGCCGTCGCTTTTTCTTTGTGAAGCGCGTTAAACACACACATCCCCCTCCAGAAAACACTTGCATTCTCCTATTTGCTATTTTCCACGTCCCCCCCCTTCCCTTTCTCGATGCACTTTAAGAGGCCAACAGCACATCTGCTAGCCACTCAGGAGCAGAGTTCAGATGCCCTCCCCATAGCTGCATCCTTCTGACCACAGCACGCCTGCTAACGTGCACGCCGACTCGGTTTTAGGATGTGACGAGGTCTCTGGGCAAGTTAAGCTGTATGGAGTCCCCCCCTGCTGTGTATTTTGCTGCCGGCCCGTTGCCCTCCATTGTGAAGAGTTTGCAGGTCTTAGAGGTCTCGTGGACGGGCGTGGACTTTTTGGAGGACACTGGAGAGCTGGTGGGGCTCAGCTGGACGGCGGTGGTGTCTTGGATGGTGTGCTCACTCGTTTCGATCTCAAAAGCCGTGCTGCCGGGTTTGATGAGCCCCATGTTGGAGCCCGGCTTGGATTTCCTTGCTCCGTGAGCGGGAGGTCTCCGGCTACAGATGCAGCACGCCCCAAAGAAGGTGAAGGCCACCACCAGCAAGATGGGTCCAATGATGATGGGAGGGTTGTTCACGGGCAGGAAGGTCCCGAAAGCAAACGCTCCCACCAGGGTGATGTTGATTCCCGCCAGCATGATGCAAAGTCCGCAGGCGCAGCAGAGCGCAGGGGATGGGAGCCCCTGAGGCCGGGTTTTTTTCTGGCTGGGTTTCTTGGGCAAAGAAGTGCTGCTCTTTTCACCGAACATGTTGAGCCGTGTCTCCAAGAGGACCTCACTCCTTACAGCTGACGCATGGCATCGGCGAGGCAACGCCTTCTCTTGGACTTCCCTGAAAAGCCAGAGAAGCAAAAAAGAGTGTCACTGAATAACTATCACAGCATTGTGCTGGTACTCAGAGACCCCCTTCCTGGGGGATAAATTGGGGACCCCCTTCCTGACATCCCTTGACCGTCACGATGCCCACTCAGAGCGCAACAGCGTCTGGGGCATTGATGTGCTACTTACCTGCTGGCCAGTACCATCGCAGGGAGCATTTCCTACCTCTCATATGTGGCTTTCGTGAATGAGCTGTTGAGAAGCAAGCACCCCACACGCACTGCAGCACCATACCCCAAACCCCGAGCTGAAGCAATGAAACTGAGCTAGGGCATGAAGCACCCGGCTGATGCCCTCAAGTAGGCCAGGAACAGAGATTTCCAGTGGCAACAGGGACCACAAACTCTCTCTGACACAGGTTTGGAGAGAGGAGCCAAAAGCCTGCAGCCCGTTCACTGTAATGTTATCGCACCGCCAGGTTGCTGGCACAGCGCTCGTGTTTTGCTTTGCTTTTGCAACAGGGAGCAATGCTCATTTTCAGAGGCTGACTTCAGGGCAGCTTCACTGCCTCATGTCTGGGTTGAGCCTGTGTGGGGCCCTATGGAGCATCCCTCTGGGTGAGGTCTTCTCAGTATCACCACAGAAGGATCCACGATGCATCCTCAACGTCTTTGCTTTGTCACCTCGTGCTTCACTTGATCTATCGGTTGTTTCCACTTGTCGCCTCTCAGTTCAGGCTTATATCATGGGCTTCTTGGAACAGGAGACATTCTCCTTGCTCAGCCCCTGCTCTAAAGGGGTCTCTGAGCATTGGCATAACACAAATCAATCAATCGGAGGAAGCAACTTGCTCTGGATCATAAGCGAAGTAAAAAACTGAGCCAGTAACCCAAACCCCAGACTGAAGCCCCAGGTGATTATGAGCAAATGCAAGATTATTGCAACTTCCAGAGACAATTCTCCAGCCCCACCATTGCTGGCCCATCAGTGAGAAAAAGAAACCAAACAGAAACAAAGTAGTGGGATATGGGACAGGTTACCCAGGGAGGTGGGGGAGTCTCCATTCTTGGAGGTTTTTAAGACCCAGGTGGACAAAGCCTTGCCTGGGATGATGTAGTTGGGGCTGGTCCTGCTTGGAGCAAGGGGTTGGGCTAGATGTGATGTCCTGAGGTCCCTCCCAACCCGAATTTTCTATGACACTGATTCTCTGATATGCCAGGGAACAAATCCCAAGCTCTCCAGAAAACATATCTGTATACATACATCCTTCATTGAGCCATCCGATCACTGGGATGCACACAGCCTGATACTATTCCTCTTGCCTAGCAAAGCATTACCATTTCAGCCCACTTTCCTCATTCTTTTACTGGTGTTTTGGCTTCCAAATAACCCAGGAGTCTGCACTTGGATTGAGGTGAGAGTGGGCATTTATAATCAACTCTTAATTGCTGCAGACTTTGAGGCCAGTCCTATAAGAGTGCTCACCACAGCCTTGTTGTGTCCCCAGAGATGGGCCTGACAATCAAAGGCATTCCAGTGGTCTTGCAATCATCCTAAAAAACAACAAAGATCTGCTTTTTGGGGATCAGGAAACAGAACCTCATCCTGCCCGGTGAATGACATTGAACTGCAGAAGCAACACTTGCTTCCCACACGACACGGGGCATTAGATCATGGCAGGACTCTCAGCCTCAAAAGACGATGGGTGGTAATGATGCAATTGCCTAGATGCCTGGTATTACTATCATCCTGCCCTGGAGCCCACTCTGCACTGCTCGTGCCACTCCATAGAGCAAGTAGCAAGGAACCACAAACTCTCCCTGACGTTGGCTGTCTCAGAGGCTGGAAGAAGCGTGCAGCCCATGCACTGCAATGTTACTGTACAGCTCGAGATCACCAGCACAGTGCTAGTGTCGCCTTTGCTTTCACAAAGGGGAGAAAGGGACTGACTGCAAAAAGAAGGAAATAAATCTACAGCATCTTCCCCTCGTTCTCGCCTCTCCTCTCCTCTCCTCTCCCTTCTTTCAGTCCACAGCACTTACATAGGCATCAATGTGCTGCTGGGGAGAGAAGCGGAGGGAAGACACGTGCACACTCTCCAGTGCTGTGGGACTTCTCAGGAAGGGAAACGGAAGAGACAGGGTTAAGGAACAGAGACATATTCCTTTGGATCCCCGGTTATGGGCTCTCCCAGGCAAGGAGAGCCGTCCTCTCCTGTGCTGGTCCATGTGAGCTGAACTGGTGAATTCAAACCACACCCAAGCAGAATATGCCAGTCCTCCAAGATGCAACCTGATTCAAATGAATGAGTGCAACAGCATTCAGCCACTTCCCGCCCACCACACGTGCAGATCATTGGCGC
Source organism: Alligator sinensis (assembly GCF_000455745.1). Lineage (NCBI taxonomy): Eukaryota > Metazoa > Chordata > Crocodylia > Alligatoridae > Alligator > Alligator sinensis. The sequence goes on along the minus strand of NW_005841845.1, from coordinate 2,166,315 downwards.
TACATCTGCCGCCCTCCACCCCCAGGACCAACCCCTGAGATTCCTGCCTCTGATCTAAATCCCACTGAAGTCAATAGGAACCTTTCCACTGAATCCAAATCTTGGGATCAAGCCCTTTGCAGGTGCTCCTCCTCTGCCCCTTTAATGACACAGTCCCCTCCCAAAAGGCACCACTGGGCTTCACCAGGACAAACAGCTTGGCACAGCAATCAATGCCCCCTTTCAAACTATCATATCTAGCACATGCAACATGCATAGCTTTCACCCAAAAATCAACTGCAGGAAATTGGGGTGCACATCATAAGTGAGGAAATACAGCAATAGTAATAGTAGTTTCTGCAGTCAACCTCTGTGGGGATGGGGTGAGGGGGGATGAAGTCAAAGCAATGCAATACAGTGATCATGCTCAACTCCCTAGCTGTTGCTACTCTGAATTTTCAAGGTAAGATCTCCCCCCCGCACCCCTTCCAGCTCCCTTTATTCTGCCTTTCAAAAGCAATGGTGCACGTGCAGGTGCATGATGAACAGGCTGAAGGAGGTGCTACTTCCCCTTTATGTAGCATTGGACAGGCTGCAGTTGCAGTGCTGCATCCAGTTTTGGGTGCCGCACTTCAAGAGGGATGTGGACACCCTCGAGAGGGTCCAGAGGAGGGTCACTTGTATGGTCAGGGGCCTGCAGGCAAGGCCCTATAAGGAGAGATGAAGGACCTGGATCTCTTCAGCCTCCGCAAGAGAAGGCTGAGAGGTGATCTTGTGGCCACCTACAAATTCATCAGGGGAGGAGAGTGTGGAATAGGAGATGCTCTGTTTACTAGGACGCCCCTTGGAGTAACTAGAAACAACAGCCACAAACTGATGGAGAACAGATTTAGGTTAGGCATCAGGAAGAACTTCTTTATGGTAAGGGTTGCCAAAATCTGGAATGGGCTTCCAAGGGAGGTGGTGCTCTCCCCTGCCCTGGGGGTCTTTAAGAAGAGGCACAACATACACCTGTCTAGCCTCTCTCCTGCCCGGGGCAGGGGGTCAGACTCGGTGATCTGCTAAGGTCTCTTCTGACCCAAACATTTATGACTCTATGAGCAAGGTGCAATTCTTATTTGGGGGCATGAGCTATGTGAGAAAATATAGTAACTCCGCTCCCAGCTCTGCTTGGTGGTGTTCAATCACTGCACGGCCACCTTCCATAATACTGAGGAAATGCTGATCAGTCTTGGGCTGTTGCAATTCTCCTCTGTAAGGCAGTGTGTGACCGATGAACAGCCAGTCTCTCTCTGCTCCCAGAAATTAGAAAGCAAAAGGTGTGACTGATCGTGCTCATTTTCCCCTAGGTTTTTTTCAATAGGATCTCAATAGCATTTGTTAGCGGTCACCCTTAGTTACACCGAATATACCAGTAGTCACTGCAGGATGGCACTAATACTGCAGTAACAGCATAACACAAGACCCAAGTGCTGGTAGCAAGGAGACCCATGCTGCTCATTGTCTCAGCACAATGTGAGCATCATCGGTGTGAGACGAGGTGCAAATCCTCACCCAGCTTTGCGCAGCCCCAAGGGTTGTGTAAGCAGCAGCTGCCGGGATACAGCAAATCTGCACCAAAGCACCATTTCCCAAAGGGACGGCCTGGCTGTATAAGGAAGAGGAAAATAGGCGAGTAGCTAGGATCTTTGAGCTGTGTTTTCCCCGTGGGGTAACAAGGGGGCATCACTACAGTGGGTTTTCCAACCAGTGTACCCACATGGGCAGAAAGGGCTCAGATCCTTCTCTTCCCTGAGCTGATGTAGTCCAGAAGCAAAGGAGGGTGTTGCAAGCCTTTCAGGAGAAGAAAGACAGGCTGCCAGAGGGCCTGATGCCACTCCAGCTGGAACCAGTGGAGAACTAGATTTGACCTATGGGTGCACAGTGGTAAACCAGCTGGTATCGGGCAAGCAGCAGTGCACAGGGAGCCTGCCAGCATCACGGGCACCAGGGCTGGGCTTTGTAACTGGAGTTACACCATCTGAGTTGCGGATGGCAGTGCTCACGCTTCCCCACACGTCCCAGTCTCAGCAGACAAAACTACTCCCAACGGCCAGCACTGGGCAAGGTGCTCAATGACTTGCCATGACAAGAGGACACCACCTGTTTCAGACCTGCATCTAGCAAGGCTTGATGCTCTGGACCTCCAGAAAGGGTAGGATTTAGGCATCAATGCCTGGCAATGAGATAACAAGTAAATCATCTCGGGGTCCTGGCTCCCAGTTCCCTTCTCTAGACGCTAGGCAGAACTTTCTCTGTCCTATGCCTGATGGATGCTGCAGGCATCGAGCTCCAGGCTTCACATGAAATGACACATCTGTAAGTGGTGCAAACCAGTTTCAGCACTGGAGCTGGGCCAGTTAACACCAGCTGAGGTTCGGGCCCATAATCATGAGGCTGGAGTGTCCCATGAGATATCATGGGGCTATAAAGTGACATCACAGGCAGTGGCAGGGCACTGAGCTGAAAACCTTTAGAGAGTTGATCGTGTAGGTTTGCACTATATACTCCGCCCCTTTCCCCTTGCTTAATCGCTATAAAAATACAGCACTCATTTTAATAGAAAAAGCACAACACGGATGCAATAAGTGAGCTGATTTAGAACGGTTTTGCAAGAAGAAAAGAAACAGCCATCTCAGTGTATCGCTCCCTCACCTCCCCTTTCCTGGAAAAGCACACAAAAATCTGCCTGACAGTGGGAAATGCACATTACAGATCATCCTTATTCGAACTAGGCTTGTTCTCTCTCATATCCCAGGCTGATATTACATGCAGCAGAGACCTGATCCAAAGCCCCTTGAAGCCCACAGAAATCCCTGATACACATCAGATTCTCCTAGTGACCTATTTCAAGAAGCTCTGCATATTTGGGTTGGTTTTTCTCTGGCTGCCTCTGTTTTACCCTCGCCACCGATATATGTCAAAGGTTAGTCATGTCTATATAATTCCCCGTCCTAATATTTAAGTGCTTCCTCATGGGTGGGAAGTGCAAAGTCTAGTTTAGATCCATCCAGGGAGCCGGTGCCTGGTGGGGAGCTTTGCAATGGGAGAGTGGTTTCTAAACCATCTCTGAATTTATTCCCCAAGATACATTGATTGCAAAGGCACAAACCTACTCGTTAAGCATGCGGTCTCTATAAAAGTCATGCAACAAGGGGATCTTTCCACCAAAGAAATCACCCAGACAACCTGGGGTGGGGGGGATTAGAAATGACTTGAAAAGCAAAGCATTTCGAAAAGACTGACCTGTGCTTTCACTCCGTGCGGCTGAAGGGATTCAGAGCAGGGGTGTGTTTGCCCAGCATTTCCAGGATGCGATTTCAGGATATAGAAAAATACTCTCTCTCTCTCTCTCCCCCCCACACACACACACACACGAAATGAAACCCAACTTAGGTTGGAGTGGGAGAAATGAGCCCTTTTCCAGCTCGCCTCCACGCCTGTCCGGGAGACCTGAAGACATTCACAGCCCCCTGTTGCCCGAGGCAGAGTGGCAGGAAAGAAACGCGGGGGGAAATACTGCGAGACACCCCTCGGCTGCTTCCTCCCCGGCCGTGCCACTGCCCGCACCAAAGTGCTGGGAACTCCTCCCCGGCTGCAGCGCCCCGGGCACAAGCACTCACCCGGCGGCCAGGCGAGCCCAGTCCTGTCGCTGCGGGACGGATCCCCGAGCAGCCGCACGGG